>NC_044245.1:8628419-8932419 GCF_003957555.1 Calypte anna
GCTCCCTCTGGCTGCATTTCTGTGGAGCTTCAGGTGATGCTCACTTCATCGTGCTCCAAAGGCAAACAGGGAGCTAAGCAATGAGACCCACTTGGTTTGGGTCAGCACTGCAGTGAGTGAGGTGCCCCTGTGTATTTCCCAATGCAGAAGCATTAGTCCTTTAGAGCTTGAAGCCACAGATGGGCTAGAGACACCTCAAAGATTAGTTGAGGATGGAAGTGAATTGGGAGATTGAGGTATCTACATCTTGGTTTGAGGTGCATCTTAGTCCTGCCTGCAAGGATCCAGCCCTAGAAACTCATTGCTTCAATAACCTGGTCTAGACAACCAGTCATGACTATTATAATAATTATGATCTTCTTGCACTCCTTCAACACGTGCAGAAATTATTTTTGTCATTAAAATAGAAAGGTGTGTTAAAACTATTTCAGTTTTAGCTTCCCACACTTTTTCTATTTAATTACTTTTTCAGCAAGCTTTATTTAAATTCTTTAAGGACATTTTTTCCTTTAGAGCCCTCATTTTAGTCAGTAAAACCTAACAGTTTTTCTCCATAGACTTACATTGGATTTTTTTTTCCATTTTCACAACAAGCAAGCACTGTTATAAGTGTGGTCTGGTTCTGCTTAGCCTGAACTAATTTAGAATGGGAAAATCCTCTCCCCAAAAAGTCCCTTTTAAAGAAAGATATAAGTCTGTGTTCAGAGTGCTGTTATGTCTCAATCACCCTGGACCTTGTGTACATCTGAAGGAGGACACACAGTGCTGAGGAGCAGCAGTGGCTTTGCAGTCCAGCTCAAGCTGCAGATATGGGTTGTCAGTCTTGAGGCTTTAAACTCCTAACAGTGTATATTTCCCTGTTTTTTCACAGATATACCCTGATGAAAGCCATTACTTTCACAATCCAGCACTGGAGCAGCATTTGTACAACTCCATTGTCAACTTCTTTGTGGCGTGTTTCCAAGTTCAGGACAAACTCCCAATAGCCCCACTGAAAGAGGAGGAGGATGAAGATTAACCCTATTTGTCCGTGCTAAGCACAAGGCAGATCTCTCTAACAATATGCAACTGGATCCTTTTCCTGAAGAAAGAGATGTTATCTTGTTAGCATGTATTTAAAGAAAACTGAAAGCAGCTCATCTGCTTTACTTGACAGCAACTCCTTCCTAAATGGAAGAACATTAAGCATGGTGAACTCAGCAGAAACTGCTGTCTGAAATTAATCCATCACAACCAACATCTTATTTTTTTCTTCCTTTTTCTCCCCTACCTTTTATTTCCCCTCTCTCTTTTTTTTTTTTTTCCCACAAAGTGATTTCTGGCATGAAAATAGCAAGGCATTTGAAGAACGAAGGAACACCCCAAGAAACTGCTTTGAGGTCTGGAAGATTTACTGTCTCTTCACATTCAAGCAATCAAGCAGCAGTGGTGAAATCCATCATGCATATTAAGGATACTATAGTTAGCATCACACTGTCAAAAAAAAATCTAACCTAATACATGGCAAAGATTATAGCACAATTTTTTTGGATACATACTTGCCCACCCTTTCTCATGTTCAAGTGTTTTCTCTTTGCTACAGGACACATAAATTCAACTGTACAAATTGCTATAGTTACACTGATCTTTACCATCTTGCAATAATTTCTTAATTTTTGATAGCTTTTATTTCCATTTTCACTGGGTCTCATGCTTATCTTATAATCTTCTCAGTTTGTTCTGGATGGGGGAAAAAACATACCCTGAATTAACCAACTCACTGTATACCTTAGGGATCTGAAGAGGCAATGAGGGTCAAGTTACCCAGACATTAAAAAATCTATTAAGCTAAAGCAAAGGGAATCTCACTGTCATGTTCCTGGCACAACCTTTGCCTGCAAGATTATTTTCTATGGTAGCCTTTGAAAAATATGCATATAAATAAACTAAATCAGTTTAACATTGAGGTATTTTTATTGTACTATAGAAAAATATGAGATGATCACAATTATTTTTTTCTTCTTCTTTTAGTGTTGGAGCCATTTTTTACCAACTTGTTGGGGAATGGCTAGATGAGGATATGGTAGGAGAAATTTATACCAGATATTTCACAGATCATCTCATAAAGCCATTTAAAGAGAAAAAATGTGCAGAGATTTATTGCACATGCTATTTGTGGCTTTGTTTTATTCCAGGTCGATGATTAACACGTTCCAAACATATTTAATTGTCTCTTCTGCTCACCCTAGCATAAAAAACCCAAAACAGTGGGAACATTTTTGCTTTTAAATAGCTAGCATTTTATTATAGCAGTGCAAAGCAGCTTTTAAAACTCTTGTGAAAAAATTCAGCTCTCAGAAAGAAACCCAACACTCATTCACTTCCACTCACTGCACCATAAGAATTTTGACTCATGTTGCTCCTTGTAAAATATTCTGACCAAATGTACAGCCAGTATTAATACTGCATATTTCATTTTGTTGTATATAAAGGAATGTAAGTCAGTTATTTGTCAGGTCCCCAGTCCAATATTAGTCTTGTGTTCAGCATGCATGCGATAACACTTCTTTGCTGATCAGGACTTCTTAGAAGTAGCTTGGAGATATAACAATTAATGTCATTCCTTTCCTTGTTTTGACAGCTTCAATGTCAATGCTCTACTTCTTACATAGTACTGTGGGTAAACTCACCTCCTGACAGCAATGATGATGTTTCCATTGTGTTCTTTAGTGTCTTTTTTTTTTTTCTTTTTTTTTTTTTCTCTCTCTTTTTTTTTTTTTTTAGCATTATTTTAAGCTCTACGTGTTGGTTGTACTTTGACCATCATGGAAAGTATATTGATAAACCACAGATATTACTTAGTTTGGTTTTGATTATCTTCTTTTATTTACAGTGCATAAACATTGTAAACAAGAACTATGGTATAAATCTGCTTTATCTGGCAAAATGCCAAATAGACAATAAGAATGCTGCGTGACCAGATTTTGCTACACTGAACAGGCTCAAAAGCCTGAAATGAACTTGACCTGAGAAATGTAAAAATCTGCTCTGTCCACAATCTTTTGTAGAAAAAAACTTTAGGATGTGGCATGGTAGTGTTTGTTCATTCATGGAATAAAACATTATTTTACCACCCTGGTTGCTACTGCTGTTATTTAGTGTTAAGTACTTAAATAACCATCAAGTTGCTGGAAGTGCTGTTCCTTTTTGAATGGAGCCCAAACTCCAAGGTGCAGATCAAAAAAAAAAAATGGAAACATATTTGTAAATAAATACACATCACCATTTAGTCTGCCTGCAGCTTCAGGAAATGGTGTCACCAAGGTAAAGGGTGACTGCTTTTGAGAAAAACCTGACGTAGAACAAAGTGGGTTCAGTCCCAGAGTAGCAGTTCATAAGACCCCAATCACCTTCTACTCTGATGCAAATGCATCTTTATGCCTCCTGATCCCAGTGCTGGAGTACTTGCTGACCTGGCTTCCAAAGGACATCAGCCAGATAGGACAGTTTGACCAGAGGGATTAATTTTTTGCATTTCATTCATTGTACCTCTTCCCAGAAGTTCCTTTTGGGTCATGAAGTGGGAGCAAAGCACTAAAACTCACTGAGTCTGCCATAACAATTTTTTTCTGCAAAAGATTCTATAAAAAGAAATAGACAAGCAAGAGGAGGGCATCATCCCACCTGAATTCAGATATTTGTTTCCCTTCAAGCCAAGAGGAGAGCCAGATACTTGCCAAGGCCATGAATGATCAGCAATTTTTCCATGTACCTATTTCACTCCACTGGAAGCACCTATACCAGACTGAAACAGCTGAGGGTCAAAGTTGGGCCATTCCTGTCCTCTGTAGCAGCACTTTGTGGACTCCAAAATCATCTGTATATTCCTATACCTTTTTTACACTTGGAAAGGAAATCCTTTCATTTCACAGATTTCCTAGGGAAATGAAGATTTTTGCTCAAATTAGAAATCCTGGCTATGACTGTACCTACACACTGTCCTCTTCATCTCAAGCAATAAATTCAGGATAGATTTAAATCTGTGCAGACATCTGTCTCTAGGCCTGATAAAGACAATGAAAGATCTTTCAATACATAAAGACAAAGTCACGTAGCAGGGCTGTGATGCTGAGGAGCCATTTGGAGGTACAAGGATGCTTTCCAATAGCACTTTGCTAACTTAACTGCACTTCATCAGTATCCAGGATGATGTCCCAACAGCTGATGCCAACTTTACTGAAGCAAATTCACGGGAAGGGACATTAAATATTTCATTGCAAACCAAAGAAATTATTGTGGATGCTTGCTTTAATCCTTGTTGCCAGCAAATCAGGAAACAAGAAGCTTAAGCACTGGTACAGGCTGGACAGATTACACTAGTACAAGGTAGTTTTGCTGATACTATGCTTAATTACCTAAATGTAACTAATTTTTTATTATTATTATTATCCAGACAGATCATGCTCACGCTCTCAATGAACTGGCATTTCTGGATGTCATAATGTTCAACTGTCACATCCCAAAGTGGATTTGGAAGAGAACTAATGTACATATTAGTAAATCATCCATAAGCCAGCATTGTGCCCTTATTGCCAAGATGACCAGCAGAATCCTAGGTTGTGTTAAGAGGAGTGTGGCCAGTAAGTTGAGGGAGGTGATTGTCCCCCTCTGCCTGCCCTGGTGAGGCCACAGCTGGAATGCTGCATCCAGTTCTGGATGGGCTCCCCAGTTCAAGAGAGACTTGGAACCACTGGAGAGCCTCCAGCAGAGGGCAACAAAGATGACTGGGGAATTGGAGCATCTCATGAGGAAAGGCTGAGAGAGCTTTAGCCTGAAGAAAACAAGGCTGAGGGGAGACCTTATTAATGTCCAGAAATATCTAATGGGTGGTTACAAAGAGGATGGAGCAGGACTCTTCCCAGTGACAGATGAGGGACAAAGGGCACAAGCTGGAACATGGGAAGTTACATGTAAATATAAGAAAAAACTTCTGTACTGTGAGGGTGAAAAAAACCACTGGAACAGGCTATCAAGGGAGGTTGTGGAGTCCCCTTCCCTGGAGATATTCAAAAGCTGCCTGGATGCAGTCCTGTGGAATGTGCTCTTGGGGATCCTGCTTTAGTGGGAGAGTTGGACGAGATGATTTCTAGAGGTCCCTTCCAACTGCGATAATTCCTTGATTCTCTAATGAGTGGTGCCCTACTAATTCAAAAGGAAAACACAGAGGGAATAATGAGGTGTTGCTGGTATCTAATTACCAAAACCAGGCAGCAAGCCATGTTTGTAATTGTCTATGAGTTCAGGCATAGAGTATATAAACCCATTCAAGCTCTGCCCATGAGTTCAGGCCAAATAAATGCTGCATCTCTAAAAGAAGGAAAAAAATGAGTGAAGAAGAAAAGATATGTGGGATGCTCACAGGATGTGTGGGATATGTGGGAAGACCATTGGGAAGTACAGTTAGCAATGGGGAGATATGAGTCTTTCAGGGGAAGACCAAAGAACAAGGCCAGTGCTGGTACCTCACAGAGCTGGGATGGTTCCTGGCAAGGTGCTTGTGCTTATGTTGTTTGCCCAAAGCTCATTTGGGTTGGCAGTGCTAAAGCCTTGGATGTTTTAAATTTGCATATCTGGTGGCAGGGCTCATCCATCCTGCAGTCCTTCCCAGGGCTCTGGGAGCTGCCAGACATAGCTCTGGGGTGAGGACACTTTCTGCCTTGCCCTGGGTAAATGCCAGCTCCTCTTGGTGCTCATTCTTCCCTGATCTTCTTATCTGCTTTACGTTTGTAAAAGAAGAGGAAAAAGCAAAACTGAAAAGGAAACAGAAGAGGCTCAAGATCACCATTGCTGATTCCTTAGGCACTGTCTCTTACAGAGCCAGCTGTTTGCTGAGCTGTTTCACACTCACATGAGGCTCAGAGCAGAGCCAAGGGCACTTCCAAAGACCTGTTGCCTCTCCCAGCTTCATCTTCCTGTCTTCTCCTTATTCCACATGGATACAGCCTGAAAGCAAACCCAGTGCCCTTGGAAACTATGAAGAGACAAATATACAAGTAGTGTCTTGAGCCTCCCAATAAGCTAATTTATTTATTCTAAAAACTAATACATGCTTGGTCAATATCCTGTGCTTGGTGCTTATTCTTTTGCTGTGAGGGGATAAGGAAGAAAAGAGCCACAAATGTGAATTGTTTGTCCTCCCTATTGCACAAAGCCACCTGCTATGAAGACATGTGCTGGTGTGGTTGTCCCCTCTGTCACCATCCAGCTGACTCTCCATCCACCTTGGACCTCAGCTTTACCAAACCTGTGGTGGGTGCACAACCTGGAAGCTTGTAGAGGGAAGGAGCATTTAGGAAGAATAGGAGACAATACTGTAATATTCAGGCTTTGGAAAGGATAAGGATAAGCATGGAGAGGCCTGTAACCAACCAGACTGTCCAGTTGTGGTATTTAAAGTTGTAAAGGGTCCCACGTTATCCTCCCTCAGGTCACTTCAACTACTGCAGACAGATGGGACACTAAATCCCAAGGAAGTCATGCCTGTGCTGTTGGAAGAATCAATCAGTTGGATGTAGCTCTGAGCAGGACATCACCCATCACTTGTACCAGATACCAGTATCTCACCTCTACAGTGATTCAAGCCTCTGACCAAACATGCAAGGAAACAAGGCTCTGGTGATCCCTTCTTTTTGGCATCCTCCATCCATCCACCACCTGGGAAAGAGGCCACATTGCAGCAGGGAGAGCCTTTCTTGCTCCTGAGGCTCGACAAGCTGCTGACCGCTCCATTGCCTCGCACCAGAGTGAGCTTAGCTCTGTGGGTGTGTGTCCCACCTTTATTGGCCCCCTGGTCTTGCTCATGCCCAATAGAGGGCCTGTCCTAATCAGGCACAGGTGGACTCACACCCACTCATTGGCAACTCGAGGCACCTGGTTTATCTTGTTTCTCTACACCACATCTGGTCTGATGTAGAAAACAGGGTAAGCAATGATCCTGCTCCTCTGAACAGTTGCTGTCTTTGCTAAGAATAAGGAGAGAAAAATCTTCAGCTATCTCCAAATCACATCGCTGTGACACTGTTTTTTATTAATAGATCCCAGTATGGGACTCAGATGTCTGGCTTTTCCCACCACAGAACCAGTGGGAGAGGAGAAAACAGCCCTGCTGCTACTGCTGGTGTGAGGCAACCTGGGACAGGTCTCCAACCCACCAGCCTCAGACCTGCCCTGGAATGGGGACACCAGCTTGTCCCCATCCCACTGCTGAATGCAGGACCACCCTCCCCTCTTAGGTCCTTTATTTGGCCACAGTAATCAATGTGCTTTGTAAGCATCAATTTCTCCTGCAGCAGTTGTGCTGCCATAAGCTGTAAAGGGCAAGATTCAGAAATCCCTTATAAAATAGATATTTTTTTTTTTCTTTTTTTTATTTTTTTTTTTTGCTTCAAGACATTCATTAAAAGCCTCATTTTAAATGAAGCTACATTTTGCCTCCTCACTGGGATAACAGCTTTAATCAAAATGTCCATTTCCATGACACAGAGGAAGAGAAAAAAGAAGATGTAGATGTAACAAAGGCCCCAGGAAAGCACAAAAATAAACCATGATCCAAGATTCCTGTGGAACAGCAAGGTTTTCCTACATCTTTTTTTCTTTCTTTCATTATAAATGTACCTCTTGGGTTGTTTTAAAGCAACAACTCTTTGAGCTGAGGGGAATGCTTTTGTTCTTACTGGAAAAGGCACCCAGGCCATACACTGCCTTTGCAAACAGTATTTTTTTTTTAACTGTAGTTTGTGCTGAGCATTTCCAGTAACTTGAAGTGACACCTCATTTATAGTGAGCATCACCAAGCAGCCTGCACCAGCTCCCCAGTACCTAATCTCAGAGCACCTTGAAGTGGGGTAAATCCCTCACCTGGAAAATCAAACCTGGAGTAAAATACAAATCAGAGTAGTTTGAATGTAGTAGTAGTAGAATGGTTGGAAGAGAACTGGTCTTGAACACTTCCAGGGAGAGGGCACCCACAACATTTCTGGGCAACTTGTTCTAGTGTCTCACCACCCCCACAGCAAAGGATTTGCTTTGCTGAAGCAATGAGGACAGGCTGAGATTTGGGGTTGTTCAGCCTGGGGAAGAAAAGGCTTCAGGGAGAGCTTAGAGCACCTTCCAGTACCACAAGGTCCTATAGGAAAGCTGGGGAGAGACATTTTACAAGAGCATGGAGTGATAGGATGAGGGTAACCCTTTCAAGGTGTCAGAGAGTAGATTTAGATTAGATATTAGGCAGAAATTTTTTTTCTGTGAGGGCGATGAGGCACTGGCACAGGTTGTCTAGGGAGGTTGTGGATGCCCCCTCCCTGGAAGTGTTCTGGGACAGGTTGGATGGGGCTTTGAGAAACCTGGTCTAGTGAGAGGTGTCCCTGCCCGTGGCAGGGAGGTTGAAACTAGAAGATCTTTAGGGTCCGTTCCAATCCAAACCATTCTATGATTCTGAGATATGGTGCACATGAGGCAATGTAGCAATCACAGAAGTCTGGGATGCATCCTGGCACCTTTAAAAAATGTTACAGAGGAAGCAGAAGGGACAAAGGAGATCCCAGAGATGAGAGACCCCATCCTGAGAAGCAGTCCCTCCCCTGACATGGTTAGGGTGATGCCTGTGAAAAACACAGATACTCTGTCTGTGCACTGTCAGGCTCACAAAAGGCAGATGAGAAAAGCAAGGCTAACACAAATAAGATCATATTTACTGGCTATTGAGTCTCTGTGGGAAATCTCTCATAGTCTAGAAATCAAAGTGAGTTAAGAATGGCTGAGATCTGGCTCCTGGCTCTTCCCAGGAGGCAAAGACTGATCTGTTAATCACAGCCTACACCCTCAGAGCTGCCAGGAGCAAGGAGCACTGTAGCAATCATGATGAGGGATCAGAAAGGAGCATGTTTGCACCCAAAAGCTGCCAGGCATGCCTGCAATTTTATTCTGCATTTCATGTTTATGAAAGTTAATGGTGACTGAGGAAATCAACAGTGGCAACACAAACAGTGAGCATGTGTCAGTGGTACAAAGAATTGGACTGAAAGTCAGAGAGGATCTGGTGCAATAAAAGGCATAGAAATCACCTCTCTGGGCTATCAGTATGGAAGCAGGAAATAAGGTGTTTGTCAGCTGCTGTGGGTGATGGGGAAAGGAACAAACAGCATCCCAGAACTGAGTGGGAACCAGAGTTCAAGCTACATCAATCTCGGCTCTGCACACTGGGCTGCAGCTTCTTGAAGAGGCATATTTTGAAGGCAGAAGCCCTGGAAACATTAAATTCAGACCTCATTAATTGCATAGTGTTTACTTGTGATCCATAAGAATTCTGCTTTAGCTGTGATGATTCTTATAATTATATAATTTACAAGAAAATTGGGATTTGAGAAACTTTTCTCACTTGCCTTTAGTGACAGACTGAACAATTTATCAGGCAACACAGCAACAGCTATGAGAAAATCAGCTCAAACTTCCTTGAAAAAATCTTGGCTTTAAAAGAAAAACCAACAAACCAAACTAGAGTGCTGCAGCTCTTTCTGGACAAGCATCAGCTGTTTTTGCAGAGTGAAATGTAGATTTTTACACTGAACATCTCTGCAGCTGACACATCTGGTCTATGGTTTCTTCACATTTTTTTCTTTTTTTTTTTTTTCCAAGAAAAAGAAGACTAATAGGCACTTTAGGGCTCAATTTATCCAGCCAGGTCCAGACACCTGCTTTGGGATGGCTTTGTGTGCCAGGCAGATCTGGGTGAGCAGAGCAGCTATAGACACCCCTATTCACCCAAGGAGTCAGGGAAAGCAAACGAAGGAGGTATTGGACTTGTAGAAAAAGGACTTCTGTGCAATGATCAGACCCCTCAGTTTTCTACTAAATTACTTGTGGCAGCTATAAGCAGAGCACAGAAACTTTGCTATTTTATATTTATTGTACTTTACAGCACCAGGAAGGCTTTTGGTTGGCAGGATGCCATCTGCTGTGCTGAACCATTATATCCTCACCTCCTCTCCCTTCCCAGCAGGCAGCTTGTGCTGCCAGGGGGAAATATGGAACATATTTGGATCACCTGCACACTGAAAATATTTTCACCCATGAAACAAAATTTGCCTAGGTAATAGAAAGTGGTGTGAAGAGTTTAATGTCAGAAGCAATGGCTCAGTTAGGAAGATAAGTTTGTGCAATGAATGAGGCTTCCCTGAGAAGATGTACAATATTTACCCACAGACAGGCTTGCAAAGGAGATTGGATTGGGTGTTATTTCCAGTTTATTGCCAAGATGTGCTGCTAATTCTGGTAGTGCCTGTCTCCATCACTTCAGAAACAATCTTCTCTACATCTGTGAGTCGATGTGCTGCCCTGTGACCCTGCAATATAGTCCCAGCATGTCTTTGTAAAATCTGTGGAGTGAAGAACAAATTAAAACACACTGTCAGCTCATGGGCACTGGAACTTAAACCTGTGAGCAAGCTCTATTAAGTTCAGTAATAGACACCAGTGATACTCAGCCACACAATGTAAGTAAAATGGGATGAATAGCACACCATCAGCTCCAGTGCTCCAGCAGTAATAAGCATCATGCTGGGCTCACTGCACTGACTAATCCATAATTTATTTGGCTTCATAAATATCAAAACACACCACAGCTGTTAGTACTTCAGTGCAAAACCTGCAAATATTGCTTCAATTATTCAGGAGCTCATCTCAGGAGCCAGTCAAATGCTTCGAAGATGCAATTTCAGAAGGCATCAATTACCCAGGAGTTTCAGCAGTGCAGCTCCCAGCCAGACCCCTCGGGTAGCTGGCATAGGGACCACTGTGAGCACCACCAAGAAGAAAAATTGCCACTCCCTCTAAAATAGCCTAAAGCCTTGAGCCCCACACAGGGAGGGATGATGCAGGAATCTCAGTGGCAGGGGCTATATGCAGTCCCCTATGACCCTCGGAGGGACCTCTGCTCCCACATCTCACTCTGAGGGGCTGCCAAAATGACCACTAAATCAAAAATCCTAAAAGCTTATCATCCTAAATTTATCCTCCATGCTACACAGAAGGTAGACTTGCTTAAACTATGAAGCCCAGTAGTTTGAGTAACCTCTTCAGCAAGGAACCACCATTTGAAGACATCCTGGCTTTTTCCTCCTGAAGACTTCCCTCTCCCAACGGCATTTGGGTACCAAAGATGAGACCAGAGTCTGTAGCCAGTTGTGTGGTGGGTTGAGGTCAGGATTACAAGTACCAGATGGCCCAGTGGTTAATGTGCAGACATCAGGTCCCATGCAGATCATCCCTGTCTCTCCTCACACTGCAGATCCCCCTCTTCTGGGGTTCATATGTCTCATCCTCTCTGTTTAAAGCCAAATTTCCAGGTTGGACTAATTCAGTCACAGTCAACATGTGCTACTTCACTGGATGTGTTTTATGCCAATTTTCCCACAAAAAATTTAATTAAAAAAAAAAAAAATCTGTTTAAGACTAACTTCTCTCCTGTGGTATCTTGCAAAGAACTGGAACAGGAAAATAAGGAGCTTGAAGGAGCAGATAGAATCCTGTCAGTGCTTTCTCATAATAAGGAAGATACACAGTGGTCATTTGCTAGTGGAAAAGGAGAACCTCAGAGACAATGATGTATTTTCAGGCTTCAAGAAAGCAGGCATACAGCAGGAGACAATGATGAGGGTCCCTACTGAGAGGAAAAGTTGAGCTGACGTATGAGACATCAAAGAAGACACGTGGAAAAGTTTGATGGCAAACACATGGAAAAGGAAACCAGATCTCACTCATTGGGCTCTCTGGGAACACTGTAGTGTAAGACACAGCCCAGGTATGGGGCTGCCTCATCTGGCTCTGTCCCCATGAGAGATGGGACAGGAGAAAGCATGGAGCAACCTAAGGAGGGACATGATCTCTGAGACTTGTAGACAGACCTTCAGAAATGATAGTGGAGGGGGGGTAATGCCTCAAATGAGACATTTGAGGCCCTCCTCCAGAGCCATAGGAGGAAATTAAGGTTCAAAATGTTGAAACAGATAAAAATCTTAGGAAAGGTTTGACGCAGGACTTGGGACCAGACTCTGTCACTGAAATATTATAGAAAAGCTTTTTTCCTGCTGCATAGAAACACCTACTCCTGTTGTAGGAAATGTCTGGGGCTCTTTTGATGCTGCCAAGTGCAGGTCCTTTGTGCTGGGCTGGGCTTCAAAGTGGGGAGCACTTATGGGCAACATCCTCACCCTACTGCCCAGCCGGTGATGCAACCAAAAGAAGAGGCACAGCCTAAAGCAAAGTCACACTCACTGGGAGTATGGCCATTCCCATCACCTAATCATGTAAAAAACCCTCCCTCTTCATTATCAGCCTCCAAAAGTAACCTCAAAAGTTTTCCCAGTTCAGACATGTAGCCTGACCCATGTCTGTAGTGTCCTTGTTCTCTGAGGCAGCTGTGCCACCAGCCAGCTGCACCAGCACAGCAGTGCCACCAGCCACCTAACCTACAGGAGAACCACAGCTTCACTAGAGGCATCCCTGGAGGCAAAAGACAGGACAAAGGCCTCTGTTCAGAGGGTCTAGAGAAATGTCATGTGGCTGCTCACCTCTGGGAAATCTTGACCATAGATTTTCAGAGCCATCTTAAAGCATGACTGTTGTTGGGCATCTCAGTACAGCTGACCCCTTGCCTTCTCTGTGGCCAGAGGAGATTTAGTCCCTGTTCAGTCTATAAACCTGGCTTTCATCTCTGGGGCAGCCAGAATGCTGGAGGAGGGAAGAAAGATCCCTGGAACCAGCAACCAGACCAACATGGAGCAGGAAAGAGCCCAGGGACATGCATGAGTTTGGGGTGCCCAAATCCTTCATGAACCAAACAAAGAATATCATCTGGAATAGAGTTTAGTTTACCCCAGCAGCAGGATTTACCTTGGCCAATGACTCCAATACCTTTAGTCAAGCAGGCAGGACAAAGTCAGAGAAAATGCAACTGGGACCAGACCTTCAGCAAATTCCATCTGAAGATCTCAAATCAAACTTTGTAAAATAAACCCAAATTTATTTCCATGCTGAGACACTGGAGAACCACTAGCCAGATTGGTTTACTCCATTGCTCCAGAAGTGGGAAGCAGATTTCCTGCATCCCCAAGGTCTGTAAGGAGGCTTTTTCTTTAATGGAACAAAAGCAGACTCCTGGTGTTTCCACCTGGCAAGAGCTGTCAGAATGCCTCCCAGGTCTACACAGTCCAACTCTTTTTTTTTTTTTTTTTTTTTTTTTTTTTGACAGAAGCTTCCTGACCCCAGGACTTTAGCAAAACAAAAAACACATACACAAAAATCCACAAAGCCCTTTGTGTGTTATATTTGTATTAAAGGGTTTGTTGAAGCCAAGTGGGGCAATTCCCTGCAGCAAGGGAAAGGGCAACCCAGCAGCACCCGCTGCCAGGCAGGGCTCCTGCAAACAAATAACATGAAATTTTCATTAAAATTTCCCACCAGAGTCTCTTGAATAAAGCTCCAGGTTTCTCTGCCCTTAATGAATAAATCACTCAGGCTCATTAATGGAGTCTCCAGCATGAGGGCAGCAAGCATCACCTTTGCTGCTGAGTTGACCAAAGAACTGACATTATTAGAGATAAATGTTGCTCTTAAACTTGTGCTGCAAAAGACATGAACAACATGGTAGCTCGTAATTTCATGCACAGTGATGCGACATGGGGATAATTAAGATATAAGTGCTGCTCAGGCACTGTTTTTTCCACCCTTGGTAGACTAACAAACCATTTCCAAAGCAGTGAATCACTTAAATGTAATTTTTTGCTAGGTATGAGTGTTCCCCGAGTCTTTTGGGAACTGACATTTTCTTCTAGGATAGCATGTGCATCTGAGAGGAGATTTTGCTTAGAACTCTGAAACTGCCCCCTTGAGATGGCTCTGATCAATCTAATACCACGGAGCTGTGTTCTCTGTTTGCACAGACCAGGCGTCAGCCTGGTTCAGTCCCACACATCCACAAAGCCTGCAGCAAAAATATTGCAGGCCCTCCACATCCTCCTTGAAACCAGGTGAGCCTGGAGTGCCCTGCTTTATGCTCCTTGTCCCCTGGGCTGGTTGGTTCTGACCCAACTGCACAGCCAGCACCAGCACCTGATGGAACTGATGCCCACTGCCTGGTGAACTGCAGGAGAAACATCTCAGTTGGTGCCCCATGCACTGGTGTATCCTGGGGTTGTGTGCAAGGCCAGCAGCTCAAGCATGTCCCGTAACATTCATCCCATGGCTGTGGTTCAGCCCAGTCCTGATGGAGCTTTTCTGACTTTGGGCTGTGCTTTGTGAAGCTTCACAAACAGGACCTGGGATGCAGCACAGAAATATTGAAAGAGGGATTGTCACCAGAGGTAAGTCCCCAGGAGGTGTAGATCCCCGGATACACTGTCTGGCTCTCCCTCCAGCACTACTTTCTCCCTTCTTTCTCATGAGTAAGATAAAAAAAGGATAGAAGTTATTTTTTTTGAGCTGAGAGTATCATTTTCCTAATCAGGTACTTTGGGTCCAGCTCCAAATCCAGCCTTGGCTCTGCATATATCAGTTGAGCTCAGTCCTGAAATGAGGCTGGTAGGGAAAGGGAAAATCAGCACCAGTGGTGCTGGTTCAGGAGCAGAGGTCCCATGTTCCTGGATGTGAGTGGCCTGGTCCTCCTGAAGAAGGTGAAGATCTTTAGGGTGTGCCACAGATGACCCAGCACACGTTCATACAACAGAATAGTGCCAGGGTTGAAGAAAAAGATTTCTTCTGTAGCATTCCCTCCCTGCTCCCTCTCCCCAGCATGCTCCAGCATTTCATGGGCATTGCCTGGAAAACTCTCACAGAATTTCAAATCTTCTAAATTCGACTTTTTGCCACCCTGAGGCTGGCTTGAAATTTTCATGAATTTTTACATATGACTGTTGCCTGTTCAATCACCTGGCACAGACAGGGCTCATCTGCTGAACACTCCCAGGCTACGAGGTTGGTTTCCACATACAGAAACTACAAAATGACTGTTGGTGCATTTGAGTTGTGACCTATTTAAAGTCTAAGTGAAAACATTCTTGAAAGAGAGATGGAAAACACTGGAAAAGAAACCCACCTGCCACATGTGTCGCCCACACTGAACACTCACACTTGAAGCAGCACATTTTGTGGTTCTTGTGCTCACAATGTCTCCACCATACACTTAAACCCCACGATTTTGAGCCAGAGATTATTAGGACATTCTTTATAGGAAAAGTTCAGCAAACACAGTGCAATGACCCTGAGTCTAGCTGTGATCAAGGAAAGCATAAATACAGAACACCTACTACAAGAAATGCAGACCAGCAATTCCCAGGCTTTTAGTTAGTCTGAACATATGGAGTTTATCTGCTTTTAAACTTCATAACTTTCACACTGTGCAGAGTAGTGTAAACAGACACTTACATGTATACAGCTCAGACAACTTTAACTTCAACAGTATATAGAGGGTAAGAAGAAAACACCCCCTCTGTCCCCAGCCAAACACCTCCCTCTGCACAGTCAGCTGGAGCAAATAAATTCTCTGCTCTTTCCAAGCATCACAGAACCCTCCATGATTGCTGGATCCCTGTCATTTAACAGCTCAGTTGATCTGGGTTACTGGGGAGGTGTCCCTGCTTCTGGAACAAGCAGGGGTGAGCCCTGCCAGTCCCATGGGTGTCACAGATTAATGCTGGGCCAGCAGCTAAACTGGGAAGTTAATTCTGGGCTGGCCAGATGCTCCCTATCAACATCTCTTCCTTCCCTTCTGGGCTGGCCAGATGCTCCCTATGAACCTCTCTTCCTTCCCAGAAAGGAAAGAGAATAAGAGAGTTAGAGTTAATGAGTTGGAAACCAAACTACACTTTAATGAATTAGCTTTAGAAAGAAAATAATGATATATATATGAATATATACAAATATATGCAAAAGTGAAATCATGTTCTGCCCCCAAATACCATTCAACTCACCAGCAAGGCTGCAGGGCAGGCACTGCACTGGGAAAGTCCCAGACTCAACTCCTGGAGTCAGGGGCAGGTGCTGGAACACAGGGATTCAGGAGGGCAATGATCAGGATCAAAGCCAGGGAAGTGGACAGAATCCCCCCAGGATGCCAGCCACGGATGAAAGAGCTTGGCCCTCATCATCCCTCAGATTTATACTGAGTATGACACATATGATATGGAATAGTCCATTTGGTTAATTCTGGTCACCTGTCTGGTCTGCTCCTCCCCAGAGGAGGGTTGCAGGTGTGACCCTTTTACTCCCTTCTGTTTCCAGAGCATAAGATGTTTCCCAGAAGTGAGAAGTGGCCTGGGTTCTGCAGCCCACTCTCCAGCAATAACTATAAACACTGGATGTTATCAGTTCTAGAAGGAGACACTGGTTGAGAAAAATGCCTTTAATTTCAGCAAGTGCACTCACATAGACAAGACTTCACTGAAAAAGTAAATTACTTCACTGAAAAAGCTGACACCAGGCTGAGACCAGGACAAGGGGGATGCTGCCAGTTGTGCTGTTAGCATTCTGTTTCCCAGCATGGGGATGATCACTTGGCATCATGAAAAATAATAATACAGGCTTCAGCACCATTCCTGCTTTTGGAAAAGCACCAGGCTATGTTCCACACTGACCTACCTTATTATTCCATGGTGCAGAAGCTTGTGATTTGGACTGTGAAACAAAATGAGTTATATTAGTACAAAGTCCCTCAAATGGCTAATGTAGCCCTCAGGAGCTGGTGAAGAGAAGCACTGATTGTTTAGGTAGATATTGAGTTAATTGAGAAGCCAAAGGTATGACAGAGCTCAGCTCTGCCTGCTCTCGAGTCATTACACATCTGGAATTACTCCTGATGGGATATTTCTGCTCCTTAAGCCTGGAGCAGTTTGTGCTTGCATCTCTAGAGATGGTAGACCCCAAAATGTGGTACTGGGAGTCTGGATCTGCCAGAAGCCAAAAGGATGCTGAAGCTATCTCCTTGTTGCACTCAAGCTTTCCCCCTTTTACACCTTTGCCAGCCTGCAGTGGTAGAACACAGAGATGTGGCCTGTGAGGTCTTGGAAACATTTCCACAGGGACAAATGCCACAGCAAATCCAGAAGTTTGAAGTAGGAGCTGGTGCTCTGCCACTGGGACATATACCCCTCCAAGCAAAACAACTTCATCTTGATTTCCATGAGAGCAATTGAATGAGGTGTTCATTCAGAAACTAAAGAACATTTTACAGCTGAAAATCTTGGTTTTGTGAGATAGATAATTAGGTAATTAGAACAACTAAATTTTTAAAAGACACCGTGTCTAGAAATGAGGGCAAAGAGCAGAAGATAGGGAAACTATTCCAGTTTGTTTTGTGGTGTTTTTTTTTCTTCTGGGGGTTTTTTAATGGTGTTGATGCAGGAGGAAGCAGCTAGCAAGAAAAGAAGGGAGGGAGGGGACAGAGGAGACACTTAGCTGAGGGCTTTAAGTTTTCTTGGGCAGGGCATCCATAACTTAGATGCTGCCCTTGTGAATTTAAGGTGGGGTTTTCTAGTTAATTGATCTCTCCCATCCAAATAATCAATCAAAAACCAACAGAGAAAACCAACTACACATTATTCAGGATTTGTAGCCTTTAAGTTACTTTTACAACCTAAGCATTTTGATTCTGTTGTAAGGCAGAGCTGCAGCTCAGGAATAGCTTTGCCTCCCAGCACCTCCCTGGGGAGATCTGTTCCTATCAGGCTGCAACATTCTCCTCTTCTGGGACAGAATATTTGCTTTGTCTGCCTGAGGTTTTTGGAATCTCTTGCAAGTCATACATGGCTGGCAAAAATGTGCTCTTATCTCAAGTGGACAAAACTGATCACAGAGTCATTTCTGGTCTTTGCTTTTTCTGGGCTGTTAAATTTCTCCTTTCCACAAGAGCTGCAAGGTGAACCTTGGTTTGGAACAGACCTCAGTCTGACACATGAGGAAAGCAGCTGGCTGAAACACTGCAAGGATTTAATGATTACACCTATATTTCCAAGAGGTACTGGAAATGTGCTCCATGACCTCTCCTCGACAAGAACCAGTGTGGTAAGTGGAGACTTAACAACATTTCCTGTGAATAGAGAGTATTATTCTGACCTGGACTGAGAGGTGAATGGGAATGCACCTGCTCAGTTGTCTCCACCCTTCTGAACACCTTCTGTCTTTGCATGGACACACTGGCTGCTCATACCCTGCATTTCCTTTTGGCACAAACGTGCAGGGCAAGCAGCATCTCCCATGCTCACCCAGGCCTTGGTGCTACAGCTGTGGCTTCATGCCAGTGGTGACCCTGGGACAGAGCTTTGTGATGACTATGCCCATTTGTTTCTTGGTGGGATTTCCCCCTGGAAGACATCCCCCTGGAAAGCAGAAGAAAAATGTCCTCCTTCCTCTACAAAGGAGCTGACACCTTGAGTGCACCAACAAAGAGAAGGTGCATTTGCAGGGCTAAAGAACTCATGAAGCAAAACCCCCAGAGCCAGCTCTTCAGCTGCCCTGCCCATCAGCCTCCTGGGAGCCACATTGCTTCTTCTCACAGGGACCACATCTGGTACCAGTATGAAGAAGGGACTGTGATGCTCCAGACTTTTGAGAGATGCTCAAATATATCCCCAGCATTCTGGTTGTGGACTGGATTTGTCTGACTTGCTGTCTGGAAAATCAGACCCAGAAATGCAGAGCTAAAGGTTCTTTATGATTTTTTGGGATGTGGTTCAGGTAACTGGGTGCAGTTTATAGACCTGCTCCTGTTTTTTCTGGTGATCCTTGACCACTTCTGGCTTGGCCCAGCACTGGTCCCCACAGATGTCAAAAGCAGTTCTGATTCTCCTTGACAAAGCCCATCAGGTCAAACCCCTTTGGCACAGGTAGACATTTCTTTCTTCTTGTATCAAGAGATCAAATTGCTGACACTAATGCTTGAGGCTTTTTTCCCATCATTTAGCTCTACCTCACATTCTGGGCTTTCCAACCTCACATCACCCAGTGCAGAAGAGTGGGCACCATTCCCACCTTCTCACCCTACACCACACCTCCTCTGGAGGCTTCTGGGGCAACCTGCCCCTCTGCTCACTTCTCTCTTTTATCAAAAGCCTTCAGAATCTTTTTGGTGAGTGCTAACCAGCATTTCAGGGAGTTAACACCTCTGAGGGAACCCATCCATCACTTTCTCCCTCTCATGCAATTCAAATCCTGCCCAAATCTCACCATGCAGCATTAGGTTCTCCCCTTTATTTGATGCACACCCTTTTACTGTGTCTAGGTTTCTGTGAGATCCCTTGCCACAGCTGGGTTTTACAATGATGTTACACTTCCTCAGGTGCCCACTTTCACACTTCTTTCAGTGTGCATGCTGCAAATACTTTTTAAAAGTAATTTTATCTATTCAAATCAAACATGTAATGTTCATTAAAAAAAAAAAAAAAGGAAAGGAAAAAAAAGAAAAAGAAGACAAAATTTTGACCCTATTTAATCAAACTAGTTTTGTCATCAACGTCAGTCAAGCCAGCATTTCACCTAAAATTTGAGATAGGGAGTTCAGATGAGCTGATATTAGCAAAAAGCCAGCTGTGAAAGCTGGATCTGCAATCTCAACCTGAACTTCCTGGCCCTGCAAAGATTACAGCATGGCTCTGCCTCTGATTGCTGTAAGAATAGCTCTCTTATTGTCTATATCTTCTGCAATTTCATTACTAGATGAAGGATGCTTCTGATACAAATGAAAGGAGGAGAAAAAAAACCCACTACAAATCCTCACACCTATTATCCTGCTTTATGCACTTACAAAATGAGGTTATTACAGCAGAGAGGAATTAAGCTACACTGCTGCTGCTGCTCTGTCTTGCTGAGGGTTTACAGAGTGGTAATTAAGAGAAACACTTTCTGCAGAAGAGCTCTTCTGCTGCAGAGGAAGAAAAAAACATTTCTGCCCATTTTAATCAGGCACTGATGGATGGCATTAATCAGTTGTGATAATTTGTCAGCATCTCCCTCATGCTATGGTTCTGTAGATCTCCTCCAGCTGCTGGACAACCCCAGCACACTCACTGCAGCCTGGACCCCAGCCCTCAGCACTGGGGAAACATGCAGGAGTTTCAGTGGGCATGGGGCTCTTTCCAGATCTCTCAGGACATGGAAACACCAAGCCCACTGTTTACTTATTTAACATTTCCAGCATGGCTTTGAGACCCCTGCCACTTCACAGGTATTAAACCCTTGGTGTCTCTGTGCACACAAGAAGGGCAAACCCCTTCCCCAGGTGAGATTGCTCCTCCCTGTAGGTATAAATCACTGGAGCTGATTTCAAGGCAGGTCACTCAAGCTGGAAACATATTGGCAGCAGAGGTGGCCTTGAAGGACTTTATATGGTGAGGGCTTCTTTCTCAGATGGTCCCCATGCACCTCCTGGCTTCAAGAGGCTGCAAAAGGACATCAGGAGCATATGAGGGTGCTCCAAACGTCTCTTTGCACCCACACACACTGGAGTGCCAGGAACATTCATCCCCACAATGCTGGGGGCTCCCCTTGTCCCTATGCTGCAGGTGGGGAAGCAGAGCATGGCTTTGCACTATGTCCAAAGTCAGCAGTAGCAGCTGCACCAAGTGAGATGACATGAGAGGACTGGGGGGCAGTGGGGTTACCCACCATGCCATGGCAGGACCACATTTAAACCTGTCTTCAGTGCTCCAGGCCATGATGGACAGCAAGGCTCAATCCAAAATCTGCTGCAGGTCATTGGATCACTCCGAGGTTTCCCCATGCAAACACACATCCCATCCCCTGTGGTCCCTCATCCTGCAGGTGCCAGAGCTCAGAGCCATGGCTGCAGGGGAGAAAAACAGAGGATAAAAAAGTGTTTACTTGAGTGAAAAAGAGCCTTCCAAGGAGACATATGTTATTTTGAAGAACGGGGCAGCAAAAGCCACAGGGGTCTTGATTTAGTGTACTGCTGATTGCCAAAGGCACTGTCCAAAGGAAGAAGGATTGTTGGAAATCACAGGCTGGGCAGCTCAGGCTCCAGGTGAGTGCCAGGAGCAGCTCTGCATCATCCCTAAAGGCAAGGCAAGGCAAGGGTTTTGGAAAAGACTCAGATTTTGGAAAGTATTATTCTTCCCACTGGTCCATTACCAAACAACTTCAGCATCAGGCAGGGAGAAAAATTAAGTGATTTGATGAAGGTAGACTTGAAATGGCCAGGTTGTGTCTTTTTGCAGATGCTGGGAGTATAAGATGGTCCTGGCAGAGCCTGTGGGCACACAGGGTTTGTTACAATATCATCCCAAACCTGCCTGCTGCTGGTGAAAAACTCACATTCCCTCCTCTGAAACAGGGAACTAAAGGAGCTTAGATACTGCAGTGTTATGTTTGGACATAAATAAAGGTAGAGCAGACTGAAGAAAGAAGGAAGGAATCATTCCTGAATGTGGGCATGCCTAATTTTAAGATTCTTAATCATAAAGTAAGGAAGTATGTAAATGCACGGACAGCTTTTAGAGCAGTCCATATGCCTGTCCCTGCAGATACAGTGTCCAGCTGGCAATTTTGGAAACAAGTCTTAGGAGCAAGACCCTGGTAATGAACCTGCCACAGGGTTCCCATCCCACCAGGCTATGAGGGAAGGTGGTGTGTGGAGGCATCACCTGAATCTCTCTGGGCAGAATTGGGCACCTCCAATGTGTGGTTACAGCCATGATCTCATCAGCATTGTGATAGTCACTGGAAATGGAAAAATGCAGATAAAGAGCAGAGCTGATGTCTCAAAGGGGATGGATTTGTGTCTATTTGGTTAAAGTTTCTAAGCAGAAGAAAAGCAGAAAGACAGAAGTGTAGGAGAAAAAGACACAGTAGAAAAAATGCCAGTGTTCATGCAAGTTGAGTTTTGGTTGGTTTGGATTCAGCTTCAGGTTTGGGACAGCTTCTACTGAGCATGAAGGAAAAAAAAATCACAAACCTCAGTGTGATTTTTACTTGTAACCAGCACTTCAGGAGACCATGGGCCATACTTTTGTCATATTGCCTTGTACAGGTCCATGATGACTTCCCCAGCTGGCCTCCCAAGCAGCAGATGATGGAGATGCTGCCTTATCACCCAAAGCTTTGGGCTGGAGAAGGATGATGCTAAATACATCTACCGGGACTTTCTGTCCAGCCTCTATTGGATGACAGGAGTGAGAAAGGAGCCAGCATGCTGTCCACAACCTGCAGCTGTGCAGCAAAATGCAGCTTGTTGGGAGGTGACTGAGCCAAG
Source organism: Calypte anna (assembly GCF_003957555.1). Taxonomy (NCBI): domain Eukaryota; kingdom Metazoa; phylum Chordata; class Aves; order Apodiformes; family Trochilidae; genus Calypte; species Calypte anna. The sequence continues at coordinate 8,650,711 of NC_044245.1, forward strand.
TGATAAGGCTGCACGTGTGTCCTTTCCAGGGACAAGGGGCAGGGGAGCCAGAGGGGCTGATGTTTGCCAAGTTTTTAACAGTCTGGTGCAAAGCACTCCTGTGCAAGAGCTATAAAGACTCCAGCCTTGAAGCATGAGAGCAGCTGAGAACAACCTTTACTTCTACTTGAAGTGTAAACAAAATTTTTTAAAAAGCAGCAGCAACCAAATCCAAGGTTACTGGCCAATACATAGGATTTTGAAAGCTGAATTTCTGACTCTTGCTGGTTTTTTTCAACCAAGGTTGAAACTCTCTCAGAGTTACTGTTTATATTACAGTTGTGCTCTGAAAGAGGATATATCTACATCTCTGTGCCAGCAACGAAAAATGTTGCTATTCACATCTCATTTGAGGTGCTAGAAAAAAGCAAGCACTGCCTGTAAATAAGCTGCCTCAATAATTAATTGCCAGAACAGACAGCACAATGGAAAAGCCTCAAAAAACATTATTAAAAATACAATTTCAAAGTAACAGTGCCTGAATAGCCTTTGAAAAAGCCTCCAAAAGCAGACCCTGAGTTTTATAGAGAGGTAAAACACTACTAATCAAATTGTCCTTGGTTTCTGAATGGGTGATCTCAGCCTATCCCACCTTAGGTGAGGCAGCACACAGCCCAGAAATGAGCCCCTGACTGAGCAGTACCTGGCTGGCAAAGAAAGAAACAAAGGGTTAAAATAGCAGGGATGAGTGAGCAGTGGCACAGTCACAGGGAACAGAGAAGAGGAGAGAGAAAGAAATTTAGTGATTGGATGGATGGATGGATGGATGGATGGATGTGTTCCATGTCCCTGGTTAGTGAGAAATGCCATCATAGAGAGAGAGCAGCCACAGAGCAGCCACAGCATCCTCTGCCCAGAGAAGTTTCATCGAAGAGCAACAGGAAGAAGAGGACCACAGACATTATCTACACCCTTCTCTCAAAAAAATGCAAAGTATGAGGCATGTGCAGAAGACAAAGGTGGGTTACCACATGCTTGGCCTCACCAGAGGAACATCTCTACAGTATGTCCCTCAAACCACACAGTCACAGACACATCACAAGCTGTCAGGAGAGCAGACAGGTGAGAGAAGTGGCACAGACATTATGTGCCTGGCAAGACATGGTTACACACACAGCCATAGCCATGTACAGGAACCTCCAAAAGCCAGATTCCTTGAAAAGAGGCACAAAAAGGGAAGTTATGGTGTGGTCAATGCCCCAAGCCTGTCAGTGTTCAAGAGGTGTTTGGACAATGTTCTTAACAGCAATGCCTGAACTTTTCATCAGGTCTGAAGGGGTCAGGCAGCTGGACCATTGTAGGTCACTTCCAACTGAAATACTCCCCCCTCTCCTCCTCTTTCCTCCTCCTCCTCTCACTCCTTGCTGTTTTAGGACAACCCAAAACTCACTTTAAGATGTTATTAGCAAGTAGGGGTGGGATGACAGTGGAAGCAAGCAGGGAGGAGGAATTGTAAATAGAAAAGAAAGACAAAAATACACATCCAAATGAAATTTATAATTCCTATATAAATGAAAGAAGAGGCAATGATGCATATTGAACTAATGAAATTATCCTGCAGACAGACTGCCAGCTAATGAAATTGCTTACTTAGCATACGTTAACTGAGCTGCAACTGGCATTTCACTGCACTTGCATTACCCAAAACTCTTCCCATCAGCACTGAGATGAATGCCATGGAGTAGAGCAAGCCAGCTTTATTTCACACTGCACCCACCACAAAGTGCAGCCAGAATCAGAGGTTTGCCAAGGCAGGAGGCAGGGCTGCAGGCAGGGCTGGAGCTCAGCTCCAAGCCAGCCCTGTGCAGGGACACAGCCCCCAGCCCATCACGGGGCTGCTGGCACAAACACCATCATGTGTAGCCCTCAGATGAAAGAACACTCTAGAGGCATGGCATGGCAGGGGGGTGTCACATTTATGGTGTTTCAGTGGCTGAAGATCAGCCTGCTCTGACTGTGAACTGAGGAAAATGTTCTTCTGATCTGACAACCCTGCTCATGAGAGCTGGAGTGCAGAAGTCAAATCAAATTAATTCTGGTTCACAGGTAAACAAGCAGGATCATTTAGTGGCTGGAGATTCATTATTTAGCTATTTTGCTGAGGACAGTTAAGCTGTATCCGGACACAGCTCTCCACGACTGTACGTTCCAGGACAGCAGATCAACAGCACCTCTCTCTCTATCCATCCCTCCCTACACCCAGGGTGCCTTTCTTACCTTTAAAATGTGATGGACTCCAGATAAAAATTTAAGGTGTTTCAGGTTTCAAACAGATATAAATGTTTGGGTTTGATTTTGAGTTGTTTTTTTTTTCTTGGAAGCACCAAAAGTCAAAGGTTGGCACCACCTGCAGGAGACCTCCAAGTAGTTTGGGCCAGGAAAACGATGTGGACAGTAGTCAATCATGTTGGGAAGACCAAGAATTCAATGGTGAAACTGTTCTGTGGCCCTTTCAATATCAGAACCTGCCAGGGCACATCTCCTCTCCCCTGTCACCATGGTAAGGTTAAAAGGAAATGTGCTGGGTGGAGCCCCATTTGTATTTTCCCCTTTCTAGGGTATTTCAGTCTCTGTCTCTCAGTGTATCCATGGCCACAATGAAATAACACCATGTCAGTCACATCCTGACACCATTCAGGTGGGCAGAAGAGCATCTGTGGGGCCTCCAGAGAGCAATCTCCCTAATGGCAACTACTGCTTTTTAGAAAAAGATTACGGGTTAATGGTAGAAAAGCATCTATGCAGGAACTGATGGAAAACTTTTCCCCTGGTTTGCTTCAGTTTGGTTTTAAGGAACCTTTTGGTGCAAAATGCTGAAGTTCAGCTGCAGATAAATGCTGAATCACACCAACTGGTTTACTTGAAAGTGAACCTCATTATAGATTTTAGACACACGTGGGACTGGGTAATTTCGTCTGAATTTTAGTCACATAACGAGCATGTTCCCTTATCAAATGATGTAAGTCAATACTTATATCCTTAAAGTTTATCATTCTTTTTTTTGAGGCATTTTTTTCCCTTCCTTTGCAGCTAAATTGCAAACAACCAGAAAACTTGACTGGAAGGTTCTCCATCATGCCTTTTTGTCTGCCTACCTGCATTAGGATTCAAGGTAAAACATTCAGCACACCGGAACACACACCTGAACAGCCCCCACGATGAGCCACAAGGAGACATCCCAGTACCCCAGGCGTTTTCTTTTACCTGTCTATATGCACTGCCTAAAAAAGTCCTTTAACTCCCAAGTGATTGCTACTGTGTTACCCAATCAATGCTGAATAACCACCCCTAAATCTATTGGTTTTTTCCTTGTGGGTGAAACAATCCCCATCCATAAAAGCCATGGAAGGCCTTTAGGACAAGAGTTGCAATATCAGCCTGAAAAGCCCACGAGCCAAATCTCTGCACCACTGATTAGCTGAAGCACACCATGAGAAACAGCCTCCACTTCCCACAGATCAATGTTTCTCCAATCCCAGCCCTTCAAGGTCAGCTAAAGTTTTTAAAATGTACTTGATAAAAGTTGTGCAGCTTTAGCAAGCGGCCGCCTCTCTGGAGCCCTGGCTCATCTGAACAGCGTGCAGTAGCCTTCAGCCTGTCTTGATGTCTGATTCCCTGCTTGGATCCTATTATCATCACTCACTGGGGACACCAGGTATGTTTGAAGGAAGCCAAGTCTTCCAGCTTGTCAGCTCTGAAATATGTTGCCTGAGGCTGCCCAAGCTCTTATTATTCCTTATTCAGTATGTGGGCTAAGGCTACCTGCAGCTTTCACCCTCTCTGCTGCTCAGATGGATTTATCTTTTGACTGCTGCTGATTACAAAGAAGGGAGGGACAATGTTGGACACGTACAGGCTTTCCCATTATAAACATAATTTTATTCAGGATTGCAGTGCCTCAGAAGTGAGAAGTAGAGTTGTCCAGTGATACCTGGCACTAAAGCCAGCTGAGGCTTGCTGCTGGTCTGCAACTGGCTCTGCCTCTCTAGTTCACCCCAGTTTGTTTATTTTCATTTTTGGTCATCCATTTGTCCCTCCCTCCCTACCTCGTGACTCCATGTCTAAGAAAGGAAGGGTTGCTGTCAAATGAAAGCATTGCCACCCACACTTTCATCCCCTGAGGCAGCTCACGTCCTCTGGATGGTAGGGCACCAGGTCTGGGATTCTGCAGCCCTCTACCTGCATCTCTGTGACAAAGTCCTTCTGAGATGCACATCACCTCGCACCAGCACCTGACACCACAGCACCTGGAACATATGCAAGCACTGCAGGATGCCACTGCACATGGATGTGTCAAGACTTCAGAGCACAAGCTGAGGTGCAGCCAACAGCAGGGCCAGGAGAGGTGGGGGCAAGGTGTCTCCAACAGGCAGTCCTGCCAGCAACCTCCTTCAGAGCCATTGGCTTTGGCCACTTCAGAAAAAACAGTGAGATGGACCCTGGCAGGGACCTGGGCTGCCACACCTGACCTGAAGAGAGGAGCCTTGCAGAGCAGAGCCACATGTGGTCATTGGACTCTGGAAATGGACACTTGGTGGTAGGGAAGCCAGGAAGCAGGAGGTGCCTGATCCAGGCAAGCTGTGCCCTGAGCACCAGCCCTGGGAGCACATCTGGTGTCTCACATCCAGGTAGATGCCATTGCTGCACCCAGGCACCACACTGCAGGGAATGTGGGTGGTGTCACCACCTCCAGCCTTAGCATGGGCTCAAGAAGAAGCAGCATTTGGACACCTGAGGTCCAGGATACCCTGTCTGGACACCATTCACCACTCAGTTCAGGCTTCCCTGGACTGTCTCTGCAGAAGGAGGGTACAACCAGATGAAATCAGTTCATTCTACAGCTTGAGTGAACTCAGACCCTCAAGCTAAAGCGAGAGGAAAGAGACTCTCATGAACACGTAGGTGCCAAAAGCCAGGCCATAGCCAAGGAGGTTCTGAGCTGCTGTAAGGATGGTCCCAGGAGTGGTGCACCAGAATGAGGGCACCTTCTGTGAAGCGGGTAGAGACAGAGGTCCCTGAGGAGACTGAGCAGGCCTAGGGACATGGTATAAGGATGTCATCACCCTGTGACACAGGGTCAGTGGTGTGGGAGGCTACTCCTGCAGCAGGAGCTGCCAGGAGGTCACTTCATGCCGGATTGTAGGAGGAAAGCTGCATTTCCCTGCAGGGTTCCTCTGCACACCACAGCTGGGAAACACGTCTTGTATAAAGAAGTCCTAGCAAAAGCTTGACAGTCAATGGCTGTTTCCCTTAAAGTTGCTTTTAAACCACATCGAAGTCTTTCCCTGGCTTTGCTGAGCGCTCAGCCATCGCTCCATCTAGTGGAAGTCTGCTGCAAAGTGTCACCTCGGGGAGCATAGGAACCCTGCGAGACCAGAGCTGTGACACATGAGGGATGTGACACAGAGAAGGCTCCAGACCAACCATCACGCAGCCTTCACCTTGCTGCTGGGGCCAAAGGATGCAGGCAGCCAAGCTCCGACTTTTGTTTCTGCTGCCACACCCGGAGATGCTCTGGGCTGGGGGGGAGGATGCTCATGAGAGCTGGAAAAGCAAAGCAGGAATTAAGATCTTACCAATCTCACAGCTCTAATCATCTAGTTCAAAACCACCAGACTTGCAGAGAAGGTGCTGGTGGTCGGTCTAGGTGTAGGAAAACTGCAAACTATGCTCTTCTTAAATTCAGGCAAGGGTCTGAGGGGAAAATTCTCCACCTTCCAAGAGCATGCAGTGAGCAGTCACTACCCGTTCCTTCCCTCCCCTTCCATTTTGGGAATCCACCTCCCTACGAAATTTAGCCTCTAATTTGTAAATTCTCCTTTTATTTATGTTAAAAATACATGAAAAACATCTATTTAGATTGGAAAGTCTTTAAGGCCAGGGTAAAACCAGGGTATTTGAAACTCACTGGCTGTTCTATAACTTCCCCCACATCCACTAACAGCAAACAAACAGGTTAAAGACCACTTCAGCCATGGAGTCAGAAAATTTGCCTATTCCTCTAAAAATAAAAAATAATAATAAAAAAAGAAGTGGAAGAAATCACATGAGAAATAGAAGAAAACCATGATGTGGGGTTACTCACATTTTTGGCTAAGCAAAGCTTATGCAATCATTCCTCAAAGGTGCATATGCTGATGTTCTTTGTTGTCCTCCCTTTGCAGCCCAGTCAGCTCCCTGACCCATTGCTCAGCATTAGCAGAGACAACAGCTGAAAGGCTAAACATTTACTCAACACCCATGAAGTTACACATGAGAGAGTCCCTGGAAGCAGCTGGTGTTCTCTCTGCTGTTCTAGAAGCTTTCTTTCTTGTAGAGTGAGCAGAGAGGTGAGATTAGCTTTTGCCTGGTTGAATAACATCACTCTAGTTTTAAATAGAAAGGAAAAAATTAAACAAGTAAATTAGAGTCATAGATACAATTTCATACTGGTGCAGGACTGACACTGCTGGTTTGGTTGGTAAACCCCCTCTCCCTATATCCCAGGCCTCACACAAATGCAACAGCTGCTAGCTCAGTGGCCCCATCACTGGGTAAAGCTCAGGTCTAGCATAAAAAGTTCAAATTCTCCAACACAGCTCATGTGGTACCCAGAATCCTGGCGTGGAGGCTGTTTTGAAAGAGGTTTCTAACCTGTGGATGTTGCTGTGCTGTTGGAGAGGTACATGAAGACAGCAGGAGTGACTCAACCTATCATGGCAGTGGTGGCATTGGGAGCCCTGTGACACTGCCACTGGGAAAACTTGTGGAGTGACACAGGTACAGAAGAAGTCTCAGCTGAGGTTTGAGCAGGGGTTGTGCAGCAGGGTGTGGGGCTAGGCTGGAATCCCCCAGCTTGTGCTTTAAACTCAGGTCCTCAAAGGTAGCAGCTGTGCAGCTCTCAGAAGGCAGCTCAGCCTTCTCAACAGAGGGCTCAACATTTCAGCAGGGACTCTCTTCCCAAACACAGTTTCCTCTGAGTGCTACCCCTGCCAAATTGTAAATGGAAACAGCATCAGTTGGTGAAAGCATCAGTAATTTTTTTTTCTTTTTGCAGCCTTAAAAGTGGCCTGTACTTTTCTGTTTCCTGGTAAGAAATGCCTCCCACTGTCTAAGTGCCCTTGGGGTAAGGAAACCTAGGATGATGAGCCCTTTCTTATGAGACAAGACAGGCAAAGAAGGGCACTCTGGCATGCAGGTAGCAGTACCACCCCTTCAGCCCTCCCTTGGAAAGGGATTCCCTGGAAATAAACCCCTGGAAGCCGTGACAGCTGGGATAGGATAGGAAAAATAATCTCCCTCATTCTCAGAACCGGGAAACCCAAGGGGAAGTGCCCTGAGCGGAGCGGGCGGCAGGTGGCAGCAGAGGCCGCGCAGCAGCGCGGGGTCCCGGCAGCGCCCCCGGCCCTGCACCGCTCCCGGACCCCGCGGAGCTTTTCCCGCGAAAACCTTTGCAGCCCTATCGGAGGGGTCATCAGGGCAGCCACCGACTCCAGAGGGCAGCGAACAGCTGGAGAGGCCCTTCTCACTGAGCTGTTTTTTGCTTATTGCTTTTTTTTGTTTGTTTTGTTTGTTTGTTGTTATTTATTTTTTTATTTTTTTATTTTTTATTTTTTATTTTTTATGCTTTCCTTTTTCTTCCTTTTCTTTTTTCTTTTTTCTTCCTTTCCTTTTCTCTTTTTCTTTTTTCTTTCTTCTCTTTTTTCTTTTTTCTTCTCTTGTTTCTTTTTTTTTCTTTTTGCTTTTTTCCTTCTTTTTTTATTCTTTTTTTTTTTTTCTTTTTCTTTTCTTCTTTTTTTTCTTTTTTTTTTCCTAAAAGTCCCTTTTCTAGAACCAGCAATGCGCAGTAGTTTACTCTGGATGCACACCCAGAGCTCCGTGCTGCTCCCTGGCAGCGAAACTAGAAGGGGCAAATATTTTGGACATAGACTGTGAGAGCTGGGAGCAAGGAGAAGGGACACAGGCAAGTTCCTTGCTGCAACATATTCCAGTTAAAGCTTCCCAGCAGTGAAATACATTCTGCTTTTTCACCTCTTCCTTTTTATGGAATACAGTGTTATGCAGGGATGATTCCTTGCTGCAGTGTCCCCTGGCACCTTTGCAGTGGAGGTCTTGGCCTTACTTAAGCAGGCATCCCTAAAGACACTTATTTTTTCTATCCCAGGATCATCAGAACTTTGAGAGCCTGGAGGTCCAAGAATCTGGTTTGAAGTATGAGCCTTGTGTGTGCATGATTTTCTGTCTTTACTGCACAGCATTGTGGTTTTGAGACCTAAGGTCTGAAGAAACTCCACCATTTCCTATTTCTGTGACTCTTTCAATTTCCTATCATAAAATAAAAAGTGATAAGAAACCTATCTCGGTCAAGGTGAGAGATAAAAGAAGAGACTTTTTGCAGGTATTTTTTGATCTAAGCTCTAAATGCAGTGGTTGATCCATGGAAATCCAGGTATCTCCATTGGCATTTTCATGAAGCTGACCACAGACCTGAATGATGCACTGAAAAACACTTAACTTTTTACATCTTTTAATGTTACCTTTCTTCCCAAGAAGCAACTTTAAACTACATTTTGAAGATACTGCTCAATCCAGCTCTGTTTGTCTCTTCAGTGCCAATTTTCCTTTCCTCTTGAGCTGTTGCCTGAAGGAGGGAGACATTGGAAATGGTGCTTTTGATGTTTTCTGATGTTTCTGATCAGAAAAGCAGACAAAGGGAAAACTTCACGCCCCAAAATCTACCCAGCCACCTATCTCTGGCCTTCTGTCTGCTGAGCCTACCCTGGATGGTGCTTCCTTTCTCCCTGTCTGGATTAAAGGAAATATTTATGGAGCTGGCAACCATTGTGGCCCTAGGTTGCCTCCAGATTCTCAGGCTGCTCTCTGTAGTTCCCAGGACAAGAGCATCCACACCATGCAGAACAAGGCATCTCCTCAAGACTCACCACTTTTGGATAAAATAATGCTACAAGACCAGCTTAGATAAAACATCATTTACAAGAAGCAACAGATTAAAAATGAGCAGTCACACCAAAGTCTGAACTCCAACAGTCTTTCACCTGCCAACTCATATTGCTAAATTCACATCTAGAAATCCTAAACCCACAAAAGAGAGCTCTGAAGAAGGGAGCAGGAGGAGCCTGGTATCGTGGCAAATAGACACAGGGCCCCAGGCAGGCAATCCCCTCCTTCTGCTGTTTCTACAAAGGAGCTGGACTTCACCCTCCTGATTTATTCCCACAATCAGTAGCTTTGAAGATCTCACACTGGGATGATAAGATTTCTCCTTCAATGCCCCCATCCTTGGGTTTTTGAGCACTGTTTCAGCACCACTTGTCATTTTAAGCCACTTCAGGAAGGTTACAATAATTAATAACTACGATTTCCATGAGTGGAAAAGAAATGACAAGAATTACCTCTAGAGAAACTTTTCTACCCTGAAGACCAGAAAAACTTATAGCAGGAGGAGCCATTCTTGCTCCTGAAGCTCGACAAGCTGCTGGCCTCTCCATGCCTCGCACCAGAGTGAGCTGAGCTTCTCTTTGTGGGTGTGTGTCCCACCTTTATTGGCCCCCTGATCTTGCTCATGCCCAATAGAGGGCCTGTCCTAATCAGGCACAGGTGGACTCACACCCACTCACTGGCAATTCGAGGCACCTGGTTTATCTTGTTTCTCTACAAAAACTGATTCCTGTCTTTTGGCAAGCAAGATCAGAAGGATAATCTCTGACTTTTAATGCATGCTTCAGCGTGTGATTAAGCCCATGTGAGAAGATGGCGGTGGTGTTGCTGCCTATATGGGCAATTGATGTTGGCAGGGGAAGGAGGGGACAGACAAGGGTTACAGCAAAATCCAGGGATATCCTGTCCAAAGTCTCCTTGGCATTCAGTGCTCATGGAAGCAGCATTGACTGAGCTTGGCTTTGGGTTACTGCAACAACACATGGCTGGTGTAATCCCATCCCAGCACTGCTGCAGCCTCCCCTGACACCATCTTTGGTGGTGATTTATGAGTGGAGAAGAAGCTGCCAAGAGCTGCCAGTGAGCTGTCATCTCTGTTGCACTTTCATGTCTATAGTCATTGTTTTCTTGAAAACTTAGAAACTGAGGGGTCAGTGTAAATCCTCCCCACACCAGACACATGCTCTCCTATTATCTTTACTCCCTCACCTTTAATAGCTGATCTGATTTATTGGACTCTAAAACCACAGGTGTCTACCAGGGAGGTGCTGGTGCCTGGGAGGGAGTCTCAGCTGGATGCAGGTCAAGGCAAGGTGATTTGTGGAGTTATCCTTCAGTAAAATAAATAAAGAGTAAAACATGGCAGATGAGCTGTTCTGCAGGAGTGCAGCAGGTGCCCAGCCTGGGCAGCTTTTGACTGTGTGAGAGGCTGCAAAGGGTCAGCAACAAATGTCATCAGGGCTCAAACAGATGGGAGCAGTGATTGGTCCCTGGGACCACCTGAAGGTGAGATAAAGGCAAAGAAAAGTGATCTGGTAAACAGGAATTATTGTCTATGGTACTCTGATACCACACTTACTTGCAACTTTCAGCTCATTCCACGTTTATTGACACTTAAACAGGAGAAAAAGTGCATAAGTGGCTTCATTAAATCATTGCCATGAATATTAAGAGCAGAGCTGTATTATGTGGGTATCTATACCTACTTTTCCTGGAGGTATTTTCTAGAGCAAAGGGAATCCCATGGATCCCATGAGAGGAGGCTCCTCACCTCCTACCCCACACCTGTGGTGTGCACACACCATGGTGTTCCCTGGCTCGATCTGCTCCTCTAATGGAGGGACTGAATATCATACTGGAAAAGGAACACCAAATAAATGCAGTACATATTCATAGGCTGCTTATTAAATGGTGAGGAAAGCCTTTTCACAGCATCCTACACAGACACAAACATCTGCAATTATCTTTTTAAATTTTAAATCAAAGCAAATTTGCAGCTTAGCGCCAAGCAGTAAACATGATTAGGCATTTCACACCCAGGATACAACAGGATTTTTTTTTTAAGAACTCAGTTGGGATCATGAGTCTGGCTTTCTTTGTGTTATGACGAGCTTGCCCCCAGCAATGAGAGAGCAGCACACAGGGTCAGACTTTCAGAGCTTCCCCTCCAGTCTGAAAAACTGAGTAGATATTGATTGCAAGAGCTGGCATCTCTGCAGCTCACTGCACCTTGGGTGACACTTTTATTTTCATCTAGAACTCCAGCTCCTGGTGTCACCAGGTGCAATACACTGTGTCTGGGTCTGGACAGTCCCCAGTATCTGTACAGGCTGGGGAATAAATGGATGGAGAGCAGCCCTGCGGAGAAGGACTTGGGGACAGTGGTGAATGTGAAGATGGACATGTGCCAGCAATGTGCACCTGAAGCTCAGAAAGCCAACTGCATCCTGGGCTGCATCACAAGAAGTGTGACCAGCACATCAAAGGAGGTGATTCTCCCTCTCTACTCCACTCTTGTGAGGCCCCACCTGGAGTACTGCATCCAGCTCTGGAGTCCTCAGCACAAGAAAGACTTGGAGCTGTTAGAGCAGGTCCAGAGGAGGGCCTTGAAAATGGGCACAGTGCTGGAAGACTTCTTCTGTGAAGAGGTGAATAAATTTTTTACTGGGAGGGTGATGAGATATTGGAACAGGTTGCTCAGAGGAGTTTTGGCTGCCACCACCCTGGCAATGTTTAAGGCTGGGTTGGACGGAGCTTGGAACAACCTGGTCTAGTGGGAGGTGTCTCTTCCCATGCCAGGGACTTGGAATCAGATCTTTAAAAGTCCCTGCCAATTCAAACAATTCTATGATTCAAAGAATAACACACTCTCCTTAATTACTTAATTCCCTATTTAAAAGCATGTTTCTAACCCTGTGGCTTAAAGTTTAAGCATCCCAAAATTAGATGGCAAATACGTGTTCTAAATGTCACAAATCTCAAATCTGCCACTAGATCCTGAGGCCTGTGGGGTGACAATACTGAGTGCTGGTGTTCACATCATACATAATTTGTGATGGTTCTTGCATGGACAACTTCTTCTCCACAGTGCTGCCACAACAGAGAGAGCAGGAGAGCCCAGAGGAACTTTACAATGACTTTGTCCATCACTAAGGTCAGGGCTCTGTCCTCAGGAGCTATATGGCAGAGGAGCTCAATGTGGTTTGGGGAGACTGAGCACACAAATGTCTCAGCAGTCCCTTACAGGGATGCAGCACTAGGTAAATGTTTAATGCTTGTTAGCATTAAATATATTCTTATAGGTAGAATATTTGTTTTCAACAAGCATCACACACTTAAAGTTACTGTGATGGTAGATATATAAGCAACAAATCTCCCAGCTAATAAACCTGTCTGTTAGGGGCTTTCTTCTCACTAGCTTTCCATGTACTCTAAATGTGAACATCAGGAACAGAGTGTTCTGCCAGGCTGCAGAGCTCAAGAAATCAACAAACAATATAAACAAGCATTAACAGGCTCATTACAGCTGTGCCAGAGCAAGACAATACTACCTGATTGGTGTCTCTAAGCACTTTTTCCATTATGTCCTAAAGATAAAAACTCTTGGAGTCAGTGCTGCCTTTTAAAGCTGAGGGTTTGGTCATTCTTCTGCTTGAGCAGCACCAAGTCAAAGATGAAAGAGCACACACAGCTCGTAAACGTGGTGTGTGGGTGACAGGTTGCAGACAGACATGCCACGATTTCCTTCCTCTTTCCAGAAGGGAGCATCCCATTGGAACACCAATGATTCTCTTTTCCTGTTAAAAGTCACAGGACCCTGAAAAACTGCAGTTAATTTCACCCAGCAAGCAGCACAACAAAGCCTGTAACAGGTACTCTGTGACACTGGCTTGCCTCTATCTATTGTCACCTGCTGCCTGTTTTTAAAAGGGCCTGGCAGGAACTATTTGTGTAGGAGGAACAACATGCTGAGGAGCTGCAAGTCATAATTCCACTGTAAAACCTCTGCCATGTGTGTTAACTGGAAACTCATCACTCAAAGAGGCTGAAGCTACAGGTGACAGATGACAGTGCAGAACTTCTTAGACACCAGGAATGTGTTCTAACCCACTGCCTGGAAGAGGAGGACAGATGAGAAACACTCAGCAAGGACTGGAGGAACAGCACATGGCAACAGATCACAGTACAAAGGCTGCTGGCATTTCCATCTGTGCAGACACATTGACCCACACTGTCACACAGAGCCACCATCAGATCAAAACAAGTTCCACATTCTGTGTGGATTGTGGGCAGAAGACACCAGTCAGGGATAATTACTCGTTTTTAATGCTGCTGAGTTATTATTATGATGAATATTATTCAGCCATGCTGAAATTGGGATTCCTTGCAAAGCACAGACTTGCAGAGCAACCAGAGGTCTGGCTTTGCATGTTTGCAGACACGAAACACCCATTTGGGAAGAAAATTGTCACAGTAGATAACACTAATGGGGAGGGTTGAGCAGAGTTGGAGGGTGGATGGGACTAAATGTCTGTGGTTCTGTCTGTATTGGTTTTTGGTTGGCTGTCCAGGTGGTGTTGGGTTACATTCAGCCCCAGTGCTCTTGGTGTGGGTTTAAGTTTGTTGATTGATAATCACAACACAGGTCAGTACAGCTACTTCCATGCTTCTGTATAACAAGTGTTTTCTGAAGTTGCCTGGACTTTCTTCGCTTCACTCAACAACTAAAGGGCAAAACCCATGGAGAGCAGTTCAGTCCTTGCTGACAGATTGAATCCTCTTCTAATGACACAAAGGGGTATAATGCTTCCCTAAGAATCCAGGGAGCTTTGTCACCGTGGCAAAGAAGAACAGCTCATCTGCAGGAAGAAGCAGAGCAAAACAGCACAAAGTGCAGCAGCTCCTTAAATCTCCTTTGTAATAACTGAATTAGCTAAGCAGAGCCCAGTAAGATGTTTTTCCACTATGAAATATAACCTACTGCAAGCTGGGCTTTGGGAAAGGTAAGTTTTTCAGAGGGGAAGAAATGGAATTAAGTTCTTTGAAAGTAGAAAAAGACATCACTTTCTGCCCTTAAATTTTCCATGCTGTGGTTTTTAAGTTTATAAGATGGTGCTATCAAAGCTGTCATTTTCCTTGTAGTACTCTGGACACACTTCTCCTTGTACTTCTGCCCCTCTTTTTTCTTAGCCCATGCATGGAGAAGATGCTTAATATGGAAACTTCCCTCAGTCCTGACTAGCACAGCTGCTTGCAAGTGAAGGTTAAACAATTAATAACATCCACCAGAACACCTAAATAAATGACTGTATTAGCCTGAAGGATTGATGATGCTGTCTGAGCAGTTTCATTAGAAGTGCTACAAGAAGTGGCTGGAAGTCAGCAGTTACATCCAACATGCTGCATGAGAAAAAAAACAGCCTTGAAAAGTTTCTATTCCTTATTTATCAGTGTGGATAAACTGCAAGACTTCTGCATCACTTCAGCAGTTACCAAGCAGTGCTGCTCCTAAACTGGACATGCCAATTCCCATTTCAGTTTCACCACATTGAGTAGGTTTCAGTACAGTAGTATAAAATGTTTTGTTTCTGCTTTTTTTTTCTCCATTAGTTTCTTCCAATTATTTTATTTGTTGATAAATAATTCATTTTGCCTTCTTAGCCAAAAAGTACCAATCCACTTTCCTTAAAATTGGCAGTTTCTTGCAAAATACTTAAATTTAAATGGAATTATAGTTAAATTTAAATGGAATAATTTACAAATCTGTCAGCTCCCAGAGGCTTCTAGTCTCACAAAATCACACACACACCTTTTTATTTTGGAGGGGGAGGCAAGGTACATTTTTCTTCATTGCTCAAAGGCACTAGCATGGATTTCTACTCTTATTTGGTGTCATCCCTGCAAGCACTGTCATACTATGCCTCCATAGGGTGCTCAGCTGTTCCAGCTTCAGGCTGACACCCAGTGACTCAGTTCTCCAGAGCCATTCCACATGTATCACCACATCTCTTGCCTTCCCTTGTTCTCACTGATCCAACTATTGAGCTCAATTTAACCCTTATGCCTTTCTTGGTTCTGAGATAAAATCCCTTGCTCTCATCATGGTTTTATAATGGCTTTGTAAATAGTTCATAATTTAAATTTACCTGCAGAGAGAAGCACAGCATCTCCAGCATCTGGGCAGGTCTTGTTCTCTTGCCATCCTATTGCTCCCAAGTGACTGATGCCCCTGGGGTTCCTACAGCTCAAGTTCCCTGATGAAGGTGAGCAAGTTTGTTGGGAGGGATGATGCCTTTCATTTAATCACATGATATCACCAGATAAAACAGGAGTTTTGAATCACAAAAACTTTTCTCCATGTGAGAACATGATCCAGAGCTTGGCCACTTTGATCATCTGTATCAGCTATCCTAGAAAGAGATATTTGCCCTCCTTGTAAAGCCTTTTCTATTATTTTGGGGTCATCACAGCTGTAATGGTGCTTCCAAGGGTTTGATAATATTGCCATTGCACCAGGAATGCAAACAAATGGACATTTGATGGAGTTTGCATTTGATCAATGTGCATTTCATGTGTTTCACAACCTTACAGCAAAACAAATCCAAGCAGTTTACAAATGTTTTCTTCTAGTGAACTTCTGGCTTCAAGATCAAGATAGATACTTCTTTTAATATCTAGACTTTATTATATTTTCTGTTCCACGGAAGCAGAAATGCAGTTTGCAATAAAAAATTTCTTGGTATGGCAGGAGAGGAAATGAAGCCATAGATCAGTCACTGCTGATTAACAGGGGAAGGGTCACATTAGGACACCTTGGGGTGTTCATTGCAAAGGAACTCTGGGGAACTTCCTAGTGAGCAAACTGCTTTATTTCCTCTCCAGAGTGGTGCTATGACCCCACACTCATGCAAGGAATAAGCAAGTCAAAGAGCACAGAGGGAAATGAGAGCTGCTGCTCATGCTGCAGACAGCATCTTAGAGGGCTTAGAGGCTGCGAACACAAAATATATTACTTTTAATACCCTCAGTACTGTTTTCAATATCCTGAATGGATTACACACTGTGCTCTGCTCTCTGACAGAAAGATGGTGGTGTCTGGGAGGCCAGGTAAAGCAGTGTTCAGCCAACAAGAGCTGGTGAGGCTGGGAAGCTGATTACATCCCCATCCCTGCTTTCTCTGAGCAGAGAGGGGAAAGAGCCAAAGGGAAAGCAGCAGGAAGCAAGCAGGTAAGAAGCACAAGTTGAAAACCACACTGCATGAAAGGCAAAGATCCCAATGTAGCCAGGGAAATGGGAATCTCATTGTCATTCAGTCCAGGTAGAGTCAGAAATGGGAAAGATGGATTTGCTGTGTTTGAAACTCTGTTAAAGAAGTGAGTTAAATATGCCCCAGACCACAGCTCCTCCAAGTTCTCCCCTTAAGTGATGTGAGCTGGAACTGTCGAGCCTCCTAGCTAGAGGATGCTAGAAGAGTAGGGCTGTGTTTTAGTTCTTCTCTTTTCCTCTTGGTGCACTTCAGTCATGGCTGTGGGGTCCCTCCTGCAGCCTCCCCTCCAGCTGGGCTTAGTGCCCATGCACCCACATGTAGGACTTTCAGAGCTACAGCAACATTCAGGTTTGAGCTCTGGAGTGAGTTACCACAGCAGTGCTCTAGGGATGCCCTTTACCCAGGTGACAGAGCAGAACTTCACTGCAGGCAAACCACAGCTGGTTTACTTCATTTCCCAGTGCCTTGGAGCACACACACCAACTGGAACCCCAGCCCACTCAGCACACTAAATCCTGACCCATCAATTCAGATCTCTCTCAACCTGGGCTACTGGTTCCAGTCTGCCTCTCCCCAGGCAGGGCTAGAAACCACCACCAGCACAGGAAAAATCAAACTCTTCTCTCTATTTCTCCTCTGAAAATACTTCATTTATGGCTTTAACCAACCATAGAGAAATCTGAGGCTTGAAATACTCATGTATTTTCCTTCAGATGGTTCCTCCTGGGAAGATTGCCTTTGCCTGCTCCCTTGCCTGGTGTATCACTGAGCTCCCCTCTCTTTCTCTGCTCCAGCCTGGCCTCTGGAAGGGTGATGGGCTACAGTTCCTTTGGGCCCCATTGGTTAACCCTGACTTCCCAAATGTAGCTGAAACACACATCTTCACTGACAAAGCCATTTCTCTATCTTCTCTCACAGAGCCTCTTTGTGCAGCAGGCAGGGATTGTAGGACAGAGTTGCTGCCTATAAAAAGCTGCAAGTTTATCAGATCTAAATGTCACATTCCAAAAGTCCAAATTCCTCACTGGAAACAGCAAGGTGGTATCATTGCTTAGCAAGTTATTTTCATTATCCAGAAAAAGAGAAAGAACTGTGCAATTTCCCACAAGAAAGACCTACAACTCAAGACCCTGAGTTGAATGAAATGAAGTGGGGATCAGACTTTTAAAGTCATAGAGAGCAGGGAGGGAAACTTCTATTTCATGTCCATTCTCTTTTGATGGAGCTGCCTCATACAGAGGTGTTTCAGCTGACAGGCTAACAAAGGTTGACCTCTTCAGCTTAAAATAAGGTGGTTTTGGTTTTCTTTTTCTTTTTGGCACAGCTTGCTATGATGAAACATCCTCTCAAAGATGTGTCCAATCTGTCTGATCTGAGGTACACTGTGACTACCATGCTTTCTCCCTGGCAGACACAGCTTGGTCTCCCTCTGAATAAATGCTTGAGGATCAATTCAATGCACCACATTGAGAAGGGTGGGAATATTTCTGCAAGCATCACTCTTTCTTCACAACTGTCTGCATATACCTGTAGGTTAAAACTCCCTTGGCAGAGTCCCAAGCATCTCCAGAGGACTCAATTGCTGTCCTCTTGTCTTCCTCTAGGGAAAGCTTCTACATCCCAGAGGAAGATTTTGAAGCATGCCTTTCTCTCAAGAGGGGTCTGTTGCATTTCAGAGACACTGGTTTGTTTTTTTTTTCAAGAAAAGAAAGGCACTTTGCAAACACACCTACCTGTCTCTAGCATAACCTGGTCCAAACTGGAGATTCACAGATCATATTCCCTCTTCTGAACAGCCTGGATGAGCAGCAAGCTCATGGTTAGGACACTGAAAGTTTTATCATAAGCATTAGAATGAAAATAGTTTGGTAGGCACCACATGTGTCAGAAATAGTGGTCCAGGGCTCTTACATGCCACAGCACTGGCCAGGATCAGAGATGTCTGAGAACTAACTTCTTGTAACAACTAGAAGTAGTTCTTCTTAAACATTAGCAGAGATTCTAATGATTTAAGACAGCAACAAGAGCCTGTAGCCTACAATGCTTCCTGCTGAATTAATTCTGGAATGGAATGGAGTAATTTTGGAGATCTTGGATAATTTTTTTCTCTTGCAATCTCACAGCCCCACAGGTAAAACAAAATACATGACCTACAACTTATATCTCTGAAATACAATTTTTAAATTTTCAATCATGATTCCATAAAAACTCCAGGAAAAGTTACCTCTATGGAACCCTGGAGTCTTTTGTAAAGGTTTGCTGTCTGAGGGTTCAGTCTGTGAGTCTCTTTCCTTGTTTCATTTGAGTGCATTCTTCCCTTAGCTCCACTGCTTTGGAATTTTATTCTTGCTACAAGCCATGTAGAACAGGCACAAGGGGAAAGGGATGGGCTCCGAGTGGCTGTCAAAAACTTTGAATATATCTAACCTGGGTTTAACTCCCTGCTTCCATTCCCAGTGCCAAATTTCATTTCCATCCACAGAAAGGGTAGTTCCTACCTAACACACCCTGCTCTACATAAGCTCCTAGTACCCTGCAAAGCATCACCACATATATATATAAAATACAAACATCAACAGAGCTGTCTTCTTTTGCCCTGAGGTAGGGCAAACTTCCTGTACTGAGTTTAGAAAACGCGGGATGAATTTTTAATAGTAGAGCTGAGTAAAGATTAAAGTTGCACAACCTTCCTAAACACATCTGTTCTGATGCTTATCTGCTTCAGCCTGATGTTTTACACATCATGAAGGGTGTAGTTACTTTTTATTCAGGAGAAGCTCAAGTTGCAACCAGCAAGAGACGTGAAAGGCAGTAGGAAAAGCTCCTGTAAATGCATCAGTGGCAGAAAGGTAAAGTGTTGGGAAACTGCCTGGAAGAAAACAGATGTGAGCAATCCTGACTATTTAGCTTTAGCTAGAGTAAGCTAAGGGCCTTGAGGTCCTGTTGCAAGGTTACTGAAAGATGAGCTATGGGAAAAAGATAAGGGAGCTGGGAGCAGAAAAGAAGATAATGATGTAGCCAGCAGAAGTTCTGTGAGAACAGGATTTGTGGCCAAGATATAGCCACCTGCAAGATATCATTATATAAACAAGGGCTCTATATAAAGACAGTGTGATTTGTTAATAAATTACTTCACTTTAACCATATTAGTGACTACGTGTTGTCCTTAAGCGTCTGCAGATTTTTTTACAGTAAAGAAAGAAAATCTCACTGCCATGAATATCTATCAGGAAAGCAGAGAAGATAAAAGCCTGGAGGTGCATGCAGATGAAATTAAGAGTCAACAGCCACTTCTGAAACAAAAGACAAACTGATTATATATGAGAATTGTTTATTACTTTGAGGGTAGCAAAATACAGAAAGAGGATTCCCACAAAGGTTGTGGTATCTCCATCCTTTGAGATACCAAAAACTTAACTGGAGCTCCAGAGGTCTCTTCCAGCTGCACTTCTACAATTCTGTTCTGCAATTCTACTTTACAACTCATGCAAAGAAAGCTGCAGGGTAGTGAGTGGAAACCATTCCTCCCTGACTTCCAGCAGATCCCTAACTGATGGAATGCTGCTGCTGTTACAGACATGTTCTTTATTTCTCTTTAAATAACTTCTGTACCAGCTGATTTTCTACAAAGAACGCAAGCTTTTATTATGGACCTAATGTTTCTGCAAGCAACTAAACAGCAACATGAAAGGCATTAATTTTTCCCTCAAATACAGGAGACAGGATAAAATAAACACTGAAATATAATGTTTCCACTAAAGGAGAAGCACATTCATAATAGCTATCTAGTATCAGCATATTTCATCAAATCCCTTTCTCTATCCCTAATCACATGCACAATAACATCTGTGCAAGCCAGTTGGCTCTGGACAGCTCCTGTGGTTCTTGAAAGACTATTTCTTGGCAGGTTCTGTTTTTTACTCTAATTGAAAGGTTAATCAAATCAGTCATACTTGTATGTTGGCTAAATAAACACACTGTCTCCACTGATGATGAACCAGATGCATTAACACTCACATTTCCCACAGGGTTCATTTGTTCCATGATTGCATTTGGTTTTCTTCAAGCTTCTCTATGCAGTATCTGACAGGAGTTTGGAGTTTTCATCAGGAAATTTACCTTTCAGATTCTGTTGCATTCACGTGTCACTAAACTCCAGTAGTCTTTGGCAAAGGTATTCTACATCCTCAACACTGTTCAGCTATGGAAAACGTGGAAGTTAAATCCTCAAAAAGATGAAACCTCTTATTGAACCTTCTGTCAAGTCTGGCAGCTTGATACTGATGAGGCAGAGCCCACCAGCATTCAAACCTGTCCTCTCTGCCTCTCCTCCCTCAGTGCTATGTTCCATTCTGTGGAAGCTGTTTTAAATCTTGTTAAGCTTTTGGAACCCAATCATGTGAATTATGTCCTGTGCTTGGTTATGTGCACAGCTGAACAGCACCTGCTAGTAACTTTTTTTTTAAAGCAGTGTTTCCATCCGAGATGGCAGCTCATCTTTTGCATGGCATACAGAAGATATACTGCATACACAACAGGTAGAAAGGATTTATTCAAGTTCAGCAGTTCTGTGTATCACAACATTTTCAGAAGTCCAAAAGCTACAACATGCTGGTATTTGTTTTAACAGAAAAGGCACACAAGAATTTTCTGCAACCTGGTAACTGGTGTAATGAAGAAAGTCTCAAACCATACAGAGATTAACACAAATTTAATTTCAGTATTACACAGTCTGAAGTGTACCTGGAGCTTTTTCATTAAAAAAATAGTATTTATTCAATACATTACTGAATTTCTTAAAGTTGGGATTAATCTCACCTGTTTTCTGTCTTGTAAAAGACATTTTTACCTAAACTAGTTTGCTAAGATGTTGAGAGATACACTCTCTGCAGGGGTCTTCAACTAAGACCCTGTCCAGAGATAATCTCTCCCTCCAATTACAGTAAAGGGAGACCAGACTTGCCAGGTCTATGTCTGAACAATTTAAGTCATTTGCACAGCAACACATCAGGCAAAAATCAACTCCCACTGCTGTCCCTCCTGTTTATTAAATTTAAGCACCAAGTCACATCATTGACTTCCAACCTTAGGTCTCTACATTAAATACTTCATCTATCTCATAATGAAGGGGAAACTCTATTATGGAGAGCTGAACATCACACTAAGAAAAATCACACAACTGCCACTGTAAGTAAATGGCACTGGGGGAAAATACCACTTTCTCCTACCCTGTACCATACCTTTTTAAACTCCAATGCACCAAAAATCACCCCAAGCTATTCTCATCTCCTGCATTTTGTTACCTTATCAAAAGTCACACCAACAGAAATTTTTCTGTTTTTTCCATCACAGAGCCCCTTATTGCTGGTAACAGGAACCCAGAGCCAGCAGTAACTGGTAAGTGACCTCCATGGGACTACACATATTGAAAGTTACACCCACTGCTCTTACAGCTTGAATCTGTCATTGTTTAGGCACTTTATGAAACTAAGGCATAGGAAGGCAACAGGAACAGTGGTCCAATATCCAGTGGATTTACATTTTAAGCCACAGCACAAAAGAGAAATTTAAGGTAAGTAATTTCCCTGTAGAAACTTTTGCATAAGCTAAAACCACCTCAGTTTAGTGATACTCTCATTATAAAAGCTTCTCTGTAAAATGGTGCTGCATAAAAATACAGAATGTTTGGGAAAAAATAGCATGCTAAGCTAGTTTAAAGTATTGTTTAAAGTATTTTTTTATCTTCTATTTTGAATTGTTCACAAGGTATTATAAAAGGCTTGATGCTGTACAGGTAAGTGAACTCCTGAAATTCCCAACAAGAGTCTAATGGCTTGCTGATCAAAGAATAAATGCTTCTAGGATTACTTTTTCACCTACAAGAAAATAGTAATAGAACTGTGCATTAGAAAATTCAACTGAATATAGATTTGGGAAATTCTTTTTTAACATTTATTTAGTAAAACTCACTACACAAACAAAAGTTATCACAACAGTGTAATATGTATGTTTGATAATTTCTCCTTCCTTCAAGCTTTTTCTTCTTTGTTGCAGTAAAAACGTATGTATACTTTTATAACAACTTCCCTCAAAAGCACTGGGATCTCATATATTAAAACATACCTGATAAAATAAGTTGAAAATAATTTTACATTGCTTGGAAAAAGATTTGAGTAATTTACTCTTACCAGAGTGCCATTGTTGCACAGTATTAAAAAAAAATGAACCACCACTAAAATATAGAGTAAAACATTTAAAAGTACATTTATTTAAAATGTGGGCAAAATATCAATATAAAAGAAAATAGAGTATAAGAAATAAAAATAAAGTACAAAACATTTTCATCTTCAACATCCATAATTTAATAGATAGCAAGCCCTTTTATTTTTACATCCAAATTACACTTTTGGCTGAAGTACCATCATTTACGTTAAAATGCTTAAAAACTGGCTAATCATGATAGCTAAAGTGGGCTCTTTTAAAATGGTAGTATAATACAAAACATAGTAAATTATGTTTCAGCATAATAAAATTACACATCCTAAAAAAGATGCAGTTTATTTTTGCTTTCCTGCTTTAAACTGCTCATCATCTCTAGGAAAACAGCTGGGAAACAGCATCCACAGGAAGTTTTAGTTGCTTTGTACAATGGCTGAACAGCTAGATTTGGTGCTCCAAGGATTCCGAAGCAGTAAGGCATTTTAGTATCCATCAAGTAAATTTATATGTATGTATGTTAAGGAAGAACAACTTTTAAAAGTTACTGCAAAATAAAACTTGTGTAAAAAAACACGCATAAAGACAAAACCTTTACTGGTCCCTCAATTGCATTTATCACACACAGAGCTTATAATCTTCTTTAGCAAAAAGCTGTTTTTCTCATCTGCAATCAACTTGTGACAAGTATTTTCCCTAGTGACAGGTATTTCTCCTGTTGTTTAATATTCTGCTAGTTACTTTCTGATAACCTTCCCTCCCACTCCCACTGAGCAAAAACTCATTTAAGCTAAGCAAGCTTAGCTAATTTCTGGGTGTTAAATCATCCTATCAAGTAAATATTGCACATCCTAAAAATTAATAATAATTAGTTTCTAATTAAGAAAAACTTGTACACCACACTTCTCAAAGCAGCAAACAGCCTCTACACAAAAAGGATATGATTCATAATCCAGTGTTTGAGTAAGTACCCCGGTCAGGACAAATTCAGCATTATGGACATCTGAGAATAACAAGAACATGCACGTTGTTCACAGCCTCCAAGGACGTTTCCCCTCGTTCTGCATGAGCACCAGGAGGGGCTATTTGAGTCCTCTTGCTCTTCAGGCAAAGGTGTAAGGGAGTACTACCCCACCACTACTAGCAGGGCCCTGCTGCTGGCCATCACACACACACACTGCAATCACAGACACCCCTGTGCACATCCATTAACAAACACAGCACATCTCGGGGTTCTACACTCAAATAAAAATACCTGAAGTGAAAAGCCCCAACTCTCCAACTAACTGAATAAATACTGAGACAGTAATCTTGCTTCATGCAGCACTAAAGCCCCAAGCCCAAGCCTACCCTTCCAGAGTCTTAAAGTGACCTGGCTATAAAATACCCCTATTAGGAATATCTAGCAAACAGCTGGCTCAGATTTCTCCATGGTCTGCAAGACAGACCATGTGTTCCTCTATTATCTGAAAGCTTCAAAAGACACCTGTACTTGTAAAACAATAATTAAAAAAAAAAAATAATTCAAAATACCAGCTACCCTGTTGAAACTGCATTGACAGCTTATACATACCTATGCCTCTTGCGAAATATTCTCGACATAAATGAAGGTCATTTTCACATGAAATCAAGATTATTTCTGGCAAACTCTAAAGGAAAGAAACCAATTGTAAGCTCAGAATAATGCAGCAATATTTTACTAGTAAATTTTAGTAAGAAACACTCTACACACTTTATTCTGCTTGTGCTCCATGAGTTTTCTAAAAGATGGTTGTTTCGATAACACTTTTCCTCCTGCACATTCCACGATAGCTTTCATGGTGGAAAGACTGGGACAAATTCCAGGTGTAATGTAAAAATATTTGCCCTAAAAAGAAAAAAGAATAAGAAAAAAACATTATTTTGTAAATAGATTTCTGCAACACACCAAGTTTCATTATCATGCCACTCTTCTCTTACACCATAATGGAGATGGCTTTGTAAAATGGTGTTGGATGTCAGAGTTTACAGGATCCAGTCACTCAGAGGGGGCTTAGATCCAGCCCAGAAAGCTTAAGGAAGGAGGCATAAAGTAAAAAATAAAATCTCTAACAATTCGTTATATTCTAGCCTGTTTTATTCCTTTGGTTAGAAAAGCTGTGGTCCCAATGGTGAAAAAACATAGGTTGAAAAGTTCCAAGTATTTAAACGTCCTTTTAAACTACATACCTTGAAGAGTGGAGCTACTTGTGCTCTCTTTAGAGACTCCTCTAAACTAAAGCAGAATAGCACCTCAGCTTCAGCATCCCTAAGCACAAAGTTCTGCTCATCTGAAAAAGAAAGACAGAAGATGTCATGCATGAAAGGCAAAACCATCCATGCAACCCAGGATCTAATCTACTAAGAATATGCTGGTGGCAGAGTAACTCTAAAAGGTACCCATTAATTTTACCCATTAATACCCAGTAATTTTAACATTATTATAATACTGCCTTTTATTAGGCATCTTACAAGGATGACTCATGATTATTTGGAAAATAAAACTGTTTTACGTTTGTGTATCTAGCAACAAACATTTTCCTGTGTAGTTCCTTTTTCTAACTTACTGGAACTTGTAAAATTGTATTTGCTGATTCTCTATAAAAAAACCTGAGCAGAACATTTAAGTTAAATTTCAAATCACTTGAACAACCTACAAGAGCCCAAACCCCATCTTCAGCTCCTCACACAGCCTTAACAGAATGAACTTTCAATCTCTTTCACTTATCCTGTTACTAAGGGTTTTTTTGGGTTTTTTTGTTAGGGATGGATTTTGTCTTAACTTCATCTTTCCACAAAAAGCTAAGTTAAATATATTTCTAAATAAGATTTAACTTAAAACACTTCAAGTTTAAAGAACAATAATTTAAAAAATTATATGGAGAGCAAACTGGTCTTTCTGAGGACAATTTTGATGACCTTCATTAGATGATATTCTTCTTCTTCCATAAAATGAAGAAAACCAATGGGACAATTTTTCAACAACTGCCATATTTTCCATTACTGCTGGCAGAGAACTAATAAAAAATAGTAATTTCTTCTTATGATAGCTTTAATTAACAACACCAACATAACCTTCTATGTCAACTGAAATACAACCTAGTTGCTTGTTGTTTGACCATTACATGAGTTATGAACTATGCTGGTCAGATTTGCTGTCGACTTGAAATCTCTGCTTTCAAAACTGAACTCTTTAGAAAACTGGGAAGAGACACTGAAGACAGAACTGCAAATATTCATGCTATCCTCACATACTAAAATCAGCAAACCTTATGTTTACTCTAGAAGTTGGCACTAGTTTAACTTACCAACAAACTTCTGGCATTTGAAGCACTCTTCTAACCACTCTGGAGTCACTATGTGCTTTACTACAGAAATTGCTGTCAGGAACTTGACAGTTCGGGTCACTTTACTGGCAATTAGATGGGTGCATTTCTGAGCAGATTCTGCTACTTCACCTCCAAGGATATAAAGTTTCTGAAAGTTGAACAAAACACCAAAAAAAATGTAACAGTCCTTATAAAATTAGGGGGGACAAAATGAAGATTCGTAACATCATAAATTAAAATAAAGCTAGGTAGGTAATAAAACAGCAAATAAAAGAGACTTCTGTGTTAAAAGTAATTCCTAAAGCTAATTAATGTTGACAGAATTTACAGCCATTGAAAATCCATTTATTTCCAGGCATAAATTTCATCTGTAAATACTGAAAGCAACATTTAATTTCTGCAGCATTTTTGTTTGGGGTTGTATTATTTTTTTTTAAGCAAGGAAATAACTGCAAGATACAAATCAAAATCTTTTAGTGTGAAATATACTATTAAATTTAAGTATGAAATTCAATACTTCTGTGTTTTTTCTATGGAAGGTATAATATGCAAAAATCAAGTATAAAACCCAATTTTGCTACTCTGTTCTTCAAAAGAAAAGCATCTCATGAAAAACATGTATGCTTTAAAAGCACTAGTTCCACTTGTACTTTTCCTGATACTAAGCAACTATCCTGATATCCACAGAACATACAGAAGAAAAAGACTACCTTGAGACTATCATCTCAAGAAGAAAAATATCCAGCTAGGTATCCAAACCTCAGCTAGGTATCCAAACTCTAAAAGGTCTTGATGGTACCATCACTGCCAAGTTTAGATTAAACTTCACCAGCATTGAAGCTGAAGTTCATTTTTTCAATTTGTAAGCCACAGCTTTTACCAAACAGATTCTCTGTATAATTAAGTCAATACCAACATGACAGAAAATGAGGAGCAGACACTGGAATTGTGTGAGACATCCTGAAAAGTATTTTAGGCTCCAAAAACATATCAAGCATCAAATGCAGACACTGCAAGGGTAAGAACCTCAAAAATCCTGCAACTTCAGAAAAAGTTTAGGTATGCTGAAGAAGATATTAGATATTTTTGAGCACACCAGAGTGTGGTGGACTCAAACTAGGCCTCATTTCTTTTTGATTATCTGCAGAAGGCACCAGTGGCAAGATCTTCCATGGACTCTTGAGTTCCGCAACTAGGAAACCCTGTGCCTCAAACCTCAGCCAACACGTGAAAAATAACAAACAAAAACTTCTGTAGGAACAAATATTTAATAATTTTTATGGTCCAAGGAATTATTGGATTTTTATACTTTTAGAAGAATGTCACAAATTACTTCAGAGTTTTGGGACAGCTTTGTTGTAGAGCAGAACAAAAACTCCATGGGAACTTAATATCCCACACGTGCCATGAAGCTTTGTCACCAGCTTTCTTTGAAGCACTTGGCATTACAGATAGCAACAACACTAGAAGAATCTTGGGTCTTACCCAGTACAACCATCACTATTCTCACCTAAATTTAGTTATCAAGTTTGCTGATTTAAAAACAAACATGGAAGACTTTTTGCTATTGAAAATAATCATATGGAAAGAAAAAAGAAGTAGCATCTAAGTATGAAGTGGTTACAGTAACCAAATACAACTCATCTCACATAGAACTCTACTCTAAGCTCTGCCCCAATAACTATGGGGTTTTATCTAGCAATCAAGAGCAAAAATTCAATGTCAAGAAAAAAAGTCATCAGATTTTTCAATGTAGTTCACCAGACATGAGCATGAAAGTCACCTTAATGTACTGCTGAACTTGCATAGGTTCAAATCCTGTGAAGAGCACCATTGGCGTCAGCTCTGGTGTGAGTTTCTTAGTAGGTGGTGGTAGGTCTTCAATCCTACAAAACACATAAAATACAGCTGCATGTGAAGTTTGGGCCCAAAGTTGTTATTTTAAACTTAAGACAACCACACTCTTGCAACTTTTCCCAATGGAAGTACTCAGGTGAATGAGAATGAGGCACAATCAGTCTTCCGAATCAAAAATTCCTGTGCTGAGAACAGAAGATATTCTCCTGTTTCTTTTCTCTCTGATTTCTCATACTAATTCAGTCTCTAGCTATTATTTTATTTCTGCCAGTTGGCTAGCTGGCAGTATGTAAAAACCATTTCTAGTTACTTCAATTTGCAGAGCACAGAATGAACCCTTTTCTCTAAAAAAGTAAATTAAGAACTACAAGCACTGCTTGCTTGCTATTCTTACCTTGCTCTTTTGGAAGATGGCTGAAGACTGGATTCATTTTGCTTTGGTTTCAAAGGCAACCTGACACCCTGAAATTAGATCAGCTACATATTTATATTTGAACTAATCAGGGAAACCAATTTCTGAAAAGATGAAAACTATACAATGATATTCTGAGACTATATTAAGAAAATTAAATGAAAGTGAAAAAGATGTGCTACTGATGAATGCATACTGGTGTACCTGCTGCTTACACAACTGACTCAAAAACAAAGCTAAGCATTAACCAAAGATTCTCCATGAAGTTATGTAATCATTTATGTGGACACCAAATAAAATATCATGGGACCTTTTTTTCCTTTAAATAAAGCTGATAACCATCAATGGAAATTCCAATTAATTAAATGAGAGACTGAAAAAACTTCCCATTTATTAAATGCATGAAGACAATATTCTTCCAAGTGCATAAATATCAACAGAAAATACAGGCACCTGCATTTTAAACAGTCAGGTTCCTTGACTACATGAACAGAAGCTCCAGTGCTTGCTCAGGTACTCACTGGACAGACACTGCCGCCTCCCCAGTACTAGATCAGCCATTAGAGCATTTGTGCTGGAGTAGAGAAACATAGCTTTTACTTAGAAATATTCAGAAATGTAGCTTTCATTTGTAATTTGATTTTGTGTATAACAGTGCAGATTAATAGTTCTGCAAAATATTATTTCTCAGAAAAAAATAAGAGAGCACACTAGCAGGAAGTACAGCCAGGAGGTACAATACAGGTCTGTGAAAGTCCCTCTGGCATATTCCTCATCCTATATACACGTGCTCACACATCAGAAACACTAAAGGGTAATCTTATAAAAACAGCTGCATTTATACACTAATTCAACATACCATTAGAAGTTCTGGTGATACTTTTAATGGGACTCTCCAAGCATCTAGGAAATTTAGAACATAACAAAAATGAGACCACTGCAAAGCTCTTTGTAACAGAAGACACATGCTTCTGTTGATTAAATGAGTACATATATAACTGCTACAGAACACAGGATGATTTTGGCACTGAAGCTCTTACCCAAAAGGTTTAGAACTAGATGTTGGCTAGGAGAAAGTGGATCCTGAAGATTGAACACTGTATACCGACTGTGCTGTATCTGCCGCAGAGCTTCAAAATTTCCCAGCAATATGTCACAGAGCCACTGGGCATTTACACATGGTATTCTCCACTCCTTTGCTTTCTCATACTTCAAGCCACTGGGCCTTATTGTTCAGAGATGAAGAAATTATATTTCAATAAAATAGGTAAAATAGCAATTTCTAATAATAAACAGAAAATATTTCTGTGCTAGGCTATTATCTATTTTAACTGTGACACAGTAGATACTCTGAAAAAATACTTCTGCTTTACATGTTAGAATAAGACAATCAGGGGAGAATTTCTGTCCCCAAAGGAATCAAGTTAGAGCTGAATTTAGCTTAATTGTCCTTCCCCCCAAATTTTAAAACAAGTATTTAAACTAAGATTTTTTTTTACTTAAACAAATATTTTTTTTACTTAATATAACAGTCAGCATCACTTACAAAATACTGTAAAACAAGGAAATTAGAAATTTCTTTTGTCTGTCTGCAGAAGGCAAAATTTATCACATACCAGTGTGTAGTAACTTAGTTCAAGAAACTTCATCACTAAGGTTATTATTAACAGACAAAAAAAATAACAAAACTAACATTCTTACAATGATAAGTAACCTGCACCTCTCGTTAAGAAAATCACTAACTGGCAACAGGCAAGTGAGAATGTGAATGCTGCACAGATAAACCACTTACTCTTTACAGATGAGAACTGTATTGCTACGACACAGGTACCCTGTGTATTTGGCACCTGCCAGGTAGGCCATTAGCTTGAGGTCATCTCTGTCACTATCAACAAATCCTGTCACAGAGATTATCTACAGGTGGAAGGGGACAGTTAAAATAACCAAGCATAAGTGGTACTTACAAAACACTTTCTGTTGCTTTTTTTACATTATAATGAAATATATGATATCATAACTACAACATGCAGGCACTTAAAACTTGACTGGTAGGATGCATAAATTACAATTTAAAAGCAATTTGCTTCTACATAAAACTCCAGGCTAGTAGCACTAGTTCTAACTTGGGAAGAATCATTTTCATTGCAATAGTCAGATTTTTCTCATTTACAAAGACTACAGTTCTACCATGAAAGAGCTCACAGCTACTTTTCTGCTCACACTTGTCCCACCTCCTTCTTCTGTTTAGATGCAGGGGTCAGAAAAATGTTCATACAGCTTGCCTTACTCTGCTTTTAAGTACCTCCTAAATGCTCTGCTCTACCATCCTATGAGGCTAAATAAACAGTGCCAGCTGATCCTACATGGCACTGCCCAGTGTATTTCAAGATGCAACTGATTCAACTGGAAGTTTATCTTTCATCCTCACAAAATCCAACTTCCCCGGTGCTCCTCATTGCACAGGTTACTGGAACTGTGACCTGATTTAACAGCACATGGCCTCCTTTCCTGATATTTGCTAGGCACTGACCCAGAGAAAGCATAAACCTCAAAAAATTCACCTCAAAATACTGGGTTTTGGTAAAGAAAGCATAAACCAGCAGACACATGGTTAGTCAAAACCAAGGTGTCTTGGATTCTTGTCGTCTTGCAATGTATATAACTCATGTAATCTTTGCACCTCTGTTTCTTAGAGGAATAATTCCCAAACACAGGTGTTAATATTCAGAACTCTTAAGACTTGCAAAGCACTCTGAATCCAGCAGTATACATCTCAAACACTGGACTTAAGATTCAGAGAAGCTTTTCCTCCAAGGCAAAAAAAACCCCATATATTTTGCTTTGAGTTAGCATTTTCTAGCTATATTTTAACACTTTTCATATAATGAGGCAAGCATTCTTTGGATAAAAGCTGTGTCTCCTCACATGTTGAGAGCATGGCTTTCCTCCTGGTGGAAATGCCACTGGAAAATGAAGGGCTCGATGAGGTGGTACCATTTTCTTTTTCTTCAAGATTGAGTTCAGCCAATGTGCTGTAATACATCTCTTCCTTTCTCTTAAAGCCTATGAATACAGATACAAACAGCTTTTAAAAATCAAAATACATCTTTACCTCATTTATAATTTTCTACATCACAAAGCTTTGATATTAATTCTTTCTTTTTCTCTACTTTTTCAGCGTCCTCTTTCTCATAGCATCTCTCAGTGTTCTCTGGAATAATCTACTACATACATTATCAAAGCTTGTTATACCATAAACTACATACCATAAAATAGCACATAACTAAAAGTTTTAGTGTTATGCTTACAGTCTAAACATGAAAAACAAACTGAAAAGTCCTACCTTTCCAGTAATTAAATGAAAGCATGCATGAACAGGCAGTACCAGTTTACTTACCTGAGCATACATGTTACTGACTTGGCTTTCACAAAGAAGATGTGTACATCTGCCTGTAAGGGTTGGGTCCACTGTCCCACCATGTGCTTGAATAATCTGGTAAGAGAACAAACCTGAAACTTCTAATGTATATAAAAAAAATATAAAATTTCCCTAAGAAACATACAGTCCAAAATTAAAAGTCTACTCTTTATGACACTGCCACCATTAGCATGATTCCACTGCAGAATTACCCCCCGAAAATGGTCTGTTATCTACCTTAAAAACATTTTTGAAAAAAAAAAAAAAAGTATGCACCTTCTCACTGAACTACAAAAAGTCTTCTCTGAATCAATTTAAAAAAACCCACAACAAATAAAGATATGTAACAAAAATAACCTCATGTTTATTTTTGCAGTATAACTATTAAATGTTTTTTCATGAACTGTTAAATTCTATCTCAGAAATAAAAACAAGTGCTGTTAAAAATGTCAACAGCTTACTTGATTATGCAAAATTGTAGGGAAAAGTCAACTATAAAATCCATCAGAAGTTTCTGAAGAACACCAAAGTCCTCTCATTTAGGAAAGGATACAATCAGATTTTTCTGAAAAATAGAAGTTGGCAAAAAATAGAAACACTCTATTCATCCACCTTAGTCACTGAGGTGGAGACCTCACAGGCTCCTAAATGCCAAAATTATAAACAGATAAAGAGGGTTTTTTATACAACCAAGTTAAAGACAGAGAGCAATGCAATATTACATTTGCTACACTACAGCTGCCTGATTAAAAGTCTAAATAGTCAAGAAACAGTTACAACTATAACTTATTTAGCCAACAGTCTGACTAAAGACCTAATTCAAGCAGGCTGCACATCTGAAGCATTTTTGTTAGTTTTTCTGGTAACCTGCAGTTGAGCAATGGTTTTTAGGTTGTAACACAAACAATACTAAAATGGATGCCTAAAGAAAAGTGAACAGTGTTGAAATACTTCCAATCATTTCTTTTATGATTTAGTGACTAAGACATTATTAAGTTTTCACATAGTTTTTAAAAAGTCCAGCAGAATCTTACCCTCTTCCAGGTAGCCAACAGCTGTTTGTCAGACATCTGTTCTGGGTAATCAGCAATTGCAAAGACACAGCCCAGCAGGAAATACTCTTCTGGAACTGGAATAGTTTGGAATATGAAAGAAAAGATTAAATATTACAAATCTGAAGAGTTCATCTCAGAACATACCTTCTACACTAATCTCTCCTATGTTAACTTCCCTCTATATTTAAGTCAATCATTGTGGCAAAAAAATAACATCCAAAATGTTCAAGTTTACAGACACACCTAAAGGCACAGCTCAGCCCAGGGTTTGTTTTTGTTCTCAGTGTTTTTCTTCTGGAGGAAGGGGCACCGTAAGGAAAACCTATGACAATTTACTCTTTTGTACAGATCAGCTATGACAGTCAAAATCCAAAAGCTTTCAGTCCTACTAGTGTGGACAGAACTCAAAGTAGGGTATGACAACTTTCTATCAAAATCTCAACCCTTATTGATCAGCTAGTATTTCTGAAATTTAAGCTGTCTTTCCAGTTGTTACCACCTTTGAAAGCTTCCCTTCTCCTCTTCCAAAGGAAAAATGTATTTTTAAATGTATGGTATGCATAGACTAATGCTGCTCTTACAGCACAATTTAATGGTAGTGGCATAAACTATGTATTTTGATATGAGAAAGTTCTCAGTGCTTTCAAACTTTTCAGATTCCTGGATAATCTTTAGTTATAATAGAAAACTGCCTAAAAATTAGTAAAACAGCTCCTGCCATGCATGGCATTTCTCAGTCTTACAATCCCATACTGTAAGCATAGCATCAGTTTTTGGTACTCTAACCCCCATGCCATTATCCACTTTTTGCCAGGATCAGAAGGCAATAATTACTAACCCTCTGCTGCTGGATCGTGCCCAAAAAGAGGCTGCTGCTGCAGTTGCTGCTGTTGCTGCTGGTGGTGCTGCTGCTGGGCTACAACTTGATGCTGTAGTACTTGAGATGTCTGAGTTAAGTGCTGTGCTGCCTGATTCTGCATTTGCTGCTGCTGATGCTGTTGGTGCAACCGCTGCAAGTGCTGCTGCTGCAACTGCTGCTGCTGCTGCTGTATCTGCTGCTGTTGATGTTGCAGCTGTTGTTGCTGCAGATTCTGCTGCTGGAGCTGCTGCAATTGCTGCTGCTGGAGCTGCTGCTGCTGCAACTGATGAAGCTGCTGCTGCAAAGCATGCTGCTGCTGGAACTGGAGCTGCTGCTGGGGACGGTGGAGCTGCTGCTGAGGATGTAGCTGCTGCTGTGGGAACTGAAGCTGCTGCTGGGCAAACTGGTGCTGCTGATGAACTTGCTGCTGTTGTGAGAACTGATGAGGCTGTTGCTGTTGGAAAGACTGCTGGGAAATCTGGGGTTGCTGCTGCTGCTGTTGTAGCTGCATGAGTTGCTGAGGTTGAAGGTGTAAAAGAGGATGGTGCTGTTGTTGCTGTGCTTGATGTGACTGCTGTAATAAATGTGTCTCTGGTGTTAGTTTCACTTGACTAAACAGCACCGCATTTGGATGTCCCTGTTGGCTATGATTTACTTGTTGTTCTAAACTTTTTGTAGGTGCTGAAAGTGATTGTAATATCTAGAAAACAAAGATTAATTTTGTGACCTTTTTGTTCTCATTCAGCTTTAAAAATATTTAAAGAACTACTGGGAAAACATAATTCTCAAAGAAAAGAACCCTAATCTTAAAAACATTGTGAGCTAGACAAAAACCTTTAACTATTAAGAGCAAAATGAAAAGACAGGACTTAGACATAGAAAAAAGCATGGAGCTACACATGGCTCCCAATACAGAGCAACACACATTTGAGCAAAAGTTAGAATTAAAACCCATCCCTGTATATTATAGATGGTAACTCCAATAACATTATGACTGTTAACCCTATATTAATAATTACACTGATCAACTCAATCAACTGTAATACTTATCTTACAACCCTGTTGGCCCGTTGAGTTTAGTTTAAGCCTTATTTTGTTTAGCTTAAAAAGTTCTAATAATGCCTAATAATCAGTGCTATATGAAACATGGGAATTTAATATAACTTAATATAACCTTTTGCTTTCTTTTGAACCACCAGTTCAGGAATATTTAGCACTATTTTTTAAACTGAATCCCAAAAAAAGTAAATAAAAGAATCCTCTGTTGATCACTAATAGTTTCTTAGGCAAAAACTCCTAACCAACCCATTTAACCAACTTAAGTAGATTTTAGATTTTTACACAGTGCTGAACTAATCTGGAGTGTCATTTCCTTTTTAGATATATAAAATACTGTTAAGGGAAAAATCATTTTACACTAAGCAGATGCAAGATAGCAACTGAGTTTTTAAAGCATCAGAAAAGGGAAAATTAGGCAAATTCGTAATAGGAAAATTCTATGTATGTATTAAATTTTTAATATAAACTACCTATTAAATATTAGAAGAAGCAATAGGAAACTCTAGACTTGCCACTCATAAAGTCTCTTAAACATTAAACCAGCTTTGTTGGATCCTGCAAACCTTGTTTTCTTCACCCTCATTATTTTATCACATACACTGTAAACTTCAGTGATGTGCCTGCTTCCATGAGAGGTAAAGCAAAGCACATCACAGAAACACAAAGCCAACTGTATCCTCTCAATGAGACACCCATCAACTCTTCATCAGAGATGCCTCGTGTTTTTTTTCCAATGCACTTCAAAACATCTCCACTTTGATCTAAGTAATTTTGGTGCTGTTGGTACAGCACACATTTAGGAGCATCACAGGTCACTGAGGCCTAGACAGCACCACAGTAAAAACATTCAATAACTAATAATAACATACACAAAAGAATGTTTTTGTGGTTAGGTATAAGGAAAGAGTTTCATGATGCTCACCACAAAAAGTCCCAAAAGTCAAACTTACAGAAGCTTCAGGACACATTTCAAAATAAAGGGATAAAACTAAGAATATAGCCTAGGATATTTTTGAAAGTAACAGCATCTGCAAAATGCCCTATTACTACAGACCTTGCCATTCAGCAGAAATCTGAGGTCTGACTTAAACACTAACTTTTCAAGACTGTGCACCAAGACATGGAATCTGCTCAAGATTGGTACCCAAGCAAGGTACAAATCACAATTTAACCTCACGAGAGGGAAGCCATAAGGAAAAAGGTAGAAAGCAGATGTACTCTTCTAATATGCAAAGCTTTTCTCCATATGCTATAGTTAGCATGGTACCCACATGGTAAGTCTGATAAGATACTTGGAAAAGTCCTTGGACACCACAGCCAAGACCCTGGTCTAACAGATTTCTGGAGAAAAAGTCTAAGGGAAGCACAATCCCACCCACTGCTTTGCAGCTCCATAAATACTACGTACAGAAAAATACTTCCACAGGGACACCACTACAACCAGTATATGATGGTAAAATGACTGGGCTGAATGTGTTGTCCAGCTGTGAAAGCAGCAGGCAAGATATCAGCACTGGCCAGGACTCAGGTTGTTCTGCTCAGTCCTTACCCAAAGCCTCAGCCCTTACACAATTCAAGGCACTGAGGAGCCTAAGACTCAGTTTTAGAAGGAAATCTGGATTTCCACTCATACTCAGAAATCAAATAGACAAGGAATCAACATATCTGAGTGACTCCACTTTTTCTGTCTAAGTACCAGTGGTAAGCTTCTGTATTATGATTCTATGATTATTCAACTTTGAAAGTCTTCCCTTCAGATGAACATCCAAATAAATGCACCAATACAATTATTTAAGTAAAAGGTATATCTAACATTTAACAACACCTACTTTTCTCATGTACCCTTCCCATGAACATCTGAGAATTTCAATGTAAGATACTTCAGTGCACACTCACTTGTTTTTTTATTTTCTTCTAAAAATAAACTTGGTACAAAAGCTGCAATTATTTCAAATATACAAGTGGCACAAGAACTTGTAAGTTAGGACTTCTGCATCATAATCCTGACTATACTATATAACAACTTAATGATGCTCAGCAGAATAACACAGTATAGAACTGTACCTACTGTGAGAACAATCAATTTCACAGTTTTACGTGTTCATAGCACCAATAATTCCTTGCATTGAATAAAAAGCTTCAAAAGTATGAAATCAGGTTTCCTGAACTAGCCAAATAATTCTAAAGTAATGAATATTTTGTTTTCTCATATCAAGAAATCAATATGGAAACTCTAAACTACACCACAGTTAAACAATGCTTTCCCCTCCCAAACTGTTCCTAAATGTTTCTTCTGTGAACCTGCTAGGAATAAAGTTACTTATTATGGGGAGATTACTACTTTAGCCACAGCTTCTAAGTAATAAGGAGAACTTTTAATCTTTTGCACATTTTAAGCATAATAAAAGGAGACCTGAAGTTCTTGGGTATGTTAGCTCCTAAGAAAAAGTCCAATATCTTACAAATTAAAAATCCAACACTTACATGTGCTACATTTGATGGTCTATTAATCTGCTGAATATCAGCACTATTTGTAATATTCCTTAATGTCCGCACAGCTGGACTCCACGAAGCCATCATTTCCTGTCGCTCAGAACTCTGGGCACCTTGTACTGAAGCCATCAGATTGCCTCTCATATCAGGAGGCAAAATGTTACCTGGCACTGGTGGGACATTGGCACATAAATTAATTAACCCCGAGTCCTTCCCTTGAGGCAGCCTACGCTTTGCTGTAGATGCCTGTGGGACTTCAGCTGGTGTCCAGTTCAAATTCCTTTCTTGCTTTTCTGGAGAGGAATCTGAAGAATCATCAAACATCAGTTCTCCTTTTGCCTTATCAGCAGTGGTAGATTTTGGTGAAAAAACTTGATCACCCAAAGGTGATCCTTCTCGAGAAGATGCTGGGCTTGATAATTTTTCATCAGTGCTAGCTTCATTTTGGGAATCTTGCTCTTCATTTTCTGCTTCCTCTTCCTCTTCTTCCTCCTCCTCTTCTTCCTCCTCCTCGTATATAACTAAACGAGGATGATAAGGAGTCTCTTCTTTTCTAGTCTTATCAGCTACAGAATCCAGTACCCATTCTGGCGTCACAATTTTAATGCTGTCCCGTTTGTAAGCACATTCATACTTTTCCTGGGGAAAAAAATATAAATATTAAGACAAAAAAAACCACAAAAAAACCCCACAAATAATCTTTTAGAGGGCAAGGCTAAGAGCACGGAGAGGCAACCACAAGAGGCTGTCCAATAACAGAAGCTGACCTCTCCCAGAACCAGATGGACAAACTACACTGCTGTGTGTAACCACAAGTTCTAAGAGATTAAAACAAAAGCCTCTATGTTTAGAATATAAAGGACTCAGAAGACACAACTGCAGAAGATTAAGTCTTCACTTGCAAAAACACCACTACCCAAACTCCTTCCAAACCCAAACACCAAGAGATATGAAAATCAGGAAATATGGTTCTGAAAAAGCCTTCAAAACTCCAGCAGCTGACATGACAGTCAATACTAAGAGGTGAGTCCAAATGCAGTTTACATTTACATTTTCTCCACTTAAAAAAAGTTTTTTTAAAACCCTAACAAACAACCCATAAAAAAGCATTTAAGAACAAATCAGAATTTCTCTGTAGGGATAAAAATGAGGCAATCTCTGACAAAAATGCCTTTCAGCAGGAACACAAAGCAGAAACTGACTGGATATTTCCCATACACCTTCTCAGAAGCTGCTAACTTTTTATGTTGCTCTCACCTTGGAAGTTACACTTCTGTCCAAATATTAGCTAAATTCATTTAAATTAGAAGTCAGAATGCTGACAAATTGAAGAACTTTATCCCTCCCTCCTTCCTTATCATCACTTGAAGACAAATACACATAGTAAAACTCCACTGTTTCATAAGAAAGAGGAATGGACACAGGACCAGTGCTCTACTTATTCAAACATCCTCTTCAGTGGAAGCCCCTTCACAAATAACAAGACCGTGGGGGGAAAAAAAACCAACAAAAAACCCCAACTTTCTTTAGAAGATTTGAAACTAATTTCAGGATCTAATATTTAGAAGTGACTGAACTGAGATTTTCTTTGAACGTCAAACAATATAAATTAACAACCAGCACATTCAGAGGAAATTAATTTAATTTAATGATTCTCTAGAGTTAGTTTCCACGATGAAAATGTCATTCATATACAATAGAGATTACAGCTGAAACCAAGTTTATTTGCAGATATGAGTTTTCATTCTTTTTTTTTTTTTGGTGAGAACAACTGAGAATCTTGTTTTATCATCTTGTGTCTAGTCAAAGCACTTGCTTACGTTTTCACTAGTGTCAACACTGTTGTCACTACAAACTGCTACAGATTCCCTTGTAGCAGCATGTCACAGTAGCAAAATTAGATGCATTTTAAGTAACCATTCTATAAAATTGTTCCTATCCAATGATTATATAAAGTAAACACATATTTTATCCTAGAGATATGATATGTTAATTTATTTTTTTTAGTCTCACATGGCAAACTCAATACATCTTTTGCTCTTAAAAGCTTATGATTTAAGGCAACACTTCTTAAATGTGTACCACTGACTCTTAAGAACACCATTTTAGACAGCAAAGCTCTTTGAGCATTACATTTTGCTAGGATGGAGGACACAAATAGGGTGGTGTTTGGTACACTCTTCTAATTTCCATGGATATACTTTAAAAAAAACAAACAAAACCCCAAGAAAATAAGAAATCCATTTCCCTCTCTTCAAAAAACACAATAAAGTCTAAAGTGTCTTATAGTTCTAAATTGAACAGAAGAAAAAGCATTTCTTATGTCCACACCTTTGCACTGCAAGTCCATGTTTTATTCTATAGCATGCATAACTTTAGACCCTGATCTTAAGGGTTACATTCAAATAATGTGTGACCCCTCCTACTAAAAAAAAATAAATTGTGATGGGAATGTGTTTATGTTATTAAAGGACAAAAAATAAAACAGAGAAAACTTAAACCTTGCTCTACACACATTAACTAAAAGCATCCAAGCAATCATTTTTAAATGAGCTTCCACTTCTTTCAAGTATTTCCAGTCTTCAAGAATTCAAGTACTTGAACATTTCATGAAGCTTCAGTGAAGTATCATCACCAAAGTATAATAGAGGAGCTATTCTGTAGTGCTTAATGCTGCCTTGAGCCTGTTCCCTGATCTTTCTCATTCCATTTGTCTAGTTGCATAAACTAGGAGAAGCCACGGATGCCACTGAGGGTAGAGAGGCCTCACACAGAGGTTTAGACTAAAGA
This sequence comes from Calypte anna, assembly GCF_003957555.1. Taxonomy (NCBI): domain Eukaryota; kingdom Metazoa; phylum Chordata; class Aves; order Apodiformes; family Trochilidae; genus Calypte; species Calypte anna. Next base: position 8,690,460 of record NC_044245.1, read on the forward strand.
GCTGAGCCAACACCAGCCATGTGAAATGTAACAAGCACAAATGCCTAATCCTGCACTTAGGATGGGATGATCATAAAGAGCTGAGCCAACACCAGCCATGTGAAATGTAACAAGCACAAATGCCTAATCCTGCACTTAGGATGGGGGGTGAGAGGCTGAAGAGCAGCCCAGTGGAAAGGGACCTAAGCGTTGAGGTTGATGGCAAACTGACAAGAGTCAACAGTGTGCCCTGTCAGCCCAAAGGGACAACCATGTCCTCAGGCTGAGGGAGGTAACTGTCCCACTCTACACTGTGCTGGTGTGGCCTTACCTCAGAGTGCAGCTTTGGGCACATCCACATAAGGAGGACATCAAACTATTAACTTGTGTCCAGAGGAAGGCAATCAGGATGGTGAAAGGTCTTGAGGGCAAGAACTTCAGGGAGTGACTAATGGCACTTGGCTTGTTCAGCTTGGAGAAGAGAAGGCTGAGGGGTGACCTTATAACAGCTTACAGTGTCCTCAAAGGGGGCTGTGCAAGGGGGTGACCAGTGATAGGACATGAGGAATGAAGCTGCATCAGATTGCTAAATTCAGACTGGACATTATGAAAACATTTTTACCAAGAGGGTGGTTGATCACTGGAACATGGTTCCCAGAAAAGTGCCCATGACACCAAGTCTGTGAGAGTTCAAGAAGCACCTGGACATGCTCCTAATTTGGTTTAGTTTAGTTTTTGGTAGTCCTGCAAGGAGGAGGGAAATAGACTTGATCCTTATGGGTCCCCTCCAAGCTGAAATGTTTTACGATTCTAAAATGGAAGTGACCTGCAGTATGGCTTGAAATTCTGAGTACTGTTTCTCCTACTACCTCTCTCTAAGAAGAATGACTTCAGAGATTTTGAGAACTCTCTTTTCTTTAAGAAAACAAAACAAAACCTGTTCCTCCTCCTGCTCCCTTTATTTCTCTCCCCTTCGTAACATTAAATGGCATTTTATGCCATTTTTCTGTTTTGACCTTTGTTTTCTTCACTAATTCTGTATCTACAGATCTACAAATCACTATCAGTAATGATTATAACATGTCAAAATTAGGTTAAGGCAAACAAAAAAATGTTTATTCAACCAACACAAATATGAAACTTGTCTTCTTTTGAATTAATCAGGCTTAAAGCCATGCAGAAAATTAATACAAACCAAACAGCTGCAACGCATAACTATGCTGAATTTAGCTTAACAGTCTTAAGAATCATAACTTCAGAAAGATGGAAAATCTTTGAAAATTCAAAGGCAAGTGAGAGCTAAAACAAGAATTGTACATGTAGTAAACTCTTACCCCCTTTGGCTCAGGCACAATCAAATGAGTACACTTATTATTGAGGCTCAGCTGGCAATTCCCTCCATAAAAAGTAATCAAAGCCCACAGCGTACTTCGGTCTTCAGATGAAACCTAAAAGGAAGGTAAATTGGTCTTTTAGCTCTATGCAACAAGCTGCTTTCTGCTTGAAGAATTTTAGTACAATCCATTTACAAGTCTGGCTAATGTATTACCTATCACTTTTAAGCACCAAATTAGCATGAAAGTTAGAGAAAAAAAGAGACCAGATGAAAAGACACTAAACAATAATTTTTAACTTGCACTGAGAGAAAGAAAACATTCTTCACTCCTGTAAAATTCAACACTGATATATCACTTTCCACAGGAGAAAAAAGTTAGTGATCAAGTAAACAAGATTTATCTTAGATAACCAGCTGAAATTCATTACACACAACTTTAACAAGTAGATCAAATTCATAGCCTCTGTAAAACCCATGATATATTTATTATTAGAACAATTTAAGTCACAGCAACGTCCCCCTTCCCTGCCAAGAAAACCACATGTTTTTAAGACATTATTTAAGAGTTAGTGACACTATTACAGAACAATTTGTTTACAAGACTGAAACCCATTTACAACCACACTCCATTAGCACCCAATCCTGTTCATATGCACACACCCACTGGGCACCACTAGGGTACTCACAGCTCTACAGAGGTGGATATGAACACAAGCCACTGATGCATCCATCACCTTTCCACTTACTTTACTCACTGGAGCCCATGCTAAGGTTTCAGTGCATAATTAGGCTAATGCAGACATAGAAGAATAAGAGCAAGGACTTTATAATCTGGAGTACTCTGCATTTTAGAATCACCATATGGCTGACTGCAAGATAAATTACTGATAGAATGTTCACAGTTTGAAATGTTTGTGCCCTCATTTTCAGTGAAAAACTGTTATATGTTGATAATTCACTTAACATACAGAAAAACAGTCATAGTACAACAGAAGAAATTGGTTTCTTTCCCCCCAAAATCAAAGCATTGCACATATATTGTTGAAATAGATTGGTCCATTTCTTACCTGAGAGAGACAGGCGGTGACTCCAAAAAAGACCTGACCCGATTCTGGAGAAAAACCACTGACACTGGAAAGCAGGTGTCAAGGAAGCAAAATAATATAAATGGGAGTTTCCTGAGGGACATTAGAGGAAATTAAATAGTGTGCACAGTACAAAACATCAAGTACTTGACCATTCAAAAATTTTATCTTTGAAAGAATGTTGTGTTGTTTCCAACTCAAGCTGAGTGTATATCAGGAAAAAAATGAGGTGCAAACTGGATCAGGACACTGTAGCATTTTTATAAACTTGCCTCTTCCCAGAACATTTCCCTCAACCCATTTCAGGATGCTCAACTCAGGAGGAAGTTTATCTTATGGGAGTCAAGTCATAATCAAGAGCTTCCTTCCATGACCAAGTGCTTATCTTCCATGCTTAAAAATACAGGAGAATCTCAAGACAAAATTTTTGCTTTAGTAGGCAACAAACAATATAGAAGTATTAAGAAGCACAAGAAATTCAATAAAGCAAGACAGGACAAGAAAAGTGTGCTTTTTAAAAATAAAAGCGCATAGCAGACACCTGTGAGAAAGTTAAAGTGCTTCATTTGCACATTTATTAAAAATATGGCAACCTGGTAGATGACTTGATTTTAAACTAGAAATAAATAAAGGCACAGACTTAAAAGAAAATGGTTTGGAAAGCAATACAGAAGCCAGAGATTTGGCTAATGGCTAAGTCTGGTAAACAAATGGTAGAGTCTTTGGTTGAAGTTATCTTTTGGAACCTAACCTGCCCTTTGTCATTTCTCCAAGTCTGGAAAAGCAGACAAGGTTTTCTAGCATAGAGCATATTATTAAATCCACAAAACACACTGAGCAACAAACGTATCAAGAAAAAAGCTCATCTGTGAAAACAAAGCAAAGTACTAGACAAATTATCTGCAAACAGTAGTTTGATCAGATAGGCAAGTCAGTATCAGCAAGTATCAAATTTTACACAGCTGATTTTTCCCTACTGGGATGTAACAGTGCTTTGGAAGTTGGCTAGGCAACAGATAACGGGAGGATGGGGGGTGGCAGCAATCTAGGAGCAACTGTGAAACACAAACTGAGAAAACATCATGCTGGGATATAAAAACAGAAACACAGCCTGAAACTAACATGAAGTTTCCAGCATGCTTTCAAAATTCAACAAGATGTCTGGTAACAACCCCTATCTGTTTTCAGATGCATGAAGGACAGAGATCAATGCAACAGCATGTGAAAAAGAACAGTGAGAAGTTTTACAGACCCATTAAATATGGCTTACAAGAGTCATCTGAAAGACCAGAATTGATATATTTAAGAAGCTGACACATCTTCAAATCCTTCAAGGCAGCCAAAAAGAGAACTCATTTATTCTCCCTGTTCTTTGTAGCTCAGATAAATCAGAATAGACTGCAGAATGGTTATGGGGTTAAACTTCAGCAACACATTAGAGAGGCTGTGTTAAGGTGACTGGGGACACTGAAATCTCCACTACAAAAACTGTGAGAACAGTTTCACAGAAGTGATCTGGGAAAGACAGATGGACCATCTGACCTGTGTAGCTTCCCTCCCTTTTCAACACTTCCATATGATTTTGTGTTTACAAAACACACACACCTTGTTGGAAAAAAGGAGTAGAGAAACAGATGTGCATCCTGCTACAAGTACATACTGAGCATTTTGTAATGAAACAGAATTATTTTCTCCATGCACTATCAATACTTAAATCTTGAGATCCAGAAGAGACAATACACAGCAAGATGACAACAAAGCCCCAAAGCACTTTAAAACTTCAGAGTATTCCCATTATCCAGAATACTCCAAGAGTTCAAGTCTGAGGCACTTGCTGAATTTCACTGTGTTGCTCAGTATTTCACCTAAGGCAGAGATTCAATACTGATCTTTCAAAAGTCCAGTTGTCTACTCCCTGCCTTAACATCTGCTCCTAGCACATAAAGAACCAACAGCTTGGTATTTAATTTTTAAGAGGACCATCAGTTTGAATGCAGCTTGCACTCTAAAGAACAGGAGTGAAACTGCTCTCTTAAAGCAGTTACAAGCACCACTACAATAAGTTTCCAAGTGGGTCTAGAAAATAAAAAAAAAAAAAAAGGGAATGTGACAAAACAACTTTTTTTTTTCCCCTCCCAGCAACAAAATTTCACAAGTACTCTGAACTTTTCAGTAAATACAAAGGGAAAAAAACGCTTCCTTATGCTCACTTTTGCTGCTAGCAAGATAATTAAGAAAGAAATCATTTGCCCTGATTATGATATTATAACTCAAGTTTTCACACACGAAGCTGTCTTTCCTTCTTCAGGAAAGCTGCAGGTTAGTCAGTTTGTTAGTATCAGCTAGCAGTGATACTAACTAGCAGAACACTGCCTTCTGAAGCTCCCCCTGATGAAAACAACCTTCTTGCTAGCATGTTAAAATGTATTTATAAGAAACAGGCAAAATAATTACGCTTTTGTATTGCATTAAATCCTACACTGTAGTTCATCTTTAACAACTGACAGGCAAATATAAAATCTTTAAAGTTCTTGTTAGATTCATGTAACTGACATGAGATGTTCCTAGGATTTGCTTCTTCAGTAAATTCAGCGTGGATTTTTGAGTATTACACCTCCAAATTAAAACATAAATAAAAGGCAAAAATAGAGAATCTCAAACCTCTGCCTGAACAGAGCTCAAAAACACTCAACTGGAAAAAGTAAGCTATTCCAGTAACTACATTTTTTCATTATGGTGGTACCTAAAACCCTAATGAAAGGCCGGATGCACTACACTAAAAGTCATAAAGAGACTAAAACAGAACAAAGACTTAACAACCCATTTTAGTGAGCACTATAAAGACCCAGAATAAAATCTATGAACGCCAGGTTCTACAGACATGGAAGTGCTAAAAAGAATAAAGCCAAAGGTCTGAGGACACATTTATTGCTGACAGGTGTGCAAAACTTCCTTCCTCCATGCAAGCCAAAAATATGATAGTAATGAGACCTGGTCTTTTCCTTTTGGCCATTCCTATATGCCCACAATAACAACTTCCTAAGCAATAGCCATTGAAGGCTACATTCACACATTTATTGCTACAATTCAGTTATGGACTGCATCACTCAATGGTTTTATCTGTTGATTTCTCTTCTGGGTATGCAATAATGTCACCCTTTTAAAAAACCCTGGTTTCAGACAGAAGACAAATATTCTAATGGTTCCCACTTCTCCTTGGGAAACAACACCACCAATAATGCAATGTCAGGTAACTTAAGCCTGAAAATGTAGCTAATTCCAAGCTATTTCATTAGTTTTTCAACCAGTCCTCAGGAACAGGAAGAAGGCTAACAGATGTGATATAAGCAACCATATATTCTCACCCTGATGATGAAAGGCTGATAAGCATATTTATTAATTCCAGATGCAAACCACAAAAATCACCAACCTGGATCACATCACAAAACACAACAAGACAATAGCTCTGCTGATTTGCATTTTGCCATGTAATGCTTGGTGCATTTTTTCCATTTGGAAGCCAAGTCATTAACAGCAAATATTCTTCTGTTTTGTTCAGGAGACTAACAGGGACAATAGCAAGTGTTTCACACTGATTTGTAAATCCTAACCAACATGTTAATTACTGTGACCAAAACAATTGCAAAAACCTCACTACAACATTTTATCAGAGGAATTCAGTGTTTTACCTTCCTACAGTTCACTCCATAAGCTGAATTCTCTTGGGGAAGTAGAGAATATACAGGCTATTTCCAATATTTTCAAGACCCTGTGAGATGCAAAGGCACAGAACTTGAAACACTGGGTGTAAAGCACAAATTCTGAATTGCTGAAGCACACAGAGGCCTGAATTCCTAATACCAACACCTGGATTCTTGCATCTACCTCTTGTTTTCCACTATAGACAGGACCACCCTCCTAACCTTATTCCAAAATGAGATCTCATTCTCTCTAGTCCTGGCATTGATTGTTGCAATCATTTGTTTGCATCTGTACTGAAATGTATTGCTCTGCTTCAGCTTTTCCACATACAGACTCTTTATCACAATGGTCTAAGATGCATGACTTTTTCTACAGTAGCAGTAATTGCCACCATCCCTATAATCCAAAGAAAAAATTGAGAGTAATGTCAATAAAGGTGAAACAGTCATAGCTGACAAAAAGAGGATGCAATATGCCAAACATATGCAAGAACATATGCTCCAAACATCTTAAGAAACATAAATCCAGCCAAAAAGGAACAAGGGTTTAGAAGAGGAAAGGACAGACTACCCCAAAAATGGGAACACTAACACCATCTGTTAATGAACTGTTACTGTTAATACAGTGCTAATACAAGTTAAAGCACATTTATCCCTTACTTGGTTCTTCTGCCACAAAAGGCAGAATGGGCCATTGTACTCCAACCAGCATTTCCCCACTTGCTGCACTCCAGCATTTTTCCCTGGATCCTCAAAGTTAATTATCAACTTCCACCTCAAATGCTTTAAGTCCCTTTGATGATAGTTTTCTTGCAAGTACCTATTAAGCATCCAAAATAGCCAGAGGTACAAGAAAACAGAAGACAAAAAAGGCTCCAAGCAAGCTGCAATCTTGGCAAACAAAACACATTCTATAATTTTAAAAATTTAAGATGTACATAGTAGAAACAGCCTCTAATCCCTCGACAGTGTCTATTTTAACATGGTTCCTATAGAACTGATTCAAATTTGAACTGAAAGGATACGGCAGAAGAGCTCCACAGCGAACAGACAAAGTCACCCAGGAAGGCTGAAAAAGGAGAACAGCAAGCCGTTAAAAACTGTGGTCTGCATGTGTGAAATAAGAATTACCTTCCAAGTTCATCCAATAGCTGGTTACAATACACATCTCCGAGTCTAAGTGTTTCACAGACAATGTATTCAGGCCTTTACAAAAAAAGACTATTCTTATCTATTTGCAAGAGTTAATATAAAAACTGCTCAATAGTTATGCAGGATTATGGGAGCAAGATGCCTTTCTCTTGTCCTATTGCCAGGAAAACCATTTACAGTATTTAGTCACACTCTCCCCACACCCTTTTTTTTTAAATTATTTTTTTAAAGTGTTCTGTGCTCTAAAAAAAACACCCCTACCTGGCACTCATGAACCTAAGTCAGGAACCTTAACTTTATATAGAAATAAGGTTCTAAACACACAGCAATAAGGGAGCTAAGCACACAGGTGATGACCCTAAACTGACAGTATTCTAGGACGGTATTCCCTGCTCTGAGAGAGAGGGAGGTAATGGAGGAGGGAAGAGACATAGGACAGTGGTCCCAATACAGGGTGTAAGGAAGAAGGCAGAAAAGAGAGAAGCATCACATTCAGTATGAAATTACTACTTCTAAAAAAACAAAGAAATACATCCATATGGTGCCCTAACTCTTGGCATTCTCTCCCTTAGAAAAAGGCATAAAAATATTAACTAAAAACATCTAACTCACAACTCCCTGATCCTATGAAAAAGAATTGGGAGATTTTCCTCACTCAAATGAGGAATCCTCTCAATCTCTATGCCTTTTCTCTCAGTAACAAGCCTTTGACTCTGACCTCCATTCTCTTAATACTTAATCTCATCTGCTTGATTACAGATCATGCTGTGATGTTTTCAGGTCCAAGTAAGTGACATTAATGAAAAAGTTCTTCTTCTTTGACAAATGAAAAAAGTTTTGCTTTTAGCAGCTATAAAGAAAATTAAATTAAGTAAATAGCATTAAAAAGCAGAAAGCATTGTTAATGAAACTAATGCCCTTCCTTCACATGAAAATGGCAGCAGTCTTATTGGTTGTAAGATTAAAATTATGCCACAAAACAGTCCATAGAAAGGAAATAAAAATTAATCAGAATGCCCACTGCAATCATAAGATCTCTAGCTAACTACGTTTTGGTTTTTGCAATCAATTAATACTTCTACATTGTCAGGTGAATTCTCCTGACATAAGCTATCACTAAATTCTCTTTTACCTGCAACCATATGGAAAAAATAACTCAAAATCACTGTCAAACAGTATTGACAGTGAAACGCAAGAGGTTCTTTCCTCACCCTCACGACTTACAGACAAGTTCATATCTTCATACATGCAACCCATAATCTTTCACTGGGAAAATAACCCAGTTATTGCAAGATAGTAAAGAAATACTGGTAATTCCAATATGAGTAAGGAAAAAAATTCAAAAATTAAAAAAAATAAATCTGTTTTTCTACAAGTTCCTTTTTGTTTAAAATTAGCATCATACACATGAGCAAAGCCATTTAACACTTTGGCAATTATAAGTGCTTAAAAAAAATCCTCAGTAGTCTACAACTTATTCCAAATTGAGGTTTTCCATTGCCAGAAGCTTGTTAAGAACCTTCTGCTATGAAACATTTCTGAAGTACAGTTAATAGAACACCATCTCACAGATGACTGAAGGAATAAAGGAGAGAACAGAATTGCAGAAGTCTATCAGTCCAGCAAAAAGTTTATGTAAAAAGAAAATTTTAAAAATATATTTAATTTGGTCATCCTCCAATCATGAATATTTTCGGTTACAATAATGAAGTATCCACAGCAGCACTTTGCAGTATCATGGATGGCTCATTCACCTTTACCACGGGGAGATCAAAAACTTCACGAGATTCTCCAACTTCTGGATTGTCCCCATCTTCTGCAATAATATGTGAAGCCAGTGCATTGTAAGAAACTTCTTTTGCTTTTCCAGCTTTCAGAAGTTGAATAACCTAAACCCAAAAGAGAACAGGGAGAAGTTACCAATTTTTAGCACATCTAATTTGAGAAAAACATTAATGCAAGAACACACTAACACAAGAAAGAATTAATATGGCCTTTTCTCTTGGTTGTCCTCCTGTAAGTAGCTAGCACTCTTTTTGAAGCTACCAAACACAAACTGTTTAAAATCTGATTGCCAATGGTTTATACCTCTGCGATACTTTAGTAATACAAGTTGAAGATTTACTTTTAAAAATAATTCAGGCTGGAGTAGAAATCTGGAAAGCATCAAATTTTTCCCAAAATATATATTCCTCAAAAAACATCTCAAAATAATTTTCTCTCAGGCAGGCTAAGAAAACCCTTCTTCTCAGTGTTTCTTTCTGTAGGTGGTAGCTCTGGAAGGATGTGAATATACTTCAAAAGAAGAAATTCAAATTTAAAAGAAGGTAACCCAACAGGTGCCTTGGAAAAGGCAACATTGTGAGTTCATCACAGTCTTCATAGGAATTAATTCAGATTTGGCCAGTTACTTGGACAGAAAAAAACCAACAAAACAAATCTGTCATGCATTTTCTGTAAATGTCTATTTAACAGCCAAGAAAGGAATTCCATCTTCATCAAAAGCATTTTGCTCCAGTATTTCTAGACCCCCCAACATACCTCACCTGAGAGCATATAAGTCTGAATAAGCCATTCAGCTGCTCCAAAACAATGCAGCTAGCCAGAATGACCAGGGAGAGAGCATGTCTAATAAATACCCCCTTAGTATGAAAAGGATTTGCAAGCAGGAAAAAAAAAAAAATTGTAACAACTGCCTTGAGAAAGGAAAACACTAACAAGGAGCTGACATACTGGGAAAAGATGTGATAGTGGACAAAGAGTGATTTAGAGAAATAAGAAAGAAAAAAGTAGGACACATGCCCCTGAAGTCACTCCTATGAATAACTGGGATTGAAATGTCTCACTTTGTCCTCAGAAAATGCAAAACCTCACAAGTCACAAAGCACATCTTAGTTCTGCAAAGCTCTTTTATTAGATGTTGGTTTAAGATTTCAGCATTCTCCAGCTCAATTGTAAAGATCTGTGTGGTGAATTCAGACTGGTTCCCCAAAATCGGGACTAATTTTTATTTGAATAAAAGTAACAGAGAAGGACATAGAGTAGAGGAAAAGAAACAGTTTAAAACAATAAAGTCTAGAGTTCAAATGTTAAAAATGCCAATTAGTATCATTCTTCCATGTTTTCCTTTTCTTATTTGGAAAAGAACAGTTGCATTTCATAATGATTTTGCAGAACTAAACTGGTATGATTTTCATCCTCCAAAACCTGCTAGGGACAGATGTTTATGTCTCATAACCTGCTGGGGTCACTCTCTTTGTAACAGGATGCTTCCCCCAAAACAGCAGGCAGCAGAGAGCAGGGCACTGCATTTATCAAACAAAGCATTTAGAAATTGATCCTTAAGCTATTACCACATACATGAAACAGGACAGAGAAGGCACTGGAAAACAGACTCTTACAGAACATGGTGCTGAACTACAATAAAGCATCTATGATAAGTAAAAAGGATGGAAAAGTCACCACTCAGTAAGGAGGCAATTTTGGTGTTTCCTCAATGAAATACTCAACATTAAAACATCACTTTTCTAAAAAAATTGCTTTTTCTGCAGTGGATGAATATGTAATATTATCAAATTACTCTAAAACAACCAGGAAAACTGATCACAAGCTTGCTGCTCCTGCTACAGTGCAGCCAGAGAGAATGTTTCCATTTTACACCAACCTCCTAAATCACAGCACACTTTCCTGCATGAAATCCTGCAAACTGCCAGGTAACACAGGATGCTGTAATTCCAATAGGAAAAGCTAAATCAAAATTAAGTATTTGTGAAAACTGTAGATATTTAAGAACACCTCTTCCACACAAGCTCCTTCACTTGCACAGCTCTCCCTGAGTTACCAGCCCCATTCAGCTGTTTAAGGGGGTGCTAAAGATGTGACTGAATGTAATGAAAACTGAGCACCCAAATCTGACAGTGTGAGAAAGAAGTTGCAACTAATGGGACAGAAGTATAGAATTTTTTATATTGAAACAATGCTGCACTCAAGAGTCTGTGCTAAGTGTCTGCTTATGCAAAATGTTACACTTTCAGAAGGAAGCTTAAACCAGCACAACTAAAGAACTTCACCTACACTAGAATCAACAAAATACCTGTTAAAAATACAATACTGAAAAGCACCAACATGAGCACTGTGACAAAATTTTGCTAAACTTTATGGTTTAGTTTAAATCCATTGAATGAAATTTCCTTATTTTTGGCACATAAATGTTTTCTTTGTTCTGCTAAAATCTGCACTGGAAGAAACAAGAAAAGCTCACAACTTAATAGTGAGGCAATGAGCATGAAAATAATTAATGACAAAATGAGACAAGCAGGAACCAGATATCCTGCTCAAAGTCTTTATGCTGCATTGCGTGACTTTTACCTCCTTCCCTGTGAAATACTGATTTTACCTGGTGTTACCAAAGCACGATGGTTTGGGTTTACATCTTGCAGGAAAGCATTCATTAAAAGAAAAAAATAGCTGACATGTACTCCTCCCTATCAGAAAGGTGTGAGCAGCCAAGCACACATCCCAATGGAATTGATTTGAAGTTGAGAGCCAGCAGCCTAATTCTCCCTCATGTGCCAAAGAACACCCAGGCACCATTCCAGACTTTTGTTTCTCTTCTAGTTCATGCTGCGTATCCTTTAATAGGCAGTGGGTATGCACTCATTCACCTGAATACATTACCTCTTTTTCCCCCTTTACTTTTGGATTTGTTTTGATTACAGTGCAGTTTTACTATTTATTAAGATGATTGGTTTCCCATGAAACCATTTGGAAATTTAAGATGATCAGAGTGTGCTGCTCCCCAACAGATGAAAATCAAGCTAGCATCCATTTGTATAGGAAGAAGTAAAATGTGCCAAATGTATCTGTAATTGTGATATTAGAATTGGAGCAACATTTCACTGTAAGAACTGGTTTTAAAAACTTTTTGTGGATGTCAATTTAGAATTTCTGCCTCCTGCCTTGATTCAAGACACAAGAGGTACATACTCCTCTTGTTGGGGTTGCTCCCAGGGTACCACAGAGGTACCTGCAAAAGGGAGGAGAAAGGTGCCAGTGGAGCTGGCCCAAAGCTCAGCACATCACTTACTGGCTCCGACTCAGCTCTGCAGCCCAACCCTGGTAGGACTCTGCCCTCCCGTGTTCCTACGGACTCACCAGAGCAGAGAGGAGACAGCCCTGGCCTCTGTGTCCCTTTGTGCCACGCCAGCCTTCAGAGGACAGGAGGGAATGGTGTTTTTACAGGCCAGCTTCCCCTGAAACAACTGAGCACAGGGCTGCTCAATTCGGGCACTGCTCATGATGAGGAAGCAGCTCAACAGCTTCCAGCTCGACCTGATCTCAGAAGCAGTGCAGCCCCTTCCCTGTGCCTGACCTCCTGCCACCTCCACCAGAGCCACCTTGGGTGTCTGCTTGCAGCCCAGAGAAGCCATGCCGAGAGAGAGGAGAATTTAGTGTACCTAAACTTACAGCAAATAATAAATAAAGCTTAAGATAAGTAGCATAAGAGAATGCCTGTTTACTCACTCTATGGGAATACCACTGTTTGTCTTGCTACATCAACACAGAACACTTTCAGGCACTGCTTACATGATATACAAGACTACTACTGCTTTTTCAGTCATCTTCATGCACGCAGCAATGTTGCTGATACGGGGTTGGTTTTGTTATTTTTTTAGAGAGGGATTTTTATTCAAGCTCCAACACATTGTCAAAAATTTTACATTGAAAGACTTTGGGTTTTGTTTTGTTCTTCTTTTCCCTGCTCTTTAAGCATATTCCTAGACTGTGTGTCTAATAGCATAAAATCCCATTCCTACGAATAAAGACTACCTTAGCAGGTTAGTGCCTACGTCTCACCTTCACTTGAAGGCCTAAAAGACTCAATCAATGCCAGGACACAAGAACCAGGAACCCAACGCTGAACAAAGGTTTGACTGCATCAACTACTAAAGCAGCAAGACTTTACTCTCAGTGTGAAACGTGTAGTAATCTGTCTGCACGAAGGTGCTGTCCTAAAGCTGGATATGGAACACTTCAAAAGCTTCTAATTGGACATGCCACAAAAATTGGGGGGTTTTTAACCACCTTCACCCATGATGGCAGGGTGCCAGTAACTCCAAGGCCAGTATCATCATCTGGAGTATTGCCTTAGGCCAGAGGAGACCAAGCTCGACATCCAGGGTGCTTCCCTAGGCCAGAGGGTCATTTGTCAGCACCTTCTGCTCCTCACCTCCTCTGGATTAGGGCAGGGAAAACGCAGAGGACACCTCACACCACACCCGCACCTCTGTGCACCCAAGGCGCCTGAGAAGTCCTGGGGCGGACGCCACAGCCAGGGGGGTCTCGGGCCGTGCCCATCCCGGGGGGCTCAGGCCGAGGCGGGAGGGGAGCGCCAGCCAGTCGTTGCTTGGCGAAGCCTCCCCGAGCGGCCTTCTCCCTCTCCCCCTCCCAAATCCGGACCCAGCGGCGGGGCGGGAACCGGAGGGGCTGGGCCGGCACAGCGGGACACCGGAGCCGGCGGAGCGGAGCGCTGAAGGCGGGCGGGCGGGTAGGGAGGGAGGGACGAGCGCACCCCGGCGGAGGAGCGGCCGGCACAGCCGGTGCCCGCCCGGCCCGAGCGGCAACAGGAAGTCCCTTCGCCCGCCCCTCCTCCGCTCAGGCGGCGCCGGGGCCTGCGCGGCGGGGCCGCGGGCTCTCAGGGCGGGTGACGGCGCGGCCGCCGCTGTTTCCGACCCTTCCCGCTCTTACCGACCCTTCCCGCCCTTCCCCCCCCAGCACTCCCGCAGGCGCGCGCGCTCCCTCCCCCCCACACCGCGGGAAGGCGCGTGAGCCTCGAGCCCGCGCGGGAAGTGCCGGGAGGGAGCTGGGGGAGGGAGGGGGGGGAAGAGGAACGGAAGATTCCACCGGGTCCCCCCCACCTTCTCCCGGTCACCCTCACCACCACCACCGAGAGAGGGACGGGTAGCAACGGGAGAAGGGGTGGGTGAGCCGGTACCTTGGGGTCGATGTCGCCCACCACGAAGAACTTGACATCTTTGAACATATCCTCCGGGACTTTCAGCTCCTCCTCGTCGGCCGACATGGTGTCGGCCGCCAGCACCGCGGAACAACCTCCGTTCCCCCCCTCCCCGATATCCCCCGCGCTCCCCGGGAAGCGCCGCCGGGGCCAGGGTCTCCCGTCCCGTCCCCTCCCCCCTCCGAGCCGCCGAACCGCGCGAGCAAGGCGCGCGCTGCAGGACACACCATTCCCCGCCGGGACACGGGGGGGACACGAGGGGGAGGGGAGAGCCGCCTACACCCAGCGGCCCCCCCCCGCCCGAGCTGCCACCCCCGCTCCCGCAGCGCAGCCCCCGCTCCTAATTCACGTCCGCGATCGCTGCTCCTCCTTCTCTCCGGACCGGACCGGAACCCGGCTTCCGGGTTCCAAGGATCCCCCCGTACGGAGCGCCATGGACTCGCCCCGAACGACAGAGGCGGGCGGCGGGGATACCCGGCCCCGCCCACCGGCAAGCGGCGAGGGAAGAGGGGGAGGGGAGCGCTCCGCCCCCCAGGCCCGCCCGGCTGGGCCGATCCCGCACTGCCCACCGGAACCGCCCCCGGAACCGCCCCCGGAACCGCCCCTGGCACCGCTGTGGAGGTGTCCGTGGTGGTGGGCACGGGTCTCGTAGGCGCGCCGGTTCCGCCTCGGTTCTGCCCTCCGCGGGTGGGCACCCGGTCGGGCAGAGGGAAGCAGAGGAGTCAAGGGGCGGCCCCCTGAGGGTCCCAGTGGTTCCCTCGGGTCCGTCCCTGAGCAGGGCCCGGCGTGACTCTGAGGGTCCCGGCGAGGCGGGAGCCGCATCCTCGTACCCAAAACGGAGGAGTGAAAGGAGGAGTGGAGGCCTGTGGTGCTCCCGCTGCCTTCCCTGTGCCGGGGTTTCATCTCTGCTCGCCCGGGGAATGCTCTGTCAAGAGCCTGGGATTTCCCACGGCGAGCAGTGGACAGATCGGCTTCACACGACTGCACTTTGCAGTTTCAAAAATTCATCAAGAACTTCTCAAAATTCAGTTTTTTCCCAAAACACGAGTTCACCTTTCCAGCAGGGAGTCTGTAGATGTAATGTGTATTCCAGCATCCAACTCATTAATTAACCTATTGGCTACAGCCCAAATTGGGCATTTTTCCCTCAAAAGCCCACTCAAAGCTTGATTCATCTACTGTATTTCAAAAATTCCTGCATTGTCTATAACCCTCATGCTATGATTTACAGAGAAGTTTTGGAAACTTATTAATACTTGTGAGTGGACAAGATTTCCCTTCCATGCTTTAGAGCAGTGTTATAACATCAAAAAGCTCACTGAAATAAAAATACAGGACACTTAGTTTGTCTTCTATCTACAAGGCCTTTCTACTTTCCCAGAGAAAAAAAAAATCAAGTTTATTTAAGCTGACATCCTTGAAACAGACCTGATAAAAACTATTAAACTCTTTATAGTAAACTTATTACTTATCCAGTATTCTGGGGGGAGTTGAAGTGAAATTTGTAGTGTCCACATTCCTAACTTCCTTCTCATCCTTTATCAAGGTGCTTCATCTGCCTTTTTTCTGCTCCCCTGAATCTCCACATGACATCTACCCCTTCTACTCCTGCTATGTAAAAAACAACCAACGTATTGACCCCCAATTATGATTTACTTTTCTAGTAAAAACCAAGAAGTAATTAAACTTTTATATTATACTCTCTTTTCATAATACAGGGGGAAATGTAGAATTAATAGCCTGCTTTTCGATGGGTTTATCCATTTCATGCAATAATTCATATTCTTCCCTCACTTTCTAGCTTTCCTAATAAATCTTGTTTAGGGTCATTTTCTTCTGTCCCAAGTATTTCCTGGACTGTCTTTGAAAAACACTTCTCTGAGCCTTGCCTTCCTTTACAGCTACTGTCCAGCCTTTACTTCCTTTGTTCCATAATTTTCAGTCTTTCTATCTCCGTTTTTATCCATTTTGACTTTTTCTCACTAAATTAGAACTACTTTGAGCAACACCTTCATTCACCTGCAGCAAAGTAGCTATTTATTCTTCTATCAGATCTCATTAACACTATTGCTTCCTTTCCTTTCCTTTTGGATTTTAGTGCCTCTGTAGTTATCTGCATCTTCCAGCACTGGTAATTCTCACCTCTTTTCTTTCACAAATAACACTCTCTCAGGTTTCTCTTCCACATTTTTTCTCTGAGTTCTTTTCATGATGTCATTTATTACTTTCTCAGTGTGCTTGCTGACAATTTAGATTGACCTTTTTCAGAAGTTTACTTTCCTGATCTCTAATCCCATATGCTATTGCATAGTCCCTGTCCACACATAAAAAACCAGAGTCATTTGTCCTCTTGATTTTTCTGCTCAGCCTATTTTTTTTTTTAACTCTAACGAGTTCCCCTGGCCTCCCTATCCTTTGGATTTACCACAGCCACATTAGAATCATAGAATCATAGAATCATAGAATAGGCTGGGTTGGAAGGGACCTCAGAGATCATCGAGTCCAACCCTTGATCAACTACCGCCACAGTCACTAGACTATGGCACTGAGTGCCATATCGAGTCGCTTTTTAAATGTCTCCAGGGACAAAGAGTCCACCACCTCCCCAGGCAGCCCGTTCCAATGTCTGATCACCCTTTCCGTGAAAAAATTCTTTCTAATATCCAATCTGAACTTCCCCCGGCACAATTTAAGACCCTGCCCTCTTGTCTTACTGAGAGTTGCCTGGGAAAAGAGACCAACCGCCGCCTGCCTCCATCCTCCTTTCAGGGAGTTGTAGAGAGCAATGAGGTCTCCCCTGAGCCTCGTCTTCTTCAGGCTGAACAGCCCCAGCTCCCTCAGCCTCTCCTCATAGGATCTGTGTTCGAGTCCCTTCACCAGCCTGGTTGCCCTCCTTTGGACCTGTTCGAGGACCTCAATATCCTTCTTGAACTGAGGGGCCCAGAACTGAACACAGTACTCAAGGTGTGGCCTCACCAGGGCTGAGTATAGGGGCAGAATCACCTCCTTGGACCTGCTGGTGATGCTGTTTCTGATACATGTCAGGATGCCATTGGCCTTCTTGGCTACCTGGGCACACTGCTGGCTCATGTTCAGCTTCCTGTCAATCCAGACTCCCAGGTCCCTTTCTGCCTGGCTGCTCTCCAACCACTCTGTCCCCAGCCTGTAGCGCTTATTTGTTTTGTTCCTCAACTCCAAGATTACAGGTGTTTCAAATCAAGTGCTATGCTAATACTGACAGGGTATTAATATATAATAATGCAAGCAACCTGCACACTTTGAGTGTGATTTTTAATAATAATGCCCCTGACCAAACCTTCAGATGAAATTGTGCTATTGCAGCATCAGGTGGGGCCGCTTTGGATCTTCTGTTTGTTCAGCTAGTCAAATCAGAAGAATATGAGATAAATTTGGTATTTTAAAGACCAGCAATTTGAAGCTTCTTTACAAACTATCATTCATAAAGTCAGATTACTACGTTAAATCACTGAAAGAATTGCAGAAGTGTTTTTCCACAAAAAGATACCCATTAATAAGGTGTCAGCCTTAACCAAATTGTTCTTTTTGACTATGACAAAAATCCAAGCATAAAGTTTAATTCCATCCACGGTATGGAAATGTAATGCAATATGAATAAAAAAGAGAGAAGTTAAGATTTAACTCATATAGCTTTACCAAAAGAAATTAATTTTATAAATTCAGCCTCAGAAAGCAAAGATGAGTTAAAGTTGCTGGGCTGGGATGTTGGACATGGACATTTGGGTTGGTCCTTCTTCTCCTGAATGGAGTAAAACCAACCACTGGGTGCCTGCATCCTCTGGATGTTAACCACAGAGCTTTTGATAAAGATGGGAAGAACATCACCATCACATCCTCCTTCCATTGAATTAATATGCTCTGAAAGCAGCTTCTGGACAGAGCTCTGTAGCTGTGCTTGGTTGAAAAAGGATTTGGAAGATCTTGCCTGAGCTCAAGCAGATGTCACGTTGGCAACCAGCCAAAGCAAAGGCATTTTTTTATGTGCCTTGAAACACTGCACAGCAACAGGTCTGGTAGAAGTTCAGGCTCCTGACAGTTTTAGTAGCTCCTCATAAGTAACTTTGCAAATTGCAGTAGTGGATTTTGGGTCACATAGAATGGCTGTTGTATTAGCAGCAGTTACACTGATTTTGTCACACAGAAGTATTTTTTTATCCCATAGTTTTATAGAATAGAACCATAGAATCATTAACTTGTAAAAGACCTCTAAGATCATCAAGTCAAGCCCTTAACCTAAAACTGACAAGTTGACCACTAAATGTCCCTCAGCACCACATCTATGTGTCTTTTAGATATCTCCAGGGATGGTGACTGAACCACTTCCTTAGGCAGACTGTTCCAGACCCTATCAACTATTTTGGTGAAGAATTTTTTCCTAATACTCAATTTAAATCTCCCTTGGCACAGCTTGAGACTTTTTCCTCTTGTCCTATCACTTATTACTTGGGACAAGTGAGCAACATCCACATTGCTTTCAAGTAGTAGTTGCTTTTTTTTGCTTCCAGATGACCACTCCCAGAAGTGTGACTCACACAAGTCACAAATCCTTCCCCTTAATTCTCATCTAAACAAGCAGTAGAATTAAAATAATGAACCTATTTTTTACTTCTTTATGTATTTCATGAGTCATTTGTCAACAAGTTCTTTAAATTCCAGTAATTAGACTATTTATGACAAAAATTAATAGCTCCAACTTCTTTACTGTGTGTGATCTATTTTAGGAATGGTAAGAACAGAAAACTAGATTGAAAAACTGTTATCAAACATGAAAAATATCCCCTGCGTTTGGCAGAAATAAATTCTGGCCTCCACTTAGAGGCCAGCACAGAGAACTGGGCTGGTCCCACTGCTTTGTCATAGCAAGGTACAGAACAAAGTGTTCTCCTATGTCTAACCTCAATATGGCTTTGTTAGGTTATAAAATAGAGCTCATCTGCATGAGCTCAGTGTGACAATGGCAGGAGGAGGAGCCCAGAGAACACCCTGCCAGGCTCCAGACCCATCCCAGGGGCCACCAAAGGTTCACCTGTACAAGGAAGAGGAGCACAGGGACACACTGGCAGGTGGGAACCCAAACCAAATCACCATCCCCTTGTCCAGGCTCCACCCAAGGCTGTCTCAGCAGAGTCATCAGCTCCAGATCAATATGGACCAGGCAGTGAAGTGGCCCAGGAGCAAACGGGATGGGGGGGTCTCTGAGGGCCAACTCTGGGTGTGAGAACACCTCTGTATCCATCTCTAGGGTTGAAAGCACAGGGGGTCACCTATGGGATTAGAGAAGTCCTGGCAAAGTGTGTGTGCATGATGCTCTGTACCAACAACTGGAGGAGATCCAGATACTGGGCAGACTGAGTGAGAGCAGCTGCTGGAGGGATCTACCTCGTACATGTACATATATATATATATATATATATATATTCTCAGTAGTGGACTCCATGCTGTCCTTCTGAAGGGGGAACAGGGTAAGGCCACTGGTGCTGTTCCTGGTTGTGTGAGTGCTCTGAGAGCATTTGTGATGTGTGTGGCTGGCCATGTATACATGGTACATATGCAATGCATATGTATATGTATATGTTTGCTTCTGTGTGCCAGCTGGCAATTCCATGTTCAGCCTCACTACTGGTTGGACCTGGAGACACAAAGCAGCAACTGCCTTGTGTCTCTTGGGCTGTTGAATCCAGAATGATCCATTTTCTTCTAACAGTATTCATTCTCCCCATTCATCTCATTCTTTTTCAGAAGGCTCTGCAGATGTTCTGTGTCACGTTGTGGGACTTGTGCCCATCACATCAAGAGGAGTGCTCACTGTTGTGTGCCAAGCCAAGAAGCTGCTGGATGCACGTAGGTCTCATCACCATACACAAGGATGAGACTAGTTCAGAGGAACTTGACTTGCAGAGGTGTTGAGCACATGGCAGAACCTTTATCTACCTCAGAAAAGTGCAAGACTGGACTCTTACTTTTAAGTACAGTCTTTACTCTGCTGCAGCCACAACAGTGCAATGGGAAGGGGGCAGCCACTCACAGACATCAGTTCTGCCTTAATGAAAAGTTCATTTCTGGGCATAATTATTCTCGTGAAGAGACTGAAGAGAGATGTTGCACATCTCCATAGTCCACAAGGATCTGGGCAGGACATTATCTGTACTATAAACATACCAAGCAGTATACCTAACATGTCTTAATTCTTAGTTCTGTATATAGAAGTTTATCACCATGTTTCCAGAAAAGCTGTAAAACGGTGCTTATTTTGCAACAAGAGCTGCTTGCACATTGTGAAAGCCCACTGAGTTGACAAGATTTGTGCAGACAATTAGTCTCTGCTTACATAAATGCCTTATTTGTGTGCACAAATGATTATATGAAAAATTCATATGCACCTACACTATTGTATTTAGGCATAATTGCTTGTGAAAAAACAACCGTTTGATTTTTTTTTTCATTGCAGTTAATTAAATTCAGAGCTTAGAGTAAATTGTATATTTGTTGTACTCCAGTGAGCAGAAGGCATTCTGAGTCCTTTGTTAATAATACATGCTTGTTTGTTAGCAGCTGGCTCGTAGATGTTACTTTTCCAATAAAATATATCTTCACAGAGTACCCAGTTTTTTACAGAAAGTGGATGTTAGTTTCAACGTGTCTGGAAAGTTGTTGAGAAGTCACAGAAGACATGCTGACTGCATTATCATCATATGTGTTTCTTAATATCAATAAGAATCTGGTTTTAGAATCTGAAGCAAAATACACAAAAATGGTATTAAGGGGCTCTGCTTTGGCTTAACCTGTCTGTGCATTTTTCCTCTTTCCTTCAGTGGGATTGCTTGCGATGGCAAATAATGATTTGTAATTAAAAACTTTCTTTTTATCTGCATTGCAAAGCTGGCTCCTTAAAGTCTCTCTTGGAACTGATAGTTTAATTTTCAGTACTCTCCCAGTTCCAGAGCTGTGCCTGTGACAATGAATGCCTTGTCATTTGCTTGAGAGTTTTCTTTTTTAATATAATAGTTACAAAATGTTTTGCAAGTGCCAAGTAACAAGTTGTACCTTTCCTATAACTGCATAAATGGGCAGGGGAGGAGAATGCTCTCGTTAGCACATCTGATGTGAGGGCATCTTTTATCAGAAGTGAGACACAGTGCTAAAGGAGGAGATACAGTCCTTTCTATTACATGCTAAGTAATGTGTCTGGAATCTCAGCCCACAGGGAAAGCTGAATGAGATCTTGTGTGTCACGTTGCAAGAATAAAAGAACATCCCAAAGCTGCCAGGTTGGATGGGGCTTTGAGCAACCTGATCTTGTGGGAGGTGTGCCTGCCCATGCAGGGTGGTTGGAATCAGGTGGTCTTTAGAGTCCCTTCCAACTCAAACCATTCTGTGATGCTATGAAGCAGAATAGGCCTTTATTAAAATGTAGCTGGCAAGACAGAACACTGTTTATTGCAATAGCTAGACTTGTCTAAAGCCCCTCCTGCTCCAAGATCTCCAACAAATGTAACAGCACCACGTCATCACAGGGCTTGCTTGTATAGTAGTTTTTAGCTAATAAAGCAATTAATTATGGAGACCAATGCAGGGCTCTTTGAAATTGCATTCTCTACATACAGAAGGTAACAGCATGGATAGGGCAGCACAGGAGGAACTCCTAGTTAATCCCTCTCCTTCAAAACTTCCAGTGACAACATCTACACAGCCTTCCTGGTACCTTGCTCTTGTGTTATAAAATTTCCTTGAGGTTAGACAGTCATCCCCAATATCTAATCTAAATCTTCTGTTCTGTAAATGAGGCTCATTTTTTCTCTTTCTTTCTCTTTCCTTCAGACTACCAGTAAGCCTCTCCATAAAAATCTTCTAGATACAGATATGTAAGTATGTATTTATTTATTTGATTAAAAATAACATTACAGTGCTTTCTTAATGAGTTCTGGGCCTGATTATAATGCACCAGGAAAGAAGAATGCAAGTCCTCCCAGCGCTCTGTGAACAAACAAATCATTTGCCACAAATAAAAACTGGTTCTGTAATTTATAGGTTCTTTTTTTTTTTTTTTTTTTTTTTTTTTGTATCTTAGAAGTCTTTGCTTCTGCTCCTACAAAGGTACCTACCAGTTTGTTCATACTTACTGAGTTTGGGAAAAAATATTTGTGAAAAACATCAGGTAATTATGCCTACAGACTTTCTTTGTAGCTTGTCAAGTTTTCCTTCATTTACAGGCTTTCCTTCTGGGTAAACTGTTATCAGCCAAGCACCAGAAAATGGAATTTTCCTTTAAGGCTGGGCTTTCATTTCATTCATTTAAAAGAAGTTGATGAAACCTGGAGTTGCTAAAATGAGCTTTTCTGGGAAAGAACAAACTTAGCATTATTTGTTCAAAATCTTCCTTATGTGATTCAGAGGATGCTAACACTTGTATTTATTTTGACATTACTAATCCATAAATGTAGCAAAAGACAGCTGAAGTTGGTGGAATTCCAGAGCACATTACAGAACAGTCTGAGGACTGAGTCTGAACCTACTTACTTCTCTGTGGTTATCTCCATTATTCATTTATGGATTTGTGCTTATGAATAAAAATCCGAAATTCATGCCGAGAAAACTTTTATATCACATTGCTCTCTGTCTGTATGTTGTCCAGAAAGTTAAAAGTTTATTTTATTCACCAAGAAAGAGGAATTGACAGAAGACACTTGGTATGTGGCATCACATCTCAGCTGTGCTATTCTGCTACCTCACTGCTGCTGCTAAGAGGGGAAGGTTTCCTCCCTCCTTTCCATGGCAGCCTGGTTGGCTGGTTGGTTGGTTGGTTGGTTGGTTGGGTTGTGCCATACTTCTCTTGCTCCTTTCAAACAGGATGTGACTCTTATCTGGCCAAACTCACTGAAAGTCAATCATCTGGTCCAGCTCCTTGAGCCTGGATTTATTCCAGGCCTGAAGCAGGAGGAAGGAGAGGTCACTCATTTTTGCCTCTGCCCTTATTTCAATACTCTGCTCACACAAAAGTTTGGGTGCCTTGGGGGTGACCCACACTATTGAAATGGTTGGTGATTTTCCCATTTAGCATCCTGGTGCTGGCTCAGCACGGGCAGTGATGGAGATGAAGCTACACAAGCCTGCCATGGCCACCAGTGCCACTTGAATAATTTGGGTGCTGTAGCCATGGGTGCTAAAACAAACAAAAAATATTTCTGCCAGGAAACTTTCCCTGGGTGATATAAATTCACATCAGCTCCCTCATCTTTGGAGCAGTTCCCCCATCTTACAGAGTGCAAGGCCAGAAGGCAGCTGAGATTAACCTTTCACATGGAGCACTGGGAGCAGAACTGATCCCTCCATTGTTTTTCTCTAAGAACAGCCCCAGTCTGCAAGCACATTTTTTGCTTTCTGACCTTCCCAAATGCCAAGGCTTGGAGCAGCATTTTCAGGGTAGCTGAAAGACATGTACCTGCGTGTCCTTAAATACAGAGACAGAGGTATAAATACTTATCTGCTGGTGGTAGGGTACAGAGAAGCTGATTGCATTTATCACACGTTTGGGGTTGCCACTTTGAAAGGCTTCCAGACCTGTGTATGTTACTGTGCTGACAATAGTTACTGTTGCTGGGTTGGACTCTCTCTTTCTCTGTGGAAGAAACCTGATTTCTATTTCTTATGTATTTTCAAGTGAAATGAAGAATTTATATTGACATTCATGAAAAATACGTTCTGACAGCATGCTGCTTTGGAGGCCAGAAGTAAGCAGTAGATTTTCTAGACAGCCTTCTTATAATTTGCCCTTGAATTTCATCCAAAGGACCCTTGCTGTGAGCTGAGTATCTTGGGTGACAGGTTAGTCAAAATGGAATTTCACGGAAGATACTGAGTCTTCGTCTGAAGACATCAAGAAATGAAGAATCTACTGCTGCTCTTACTTGATCAATAATTTTAACATGACCTCAGAGCCAACTTAATTAGTTATAGATTGCTATCTAGAACTCTCTGCTTCCTTAGTATGCCAACCAGAAAACATCTGGAGGTAACATAGTTGTTACTTAAATCCCTAATTGCCTGCAACTCTTAGATGGAAAAAAAAAAAAAAAAAAAAAGACTATTGATTTCAACTTCTTAGTACTAGCCAGGAGTGGGGATTCAAGGAAACAGGTCTCACTGTCAAGACTTCTCACTAGAGACAAGCTCAGGATGAATGCAGGCATACTGCTTATACTCTTGGGCCAGTCCTGGCTCTATCTTCATGGGGGTTTTTGCTTCTAGGAGGCTTTCAGGGAAATAAAGGCTCTGTGGGTCCCTACATCTTCTGGCTACTTGAAAGATAGGCTCTGTGATGAGCTGAAGCTCCCCCAGCGTGACTAAATAGTTCTCTGAAGCCTTTCTTGGAATATGGTGATGGGCCAGCACCTTGTCAAGATGAGTCTCAAAAGTCTCCAGTGTTGGGAAATCCACCACTTCCCTGGGGAGATTATTCCAGTGTTTGACTCTTCTCATAGTGAAAAAATTTCTTCTGATGTCCAGTTGGGATCTTCCTGGAGTAACTTGCACCCTCTACCCCTTGTCTTTTCTGTGTGACTCCTGGTAAAAAGGGAGTCTCCAGCTGCTTGGTAGCCACCCTTCAAGTACTGAAATATGGCACTAAGGTCCTCCCTAAGCCTTCTTTTCTCCAGGCTGAACAACCCCAGTTCCCTCAGCCTTTCCTCAACCAGAAGGCTTCCTAGGCTTTGATCATCTTTGTGGCTCTTCTCTGGACCCTCTCAAGCCTCTCCACATATATTTTGCACAGTGAGGACCAGAACTGAACACAGCATTCCAGGTGTGGTCTGACAAGTGCCAAGTAGCTTGGGATGTCACCTTCTTTATCTTTGCCACTGATGCCCTGGTGGATGCAACCCAGCATCCTCTTGGATAACATCGTCTTGGATTTCTTTGCTGCTGCAGCACCCTGTTCACTCGTGAGCTTGTTGTCCACCAGGACTCCCAGGTCCCTTTCCAGAGAGCAGCTCTCCAGCCAGGTGGATCCCAGTCTGCGTGGCGCTCCTGAGTTATGTTTTTCCAGGTGCAATACTATTTATTTGGCCATGTGAAAATCAATGGGGTTCTGATTAGCCAACTCTTCCAGGCTGTCCAGGTCTTTCTGGAGAGTAGCTCTCTGTTCTGGTGTGTCTAATTCCTCACTCAACTTGGTGTCATCTTCAAACTTCATCAGTTCACAGTGTGGTTCCTTCAGTGTCAATACTGATGTCTTTCACCCCTACCATATCCCTGCTGCCTCTACAGCCTACTCAGCTATGGCTGAAACTGTCCAGGAGCTGAGGAAAAGGGACAACTGAGATACCACACACACGAGAATGTGATCACATTGAACCATTCCAAGACAGTAGGCTACAAAGAAGCTTTTTTCTTTTGATTTCAGTACCATGCTGGGGTTAGCTTTCCAAAGTGCTTAAAGCACACCCCTTAAAGGACCATCCTTCCCCATCACTGAGGCTTCTGCTGTATTCAAGTCCATGTTGGTCATTTTTAATCCATGAGACTGCAGCAGACACTCACAGATGCAGGCTGAATGTACAGAGAAGCCACTTCTTTGGAAAGTTCCAAAACTTCTTTGGAAGTTAGAGCTTGCTGAGTTCCCTATAATAAATCAGAGTAGCCTTAAGGGCCCAGGGCTTGCCAAGTCTGAATTCTCAGTATTGCAAATGGAAGAGCTCATGGCATGAGGCCTCAAGGCAAGGATCTTCCTTCAAGGTGTCAATTACATTTGCTCTTTGCCTCATGGCACAGGTAGGTGCTCACAGTGTGAAGGCCAGGATACATTTGTTTAATGTACTCTTGAACTCTATTACATTTTCCACTCATCTTGCTCGACCCTTATCTTCAGTTACACTCCTTTCCATATGCCTCAAGCTGTTATTTGTTACAAGACCAACCTGACCCTCTTGTATCCAAAATGTCAGTGAATTAAATCAAATTTTTATACTTTTTAATTTGAACAGTTATCTCCAGATTCACCTAACAAACAGATAATGAGATCTGCATTTTATTAACATAGTGGTGCTAACTGATGTTTATCTATTAGGCAGAACCATTTTGCTGCTAACAGTTACAATTATATTCTTTTTATCTGAGGCTACATAGCCATCAATTGATTTAACACATTGTAAATATGTATTATAGTATTTTCCCTAGTGTTGATTGAACTCAGAGAATTGGATCCATTTCTCTAATTTCTTCCTAAAAGGGAAGGGACATTTCCATACTTAGATTTCTCTAGACTCACAGCTTTTTACCTCCTGTATGTTGTGACAATTTTCCCAAGCTTTATCTCTGAGTCAAGGATGCTCCAAAATCACATTCTTAGCTTTAAGCACATCCTCAAACCCTGCTCATTTTGATAGGACTAAAGCACATGCTTGAAACTAAATACAGTTATTAATGAGGTTGTGATCCTGAAGTAAATCCATATAAAAAGTGACCCACTGGACATGTCCCAGTGCCTAACACATCCACCAGCTACTTGTAGTGCTCTACACATTTTATGCTTTATATGTTTATAATTGATGATTCACACAGTGCTCAGAATGATTAAATGGTAAAAGCACCAAACTGGGATCTAATCAATGCAAATATTTAGGTCCATCAGAGGATACACGGATATCCACCCCCCCAGAAGAGCCTGGCTGCCATGTGGCTCTCCCACACACAGGGAGTCGACTCAGAAGTTCATAAATAATCCAGATGATAAACATCAAAAGGTTACATCCCCTCACTGGTTTTGTGAGTGGCTGTGCTGGCTCAGGGCAAGGGAAGGAAGAGAGCCATGCAGGGAGACGAATCTAACTCTCTTGCCATTAAGCCAACAAGAACAGAGCGTATCTGTCATCATTTACTGCATCTCAATTTACACAAGGTTTTTCTCATAATTTGCTAACTTGATTGCTTACTGAACATTCCTTGGAGAATCTTTCATCTTGATTTTGTGTAGCAAAAGCTCACCCACGTCTCTCTTGACTCTGAAAGGATAAAGGATTTAAAAGCTACTATAGGAGTACTATTCTTTAGAGAAAGAAAAGAAAGCTTGATTCACATAGGATTGTCTTCTTGAGATTTACTAAACAATACAGAGGATTTAGTACCTGTGTTCCAGACATTTCGGTTTTCTAAAAAGGAATCTAACTGCATTTTAAAATACTAATCCTTCTTGAAATGAATGTAAGAGATGCATCCAGAACCATAGATTGCTTATGAAAATCTATTTCTTCACCTATTTCACTGATGCTCACAGAAAGCAGCTGCCACAAATTTGGATTATAAACCCCAGGCAAATCGATGGCTGTTTATAGAACCCAAACCTTTCCACTGAACCTCACCTGTGTGGCATAGTCCAGCTGGGTGTTTATTGGTAATTGTTTGCAAAATTCACCCTAATGAACCCCCTGTGGTTCTCCATGACCCATGCTGCTCTTCCATAACACTTAGAGCCATCAATCTCAGGCTGTAATGCAGTGCTTAATGGGCCATGCCTTTCACTGGGCAGGGGGCATTATCTGGGGCAAGGACATCAGGATTTATGGTTCCTTACAGTCAGAGCTGTCAGAAAACCAGAAAAGCTATGAGAAAACCTCCTTGAAACAGAAAACACACACTGTGGCAGAGGCTATTTGTTTTTGTGCCTCTTCCTCACTATGCAGCCAACCCTGGACTCTGCTTACAGTGTCCCATCAAGGTGTGGCTGTGGTGCAGAAGGCAGGATGATGGCAGGAGAAGGATGGAGCACTGGCAGCCAGACTGGCTGGAGTGGGACCAAATCAGGAGGGATGGGGAATGCACTTGTGGGTGGGCAACTCTGCAAGACTGAGACTACTGCTAGGAGTCAAAGCTAAGGGATAGGAGATGTTGTATATGTGAATGTTGGATGAAAGGCTTTAAGCCACAAAAATGTTAAGTGTTTTCTTGCTCATTTTTCTATTCAGTTATTGGTTGCAGTTAGGAAATTGCATTTTTAGCACTTCTGCTAAGTCAGTTTGCTACTGGTGATGGCTTAGAAGCTGAGCAGGTTAACTATTCTGGTGCTCAATAAAGCAAAGAAAGGAGAGGTATTAGGATACAGTGAGGATGGTGAAGTATTTGGAAGGACACTGACAGTCTCTCCAGAAAGTTCTGAAGATGTATCAGGTCAGATGAGGAGTCCCTTTAAAAAACATAGAAAGATTTATTTATTTCCAAAATAGATTCACCTTTTAAAATAATACATGACCCATGTTTTGTGCAGATGGATAATACTGTCTTTAATGAAGACAGCCCATGAATTATGCTCCTATGAGACCCTGAAGGAATCCAGTAGTATCATAGAATTAAAGAATGTTCTGTATTGGGAGGGACCTTAAAGATCATCTAGCTCCAACCTCCCATGGGCAGGGACACCTCCCTCTAGACCAGGTTGCTTCAAGCCTCATCCAACCTGGCCTTCAACACTGCCAGGGAGGAGGCAACCAGAAACTGGGCAACCTGTTCCACTGTCTCACCATTCTCATAGTGAAGAATTTCTTCCTAAAGTCTAACTGAAATTTACTCTATTCCAGTTAAAGATTTTTACTAAAATTATTCTGAAATTCTGATAGGGAAATCACCTTTTTCGTTTCTTTAGCAGCTGAGTTCAAAGCCACTGTGATATAGCAGAACCCTGAAAGTAGAAGGCAACCACAAGAGGCTTGATGAAGGAACTACAGAAAACTCACTTTACAAGGCCAGCCAAGTTCTTTGCCTTTCAGGTCACGTAGTAAAATCTCCACAAGCAAAAGAATTACAACACACATTGCATCTGCCATGAAACACCTGAAGAAAGGTGGAAGGGATGGCTCCAAAAAGGAGAAACTCCCTGGTGGCAGATGCCAGCAGCTCGCCCTCACCCTGGTGCCTTCGCTGCAGGACAAGGCAAGGATGAGCTAAGAGCTGTACCCCAGGCTAACTCAGAAATAGCTGCCTCAGCTGTTCTGTTCTTGCTGGATCTGTTTTCTTACCACCAGCTCTTGTACGAGCATATTCCCACTGTCACACCTCGTGTCCCCAGTCTGGGAGGTGACCATGAACCACTGGTGAGCTGCTGCAGCTCACAAACCACTGGGTCATCCCCTCTGAGCTACAGTCTACCAGCTTTGACTCTCAGATCAGCAGACAGAAAAAAAAAACCCAGCTATTTTGTAATAAAATTCATTGCCAGACAATTAAGAAAAGTCTGGCAACATTTTGCTGTCAAAGTTGTGAATACTGGTTGTCAAAAATAATGATGCTACTAATAAAAATACTTGTGAAAAATAGACATTTAGACATATTTATACAACCACTTTTCATGTCATGGGTTTAGAGAGTTTTATAGCAGTAGTGAGAAGACACTGCTTGATCAGGTTCTTGTTGCAGCAGAATGAGCCAAAATAAAGCATGTCACATGATAGTGCCAAATTCTATGAAAAAAATTATATAGCAGGGAAATTAAAAAAAAAAAAAAAAAAAAAAAAAAGAAAATAAAAAATAATAAAAAAAAATAGCAGGGAAAGTTTGCTGTCCTGCCTAGGATGAAGAGCCAAGCTTTTGTCAGCCTACAGAAGATCTCTGCAAATACTTCCCTTTCTCAGGCAAGGGAGCAGGCTCCTTTTAGCTGCAGAAAGAAGACCCATGGTCCTATCCTACCATTTGACTTTTCCTAACTTGTAAATAATTCCTTTCATTTGTATGAGCCTCTTACTAGCTTAAATAGAAAGATGGATATGAAATATAAATAATCAAAATTCCAGAGCTTCCCTGGAAGCTCTAACAATCTGCCATGTTGCACGGCTCAAAAATCCTGGGATTTACCTTCAGTTTTGCTGATCTGGGTGACCTGAGTAGGCAGGGGTACAAAGCACATCAGTACATGGAATAATCAGAGGGAGGAAAATATTCCAGATCTTGAAGGAAAGAGAATGTGAATAGGAATCCAAGACTATCAGCAGCCATACCTGAGCTGAGCAAGCAGCACAGCTATGCCAGTGTTTCCTTTGGCTGTGGCTGTTTAGAAATTTCCAGGGAAGAAACCAGTGTTTTATAAAGAAATTAGGTTGTTGGGTTGAAAGGGCAGAATCTGCCACTGAAGATCATTTGATGATGAATATCAGTGGTTTCACTTCTGCCCATACTGCCAATTTGTTAAAATTAGAAAACTAGTCTTGAATGCTGAAACTAATGGTGGCTTGGGGATAAGGTACCCACACTGAGGAATATGTGGGCATGGGAACACACTCTCAGGGAGCCAAAGCGAGCAGAATCAGGATAGAAGGATGTAAAAGAATAAAACTTGGAAGAACTGCTGACCTGGAAAACTGTTTAAAGTGATTTCTCTCTTTGTTGTGGTAAATGGATCTTAAAATGTTTTGTTTCTGGAATCGTGAAAGAACATTTCCAGACTATGGATGGATTTATGTAAATAAAATTTCAAAAACCTTCCACCTGCAAGGAAAAAAAAAAGTAACATGGATAACAACACACAACAGAAAAACCCATGTTCAGCCTAAAACTAGTACAGTCTTCCCTATAGCTTCACACCTATGCAAATTATCTGCCAAAATGCATAAAGCTCAGGGTAAACAAATCTCTTCCACGACTTGGCATACAGAAAAATGGTCTGAACTGAAATGATAATTGAGTTTTAGAGACCCATCCATTTGCTGTCATTGTGCCATCTGTCTCCCTGGCAGAGTCCTGATAGTTTGCATTGGCAGCTTCAATTGCCAAAGCTCATGTATTAAGTTGGAGTTACCTTGCCTTCCCACACACAGTTTCTTATTATTTTTCTATCAGCCTGCTATTCTAGATGACTGACAGAATTGCAGATTACTGTGTATCACAGAAGCATACTATATTTTGATACTTCTGAACTTTTTTGTTGTTGTTGTTTTTCTTAAATCAGAAATGTGGACGATTTTCTATCATGATATGTAAGCAATCTACAGAGACCAAGTCCACCAGGGCCCAAAGAAAGGCTTCTTAGGGACTGACTACAGGTAAAGAGGATCACAGATGCTTGTGTATGAATGTTTTATGTATTTGCTGCCTCCACAGTAGCAAATGGAAGCTGTGTAAGCTTCCTGAGGGCAGCACCTCCTGAGCCTGGCTCCAAGTTACTCTGTTACTGTCACAAGTACTCACTGCAAAGCACCTTTAGGTAAAAGCCAATATGACACCTGGAATAACTCTGCTGACTCCTCTGAAATTACACAGCTGATTAATGTTGTCCCTTAAGGTATGAAAGAAGTGATAAAATTGTTCACATTTCATTTATTTACACAGAGGGCAGCTTTAACTGTGGCAGTGAATGATGAGAGAGTTGTCTGTAAGACTTTATGAAGTTATGTTCTATCTGGTCCTTTGACCATGAACATGGTTTTCTCTTTGCAAGAACAAAAGGTGTAATTCCAGCAGGAGTTAATGAATGTTGGGCAAAAGACAGATAAACACTCATGGCAGTCCAGTTACTGAGACAAGGCAAGGTACAGGACTCCATCTCCCTTTAGGCTGGCTGTGGAAGACAATGTGGCCAAATGCAAGAGAGACAAGGACTGAGAAGATGCTACCCACAGAGTTTACATATAAAAAGACTGTGCTTCAGGCAAGACAGATACACAAAAAGGCTGCTCTGTAAACAATACACTAGTTATGTCACTGAACTCATACAATTGGTGACAATTCCTAAAGGAAAGCTTGCATGCCCTAAACCCAATGAGAGCTGTCATTAAAGGATGGATGAGGAATAGTTTTCCAGCCATACAATTAAAAAAACAACAGTATTTCAACTCACTGCTTTCATTCTCTGCCCCAGGACAAAGAGACTTTTCAAAGTTCCTTATAAGCATCTGGAACAAAAGAACTCAGTTTGGCGAATACTGGGGCACTCTGGGGACTCAGGTCCTCCATATTCCTGCTCTGACTACTCCCATAGTCCTGCTGAGTGTCCTACTAACACAGGGCAGAATTAATCCCTGCTTTTCAGTCAGTGGGACTTGCTCCACTTTGCAGTAAGTGTTTACATGGGTGGGAAAGGCTGATTCCATTTTTCTCTTCCTGTGGTACCTGGGTAGGATGTTAGAAAACCTCAGGAAAGTCCATCCTTGAGTAAATATGTGATTATTAAACAGCTTCAACATAAGAAACTTGAGAGATAGCTACCCAGACTAGCCAGCCATTTGGCAAACAAAATGGGGTGTGAGTCTGAGCTGGGATGCTTTGAACCTTTAGTGCCAGTGTCCCAAATACAACCTCGAACTCAAAGACCACTGAAGAGGGAGAGAATCTCTCAGCCTTTTTCCTCCAAGCTAGAGTTACTGCCTTGAACCTGAGAGAGCTTTTATGGGATGAATTAGATAAAGAGATGAAAGTTTCATATAAGCTGGTGTGTGTCCACAAAGCTCTTGTTCAACATTCCCCCTCTGCCCTCCCAAAACTACATTCACAGAATCACAGAATGTTTTAGGTTGGAAGAGACCTCCAAGATCATCCAGTCCAACCTTTGACCAACACCATAAGCTAACTCCTAAACCATGTCCCTAGGGACCAGGTCCAAAAGCCTTTTATATACCTCCAGGGATGGTGACTCCAACACTGTCCTGGGCCATTCCAATGCCTGACAACCTTCTCAGTGAAAAGTTTCCTAACATCCAGCCTAAACCTCTCCTGGCACAGCTTGCATCCATTTCCTCTGGTCCTATCACAGTCCACTAAGGAGAAGAGGTTGTTTCCCTCCTCATTCTCACCCCCTTGAGGTACTTGAAGAGAGCTCTAAGGTCTCCTTCTCCAGACAAAACACGCCCAGCTCCCTCAGCTGCTCCTCACAGGACTTGTACTCCAGGCCCTTCATGAGCTTTGTTGCCCTTCTCTGGACAGGCTCCATCACTTCTGTGTCCTCCTATAGGGAGATGCCCAGAACTGAACACAGTACTCATGATGTAGCCTCACCAGAGCCAAGTACAGAGGGATGATCACCTCCCTGTGGCCACAGTGTTCCTAATACAAACCAGGATGCCATTGGCCTTCTTGGCCACCTGCACACCTGCTGACCCATATTAAACACCACCAGCTAATCACACTTCCCCAAGTCTGTAGCTCACCATAGGGTTGTTATGAGCCAGGTGCAAGACCTGGCATTTGGCCTTGTTAAACCTCATACAATTAACCTTGGCCCATTGGTCCAACCTGCCTAGGTCCTGCTGTAAGGCTTCCCTAAGCTTTAAGGCTTCCTTACCCTCCAGCAGATCCACACAGCCAACTAGTTTACTGTTATTTCATTCCTAGCACCACAGGACACTCAAAAGAGTGTTGGGGCATCATGAGTCTGTCAAAAATTGCCCATCTCTGAAGATCTTGGTTTTGGAAAGACTAGGCTGAGACTCAGAAGTGTGGTTGGGCTCTCAGAGTATGAGAACAACCTCACTGTCCCCATATTAACTATTTGTATTTCAACATGTTGTTATACGAGAGAAATGGGTGGCCTGCAAGTGTTCCAAAAGCATTTCTGGGTGTAAAAAGTTTGAGATGATGAATGCCAAATGAAGTTTAGGTTACCTGAGTTTTAGAAATTTTCTTGACAGGATACAGACTTACTGAGCAGAGCTTTCAATGTTGGTTTATGTATATAATGTGTTACTTTAGTCTGTGTTTAACCCAGCAGCTCCACTTACCATTAGACTGAAATTCTCACATATTCATTAAGAATGCTCAGCAAAAACACCTCCTGAAACATTTCCCCTCCCTTTTCTGCCAGTTGGAAAAGCCCAGGTCCAAAAGCCCTGCTTACAGAGTCACAGAAAACTCCATTCACTCCATCCACAAGAGCAGACGCTACTTGGTTGTGCACAAAAGCAAAAGCACTGGTTATGCTGGGAATCCCTCTAACCCCCAGCTGCATATTCTGAAGCGGAAGCTGCCAGTTTTGAAGTGGGAGGTACATGTGAGCTAATCCTGAGTTTGTAGTGTAGGTCCTTTTCTCAGAGATTTTCATTGATGTGATAATTCCAGAAACATTATTCACTTGCTATGGATCCCAGCCTTCCTCTCACTTCATAATTACCAACAGTTCTGAGGAAATCAATAGGCTTACTAATCTGTGTAAAATAAACAGCATTGTGTCCTTAAAGATAACAACAATCAGCCACCTCCAGAATCTGGTGTGTTCAGCCAGCATGCTTGAAGACTGAAGAATCAGAATGATGGAATGATCTATGTTGGAACAGACAACTGGAGATCACCTAGTCCAACCCCCATTAAAAAAGGTCTAAATCCAAAATTAGATCAGGTCACTCACAGTACTGAAATCTCCATCACCAAGGATGAAGATTTTGCAGCCTCTTTGGACCCACTTCAGTGTTTGATGTCTCCCCAGATGAGTATTTATTTCCTAAATTCTAATTGGAATATCTGATACTGTAACTTGCATTCATTGCATCTTGTCCTGTCCCAGTCCACCTCTAAGAAGAGTTTGCATCTCCCCTCTCTACACCTTCACCTAAGGGAGCTGGAGACAGCAGAAAGATTTTACTCTTAGCCTTCTCTTTTTAAGATTGATAAACTAAGTTCTTTCCCTCTGTATACGTCATATGCCAGTTCACAAATCATCTTGATGACTTTCCACAGGAATTCGCCCAGTACATCAGTATCTTGTGCTGAAGAAGCCCCAAAGTGGCCCAAAATTCCAAGGTTTTTTGGACAGAGAGGAATGGTTACATCCCTCAGTCTGGTGGTCATCTTGCTAATATAGGCCAGGATGCTGACAGATTGTGCCACAATGGCACATTGCAGACTGCAACTTCTTGCCCAAGAGGCCACCTACATCCCGTTCTGCAAAATTCTGTCTGGCCAGTCAGTCCCTAGCCTGTACTGTTTTATAGGGTTCTTTCATCCTAGGTACAAGTCTTTGCTTTTCCATGTGTGCTACACATATATATTAAAAATATATTTTATATATATATACATGTCTATATTTTGTATTTCCAATTACTACTCAGCTGACCCATTCAACTCCATAATCTGCTAATATATATTTTTTTATATCCAGTAAGAGAAATTATTTGTAATTTTTTATTATAACATAATCTAGTTTTACCTCTTCAGATGTAATACAGTTTATTTCCATCTGCCTTTAAATGTAATTTCTGTCTATTTGCTCCTGAAGCAAAATCCTAAAAATATATTTTCAAGAGCACATATTCCATAACTTGTGGTTGATCCCCTTAGTTCTGGGCTTCGCAGCCTTCCCTGGGAAGGGCACACACAACAAAAAGCTCTCAGCCTTAGCAGCTGCTAAGATTTTTTTAATCAATTGAACAACAGTCAAGAATATTTAGCATCTTGCAAACCAGGAATTTTATATCAGCTTTCTGAAAGCCTGCAAACCCCCCTTTGTCTTTTGAGTTTTAAGTAGAAAAACCCACCTGTTCCAAAATTGTTGGTATTCATGTGTATAAAAGATAAAAACAATCAGAAAGAATTTCTTTATGGAGAGAGTGATCAGGCATTGGAATGGGCTGCCCACTGAAGTAGTGGATTCTCCGTCCCTGGAGATATTTAAAAAGAGACTGGATGTGGCACTCAGTGCCATGGTCTAGCAACCGCAACGGTGGTTCAAGGGTTGGACTCGATGCTGAGGTCCCTTCCAACCCAGCCAATTCTATGATTCTACGACTCTATGATCTTTTGCCCCAAAACTCAGCAGTGTTATTATTTTACAGTATTTAAGGGGCTACATCTGTTCTAGTAACTACAATGGACCAGATCTGGTTCTGGAGACAAACGTTACAGTATGGTATGAGTCCGGATGGGGAAAATCCCATCCCACTAAATCAAGGTCCTGATTTTGGATATGCTGCCTTGTGTTTGGTAGCATGGAGAAGCCAGTAGCAACACCAGGAAACACGTTTCCTTAGCCCTCAGTATTGTTACTTTGCTGTTTCTCATTGAAAGTCCAGAGAAATTCAGGAAGCACCAGTTTGGTTCTACCTTTCATATCCCATGAGCTGGTATCCCAGCTCAGGTACAGGTCCCAGGTACTGTCCCACCCATCTTGCTTTGGTGTTTTCTCCCCCAGCTCTCTGAAAGTGCATTTTACCATCAAGTGTCATTGTCAGCAGTTCCTAACACTAATACCCGTCCTTCTCCGGCCCCCTCTCCCCCCTCCCCAGAGATTCAGACTGTGAGCTGGTGCCTGCCAGCTTGTCACATCATGTGTCAGCTCCGACCCAAAGGCTCTTTGGACTCGTTATCCTGGGACTGTCCGAAGCAGCAGGGTGCCAGTGCCAGCCCAGCCCTGCCCTGAAGGGCTGTCCAATGTTTGGAGGCAGGATCTGACTGGCATCCCTGCATGGAGATGCTGCTGTGGGGGGGGGGGGGGGGGAAACCTGCGGCCTGGGTTTGAGCCCTGCCTTCCACGGTGAGGCGCAGAATCCCACTCAGCATCACAAGCAGCGTGATAAAAACCAGGTGGAATGCTAAAACGTGTCATTAATGGTTCATATGTTATTAATTTAACGACTAAGAGCAGCAGCCTAGTGAGAGATTGTTTCTAACGAAAGGCCCACCGATTGCTAACAAATGAGAAAATGCCAGAGTACAAGTTCTCAAAGAAATATCCCCTGCCACATCCTCCCCCAGGATAACCAGGATTACGAACGGGTTTGCTGGACACAGACTCCAGCATGTACGAGAGCTATGAAATTCGCGTGGCGCCGCACTGAGGCAGTTTTAGAAGAGCTCAGGGATAATTCCCCGGGGATGCTAACTTTCTGCGGCTGACACAAGACACGACCCACGGGGGAGAAAGGACACAGACATAGCCGAGGGCTGCACCCTGCATGGTATGGGGGCTGCGGGCAGCAGGTAGCGGGGAGCGCGCAAGCGGGTGGCGGGCAGAGAGAAGCGGACAAGCAGGCAGAGGGCAGCGGGAAGAGGAGAGAGGGGAGTGGGCAGCGGGTACCGGCTCAGCCTTCGCCCCG
The DNA here is from genome assembly GCF_003957555.1 of Calypte anna. Taxonomy (NCBI): domain Eukaryota; kingdom Metazoa; phylum Chordata; class Aves; order Apodiformes; family Trochilidae; genus Calypte; species Calypte anna. The sequence continues at coordinate 8,727,761 of NC_044245.1, forward strand.
TTCCGGCCGGTTTGGAGGGACAATCCGCGCACTGAAATGACTAAGCACGAACTCGCCAACCCCGAGCCGCTCCGCACCCGCGCAAGGCGGGACACAGACACAGAGACACGGAGACACACATTCACACTCACACACACAAGGACACGGACACACGGACACGCAGACACTCACCTGCCCGCCCCACGCCCCCCAGCCCAGGTGCCGGCTCCTCCGTAGGAGCAGCCGCTGCTCCGCCCTAGCTCCGCGGCCGCGCCAGCACCGCCCCGCTCCGCTCCGCACCGCCCCGCAGCCGCGCACCGCGCCGCGCCCGCGGAGCCACCGCCTCCCTCCCGCCGCCGGGGCGGGCCGGGGGCTGCCAGCAGCTGACGCAGGGCTCTTCCTCCCGGTGATGAAGACCCCAGAAGCGGGCAGCGCGGAGCTCGAGGCGGCCGCGGACCCTCCGCGCCCGCGATAGGGCGGAGTTCACCCCTCTCCCCGCTACCCCTCCCGGACCCCCGGCACGGGAGTGCGCAGCACCCAGCAAAGCCTCCGGGCCCGGAGGAGCCCCCGCGACCCCGGCATGGAGCGCCTGCTCAACCTCAGCTGTTTCGCTGATACGACAGTGGACACCGGCAACTGGAGCGGGTCTTCCGACAGCCCGGACGGCGGGCGGGGGCACCTCTCAGTCTTCAGCGTGCTCGTCCTCACTCTGTTGGCCATGCTGGTGGTGGCCACTTTCCTCTGGAACGGATTGGTCTTGGCCACCATCCTCCGGGTGCGCACTTTCCACCGGGTGCCCCACAACCTGGTGGCCTCCATGGCCGTCTCAGACGTGATGGTGGCAGCCCTCGTCATGCCCCTCAGTTTGGTGCGTGAGCTGTCGGGGCGGCGGTGGCGGCTGGGCCGCTCACTGTGCCAGGTGTGGATCTCCTTTGACGTGATGTGCTGCACTGCCAGCATCTGGAATGTCACAGCCATCGCACTTGACCGCTACTGGTCCATCACCCGCCACCTGGAGTACACCCTTCGCATCCGGCGCCGCATCTCCAACATCATGATTGCTCTCACCTGGGCCCTTTCTGCTTTCATCTCCTTGGCCCCGCTGCTCTTTGGCTGGGGAGAGACTTACTCAGAGGACAGTGAGGAGTGCCAAGTCAGCCAGGAGCCTTCCTACACCATCTTCTCCACCTTTGGAGCCTTCTACCTGCCCCTCTGTGTGGTGCTCTTTGTGTACTGGAAGATCTACAAGGCCGCCAAATTCCGCATTGGATCTCGGAAGAGCAACTCCATCACCCCCATCACACCAGAAGCCCTGGAGGTAAGGCAGTTTGGTTGTCATTTTGCTACAGTCACCTGCTGGTAGCAAACAAGCCCCTGGAGCAGCAGGGAAAGCTTAGAGCTGAAGTGTGCAAGTGAGTAGCATCCCACAGACAGCCCAGTGAATCCTGAAGGCTTTTAAGGAAAAGTTGACTGCAAAGCTTCCAAGCCCGGTCTTTTGGCTCCTTCTGAGTCCTCTGCTGTGAGCACACAAGGTGTACCTAAAGCAACTTTGGGCCAGATTGGGAGCCTAAGCTCCATGTGGGTGTGTGGTAGTGACTCACGGGTGTCCCCTCGTGGAACACTGAATCAGTGCTCACAAGCATGAGTAAGGGGATCACTGTTCCTCCCTTGGGGAGGCATGTGGGGGTGTGAATGGATGGGATCCCACCTCTGCCTGGCAAACAGCTGTGGCTGTGGGGAGTTTGTGGATTTACCCCCACAGAAGACATGTGCAGTGTCCTTGTAAATTCTTCCTAATCGTCTCAGCTCACCCCAGACACAGTGACTGTGCACACTTTTGGGGGGAGGAAGGAAACGTACGCTCATTTTCTTGCCTTCCTACTGGAGACTTAAACTCAATGTGGTCAGAAAAAGCAAGGAGACTTCCGTGCATGGCATGTGGGTGTGTGCCTGTTCTACTGATCTGATTGTAAATGGGGAAATAATATTTTGTGATGCTGTGTGAGCAATGCTCACTCATCACCACTCTCTGGAGTTTCTAGCCTCACTTAAAAATAGTCTGTTACCCAGAAAAGGGTCATACAACCACTCTACCCTCCACTAGAGCATGACATAGGTGGCCTATGTTTCCCCGTGAGCTCTGGCCACCACCTGCATAGTTTGGTTGTGTCCCTGCTGTGTGGGATAACTGACTGAAGCACATATGGTGCAACTTGTGTTTGTGTTTGGCAGGTAAAAGATGCTGCCCAGCAGCCACAGATGGTCTTCACTGTCCGTCATGCCACGGTTACGTTTCAGACGGATGGAGACACGTGGAGAGAGCAGAAAGAAAAGAAAGCTGCCCTCATGGTGGGAATCCTTATTGGGGTCTTCGTGCTCTGCTGGATCCCCTTCTTCATCACAGAGCTCATCAACCCCCTCTGTTCATGTGACATCCCACCCATTTGGAAGAGTATTTTTCTATGGCTAGGCTATTCAAATTCCTTTTTTAATCCACTCATCTACACCGCTTTTAACAAAAACTACAACAATGCCTTCAGGAACCTATTCTTTAGACAGCACTAAGCAGAAAAAACTTTCCCACTGCCACAGGAATCTGGTTTTGACTCTCAAGGAATCCTACCAAACTCTTGAGAAAGTTCAAAGCCACAGATACTGGAGGTGATGCTAAAGATGCAGCCCCATAGGTCTGGTGTCCCAGCAATGGTCCTGGCTCCTACACGTACTCTCCAAACCAACCTCTGGGTCAGTTGCTATTTTTCCTGCAAACAGCATGTAGGGGTTTCTCTGGCCAGCAGCACAGCCCTCTTCCTCCAGCACCCCACTGCTTTCCTCCCACCTTCCTAGTGATGTCCTTGGAGCTACTCAGTGGCAGCAGTGGTACAGAGGAGTCTTCTGGGAAAGAGTCACATGTGAAACTCTGGTTTGGCCACTACTAATATCTCACAGAATTGATCAACATAATGTCAGGAGGCTTTGTGATTATAGATGAAAACAGGTATTTTATGGCTTGGTTGAAAGGCTGTTTGTCTTGTCTTTCACCAGTAGAGATTGTTAAGTGTTCGTATTTGGGGAATAAAACCCTCAATAAGGTTTAAAAGCAGACTAAGCTTTTTCTCATATGCTTTATCAACAATGAATTGTGCTATTTGCTATTGGATTCTGTGTAGCAAGTTTTTAAAAAAATATCTATCGTGGAAGCTTAATGCATGGTGTACCCTGGAATGAGAGAATGCATGGGAAATCCACCTCTCATTCTCTGACTGTTACGTGTGAACATCTGCCTAAGACCTTCACTTTCAGAGGTACGAGCTGTAAATGTTAATCTTTTTGCCTGTGTTTCCCATTCTAAACCATAAATGTATTTGAGCAGCTGGGAGGAAGGTTTTCTGTAGCTGCAGGGGATGCAATGAGTGTATTTCAAATTACCAGTCAATGAGGAGCTGGGCTGTGATTTCTGACTGTGATTCAGGTCATCTTTAAACCAAAACAAAGATCCCACTTGGCTTCTCCGAGCACTGGAGCCAAAGGACAATCAATGACCAGTGATGTTTCATTCTGGAAGCAGAAACAGCACCACAGAGGTGTTCTTTTGTGCAGTCCAGACTTCTGTATTTCTTTTTTTTCCCACCCATTTTCTCTTCCTCCCCCAGAGGCTCCTGTCCTGTCTGGTTGCTATTGCTTTGTCTCCTCCCTACTTTTCCACATTGCCAATATGATTATAATAGTTGGCATTTCATTGTTAGAACTAAAATTATGTACTTTATGCTGCTCTGCTGGAAGACTGACAGGCCTTCAGAGAAAGAAAACCCCTAGTTTTAATTATCAATTCATATGAGGCAGCCACTGAAATCGGGCCAGAACTGAAACAGGGGAGGAAAACAGAAGATGGGGGTTAGTATGACATGATTTCATGTCAGATATCTCAGGAAGAACAGATAAAAGGATGAAATGTCAATAAGTCACAGGAAAGCTCCTCGGGAAGGAAAGGTTTAGTTATTATCCGTAGTGAATCATGAGATGTATGATGTTAAAATTTTCACTGGTCCTTTATACCAGTCAAAAATGATGATAGGTTTGGTTAAAAATAGTCCTTTTTCTTTTCATACCTTGGGACATGTGAAAATGGAAGCAGAGCTCAAGGTGCTGCAGCTCTTTCAGGACCAGTTAGACAAACACCCATCAGGACTAACAGAGATGTAGCTGATCCTGCCTTGCAGCAAGAGAAGAGATAGGATGGCCCTTGAGATCTTCAACACTATTTTATAAAAGTCTTTTGGGAATATTAGGTAAAATCCTAGCCCTGTTGAAAGCAATGGACACATTCTCAGTGACCTTAAGCAAATCAGAATTTTGTCCAGCAAGTCTTGCCTTGTAAAAACATAGTTTTACTGTCAATCAATTCAAGGAGAAGATGAGTTGGATAGGAACAATCTTCTAATTCCACTGAAAGAGTCTGTGACCTGTGCTCACCATGGACCAACCTCTACAGCTAGTAAAGAACATTTCCTGTCATTGTTACATATATTAAAGTGTTATAAGTGACATCTCTTGATGTATTGAAAATTGTAATAAACTCTTGGACTGCTTTTTTTACTGAGGTTATAAAAGTTGCATTGCTTTCTCTAGACAGTCCATAACCAACACAGAGTTATTCTTTTTGGGAACTTAAATCCTATTTTTGAGGCAAGAGTTTTTTTAGTCAAAAAAAAAAAAAAAGAAAGCTTCTTTGAACAAGCCAGGCTTTCAGCTGAGTTTTTTAGTGCCTGAAAATGGGAGACTACTTGTTAAGCTGCTCCAGCAACACTTTAAATGCTAAAAGCATGAATTAATGAAGAAGTTCTTATCATATCATATCATATCATATCATATATCATATCCAGTTGGATTGGAAGGAAGGGACATTTAAGATGATCTAGTTAAACCTCCATGCCATGGGCAGGGACACCTCCCACTACATCAGGTTGCTCCAAACCTCATTCAACCTGGCCTGGAACACTGCCAGAGATAAGGCATCCACAACTTCTCTTAGCAACCTGTTCCAATGTCCCACCACCCTCACAACGAAGAATTTCTTACTAATAACTAACAAAAATCTGCCCTCTCCCATCTTAAAACCATTACTCCTTGTCCTGTCTCTACACATGCTTGTGAAAAGTCCCTCCCCTGGTTTCTTGTAGGCCCCCTCAGGTACTGGAAGGCCACAATAAAGTCTCTGCAAAATCTTCTCTTCTCCAGGCTGAACAATCCCAACTCTCTCAGCCTCTCCTTGTGGGAGAGATGCTCCAGCCCTCTGAGCATCTTTGTGGCCCTTCTCTGGTGTGGACTCTCTCCAATGCCTTCATGTCCTCCCTGTGTTGAGGGCTATAGAACTGGACACAGTCTCTCTGCAGGGATTCACAAGAGTGGAATAAAGGGGGAAAATCCCCTCCCTTGCCCTGCTGGCCATGCCTCTTTTGATGCAGCCCAGGATACTGTTGGCTTTTTGGGCTGCAAACACACATTGCTGGCTCATGCTGAGCTTCTCAGCAACCAACAGCCCCAAGTCCTTCTCCTCAAGGCTGTTCTCAGTTGTTCTAAAGTTGAACTTTAGTTCACCATTTTAACACATAATAATGTGTCTACACAACTCTGTTTCAGTTCAGGCCATGCCCACCCTCAGTTTTACTTGCAGTTTGTCAATCTGTGTTGGGTGGGACCCTTGCACAAGCTGTGAAATAGATTGCAAACTCATATTAGTATCCTCTGTAAGGAGGCATAAAACCTGAAATCAGTGGGAAAGATCTTGACTTCTACTGCAGTTTAGTGCTGGGATTAAACTCCCTTTCCTTATACCAGTGTTTATTCATGCTATGCCTTAAGTGGTGACAGGGAGACAGGAGACAATCTTAAAATGACACTGAGTTCTTTGTCTGTGGTCGTGGATAGTCCACCATACTGGAGGAATTTACATCCACATTTATTTGACAACCCATGTCCCATACAATCCATGCTGATCCTCTGCAGATAACAGCTTCTAGTTGGTCACACATTTTGTTCCTTGAATTATAGAATCATAGAATGGTTTGGGTTGGAAGGGACCTTAAAGATCATCTAGTTCTGGTTCCCCTGCATGGGCAGGGACACTTCACACTATACCAAGTTGCTCACCATAATTAGCAGCTATGTCATGGACCTATTCCTATTTCTCTTATGAGACTTAAGATGAATGACTGTTTTTCTAAGTGCCATTTCTGCAGTCTGACCATGAAGGAAAAAAATCAGTATTCTGGAGACTCTGATGAAGAATTAGATCAAATCACGATGTGATGGTCCAAGCACAGTGAAGGTCACAGAGATACATTGACTTCTGATGCTGGCTCCAAGGCTTTTACAGGCCTCTCAGTATTCAAACACAGATGCCAAGTGGGCTCCCAGAGACCTAAATCATATTTGAAGACACACACAACCCCAGCTTCAAAGGGCGTATCTTGTACCTTCTTGTTCCCATTTATAAAACAGAATTGTGGTGTGAAGAGATCTGCCTCACCCAGGCTTTGCAAGGATTAATTAGTAAATGTTTATCATGTAACAGGACTGGGCAATACTCTGGTTTGAATGCTGAGCAGCCTTATAAATTTGGCTTCTATTTAATTCCTCTGAAGAACATTATTACCCATTATTATTGACTTTCCTATGCAATTTAATGGCTATATACTTCCAGGAAAGATTTAACTAACCTTTCTCTACTTACAATTAATTTATTTTACTCTCAGTGCTCTGACAGTTCAATGAACATCTGTATGGGAGCTCTATAGGGCAACACCAGCCCATGCTGAATGCTGTCTGCTGAATGTCTCCTCGCAAGGCTGAATACATATTGTCAAGGTTCAAGGAGCAGCATCTCTCCAGGCAGTCTGCTACCGTGTTTCCTTTATCTTTTAGGGAGAAGAAAAGGTCAGAAAAAAATGCCTTTGGATTACATGACAGGTTGGCTGACCACCCTCCTCCTTCACCCCCTTCCTGCTGACCTTTCCTCTTGATACAGACAGCTCAGGCAGGTGACCCCAGGACATGTACCCATCCCGTGCATCCAGAGGCCATGCATGACTTCACCCCCTGGTTAATCTGCCTGGACCCTTCCTAAAAATTACCACTGGGAGATGTAGCCTTTAAACTGTCAGCAGCAGCTGAAAGTGGGAGTTTCCTGGAAGCAAAGTTGCAGGCAATTAAGGAAATTTCACCTGACAAAGGTAATTAATGACTATTAGTTCCAGCTATTGCTGCCTTGAGCTACGACTGACAAAGTGTCACAGGGATTTTTGCAATGTAGTGATTTTAGCTGCTTTGTTCACAAGGGGCTCATCACTGTTTTACTCTTGGATCCCTTATTTGAGCTGCATTGATACAGCAGCAAACTGGGACACCAGCAAAGCCATCGGCGAAGGTGCTGTGGGCACCATTACTGCTCTGTGTGGGAACACTGGGGTAAAAACATCCATTGTAAAATCTTCATGCCCGCTGTGATGCACCCCAGCTGAACATAATGAAACTGCCAGCATACTTGTAGAATTTAAGAGGAGGCCAAAGAGCTCTTTAAATCACCTTTATTTTCAGAAACACTGAAGTGCTGAGGAGGTTGCAGAAGACTGGAAGGGAGCTGAAGTTGTGCCAGTATTTTAAAAAGGTCAGATTGGGAGACCTAAGTATTTCTATGGCTAATACTGTTACTGATTCACAGCTTGAAATTGATCCTTGGCAAAAATGTGGAACAGCTGATAAAGGACTCAATGAATAAAAAATTACAGGAAATAAATATAATTAAAATACATCACATTGATGTCTTTCTTTGATTGCAGCGCATGGTTGATTGCTGATGGTGGTACCAAGTATTCACTCATCAATAATGAATCTGACCTGACAACACAACACTTCCATGAAAAAGTGAAGAAATCAATATGAGGTTCAAACAGTCCAATATTTGCTAATGACTCATGGGCTGGAAAAGGTGTAAATACAGAAAATTAAATGACTTGTTCAGAGAAATGAAGATGCAAACTAGCTGGGAACATTTTATCCTGGTGTGAGGGAGAGGCACCCACCCCAGAGCAGTGGGATGGTACCCTCCTTGCTGGTGGGAAGGCACGGACACATCGAGGTGCACCAGGAGCTGAACACTGTTCAGCATTTTGGGGACAAACAGATTTATTTCTTAACAGTGCATGGGCTGTGTCCAGCTATAGATTTTTATCTGCTCAGTGCTGGGGAGGGTACGATTCCAGTTCATTGCCTCTTCACTCTTCGCCCCCTCTCCATGTCACTGCCAGGCAGCAGCCTCAGCACTGCAGTTCTCTCAGCCATGTAATTTCCCGTGCTGGCCAAGTCAAATGCTTTCCCTAATCATCCTAAAAAGCAGGACAGATGGGCCCCTTCTCTGCATCCCCCAGTGCATTGCTGCTGTTCCTCTGTCTAACAGTTTCAGTGGTGGCAACATCATCTGCAATGCTGAATGCTTGCTGCCTGCTCTGTGGCTGGGACCAAGCAAGGATGGGTGCAGCTCCAGGGCTTGGTCTGTGGAACAAGCACTGCCCCACCACAGCTCTCTGACAGTGACAAGGGTGGGGAAAGAGAAAACAGGAGCTATACCCTCTCCTCAGATTTCTACTGCAGCTGTTCATGACAAATTAGTCCCTAATCCTTCTTCTAGCTACCGTCCCTGCTTCAGGTGAGACCAAGCCTGGCCAGGCTGCCCATGCCATGGAACTGGTCATCTCTGCAGGTATGTCAAAAAGATGGGAAAAAAATTCCTAAGTCCACTGCAGCCTAATTGCAAGAATAAAATTCCCCAGCCCTGACTACCTCTCTGGGAGAGGACACATTTTGGACCTGGTTTTTGTGTCCACCCTGCCCAGTTCAATTCCTTTCCTGTTGCTAGCTGCAGAGGCTGGAAATCTCTGTGTCATTCAACTACCAACTGCTGGCCAGGTCCTCAAGTTTGTTCAAGTGTTGGCCCAAAATGCTGCATTTTTCACCAGTTCAGGGCTGCAACCTGAGGTCAGGGCTTCTTCCTTGTGCCTTTCATTCACCAAATCATGGTTATGCATGGGTCCACCAAACTTGGCTGCTGGTGCAGAGGAAGCAACCTTTCAAAATGAAAATCTTTGCTTCTCAGCAAGATACCCTTGTCTCCGGGATCAAGGTGCCAGAACAACAGGTGAGGTGCCATAAAATCCAAAAATCTACTTCCTCTTGCTTGAGATACCATGATTCAATGTTTGAATCTCCAGGCTTTGTACAAGACAGTTATCAGTCCCAAAGCTTAATCCATGTCTGGGCTGGCTCATTTTGCTAAGTTCTGTCAGATGTCCCACATTTCTAGTGCTCTCCAGTGATGCTGCATTGGAGCTCTGGACATCAGGAAGCTGTTCACACTTGGTTGGGGTCTTTCCTCTGCAACATCTCCCTGGCCTGGCAGAGCTGAACCAAATGAGGCTGTTTCCAACCCAAAAGAGACTGTAGCATGTAGACCATGGTGAAAATTAATAGCAGACCTTCTAGATCTGCTAACAGCCTCATATCTGGTCCCTCAAGTTGCCTGTGCTCTTGTCAGGCAGATTTTATAGGGTAAAAGCAGAGCTCATGGACACATAGTTCCACAGTTTAAATGCAGACCTGCTTTTGGGGCAGGAGGAGAAAGAATTTTGATGCAATGCCAAGCTCAGATCTTTCAGTGGGCACTGGAGCATCTGGAGCCCCTCATACAATTGCCTAAGGAATTGCAGGTCTGTGATGATTTTTTTCTTTCCTCAGCTGCTCACCTGGCACCAGAGCTTCCAGGTGCATCAAGGCAGGATGTCCCCACCTCCCACCCACCCCTCACAGTGTCAGGGTGAATATTAAACAGACAGGAGGAGTACAGCATATGTGAAGTGCAAGTACTCTTGCTGACACAAGGGGTTACTCAATATCTGGCATTTGAATGGGAAAAAAAAAAAAAGCAGCCCTGCAAGCCGATGGTATTAAGTGATTAAGCTTTTCTGAGGCCTTTTTAAAAGGAGGCAGGTAAATGATGAGGTGAGGTGATGCAGCACTCAGCCACACTGCTTTGCTTCTCCCTTCTGTGTTTTGCAGCAAAGACCTCAGCTCTGCTGGGGATTTCAGAGCACATTACCCTGACTAAAGCCCTAAGGCTGCTTTATAAGCTGCTAATAGTTGCCAACCAAAATGAGTGTCAGGGCTATTTCTTACTGAAATGCTCATTTAAGGCACCTGGAAAAGACTAAGTAGCAGCAATCCTTTAAATTCCTTTCAAAACCCCAGAAGTGGCTAGCAGCAAATAACTTCAAATGAAAGCTCTTTGACAGCAAATCTGCTGCTGTTCCTCAGATCAACTTTTCCACTGCCTGTATTCATGTGTCTCCAGGACAGCCCGGACTGCCCTGCTAGAGGTGCAGGATAGCTGGTTTCCCTGAGTGATTCTGAAATCAGAGGTTCAGGACTGTCCCATGTGGGGCTGTGCCTTACAAGGCAGCTCCTCCATCCATATAGACTTCTGACCCCAGCTTGCCTGACCTCTGGGGTACCCTGGATGATTTGTCTGAGCTGGTCTGAACCCCACTGTTCTTCAACTGTAGCCCCAGCAGAGGAGCAGCTCCCACCCCACACTGTGTCTCCTGGCTGCCCCCTGCCTCTCAGAGATACCTGGAGGAGATCTGCTGTGGCTCTGTGTGTCCTCCTGAAGTCAGTGCTGCTCCTCCACTCCATGGCTGATAGTGAAGATAATCACTTCATAAATGCAATGAGCCATGCTCAAATCAGTCATAAAAAGCTGGTGGGTTGCATCCTCTGCAATGCCTGTTTGTGCTGTGCTTTAGGCACTTCAAAACCATTCAGGAAGCATGATCCTCATGGGGTATCCTCAATGGGGGACTTCTTTTAGGAAGAGAGGGAATCATTTTAGCCCCAGCCTCCTCAGTGCTGTTATAGAGGGCCTATCCAGTGCAGTTCCTTACAGAGAGGCTTGTATGCACCTTGTGCAACACAGCAGGACCCCCATCCATCCCAGACACCCCCCACCAGTGCCCCTGAGAAGATGAAGAGCGTTGTGCTTTTAGCCCAGATCATACCTGATGATGTGGACCTGCAGTAAAGGCAGGAGGTGTCTCCAGAGGCAGGGGAGAAGGGTAAGGACAGAGGCTCTCTGCCCATGGGCAACCTCTCTTGGCTCAGCCCCCAAGGGCAGGGGCCAGCAGGGCAGCAGAAGCTGCAGGTGACAGACAGCAGCTCTGCCTGGCTCTGCTGCCACGGATTTTGGCAGCAGAGGGTGAGATGGCTCTGCTGGCTCGCAGGGAAGGAGGTGAAGTCAAAAGCAGCATCTGCCCTGCTCAACTTTCTGCTCCTCTGGAGCAAGATAAGAGTCTGTTTGGCAAGACGTGAGGTCAAGGGCTGAGTGTGCTCTTATCTGCTCGAGGGTGGCAGCACAGAGCAGAAAGAGATCGATTATTTCACTTTTCCTTCTGCCAGTTGCCATGCAGAGCAAGGGGAGGGGGGAAGGGGGGGGAAAGAAGCAATATCCCTTTTATTGTTCCCAGATGTGGTCCTTAGAGATGGTGAGATGCTTAGATTTTTTTTGTTTGAATGGTAATGAAGCACCCAAATAACCCAGATAACCCAAAATTTAGTGCAGGTGGTGGAAGTATGTGGTTTTCTTAAGAGGGGAAGAGATGGGACTGGCAGTGATTTCTTCACTCCTGTGACTGAAGACAGGACTCAGGGAAATTGTAGGAAGCTGAATCAGGGGAGGTTTAGGTTAAATATTAGGAAAAGGTTTTTCACCCAGAGGACAGTTGAGCAGTGGGAACAAGATTCCCAGAGAAGTGGTCACAGCACCAAGCCTGTATTTAAGAAGTGTTTGAATGATGCTCTGAGGCACCTGGTGTGACTCTGGGGGTGTCCTACATGGGGACAGGAGTTGGACTTGATGATCCTGATGGGTCCCTTCCAACTCATCTGATTCTGTGATTCTGTGAAGGAGAGGAAAAGTGCACTCTCTGCTGCTCCCCAAGTATCCCCTGGCATTGGGAGGTGTCTCAATGCTGTGCAGAATGAGCAGTGTGTACATGTCATTCAGCACTTGGATGCTCAGCTTCACATGGTCCTTTGTGAGAGGAAAACATCTTTCTTGCTTACCCTCTCCAGCTGTTATAATAACTCTCTGAACTGGATCAAATCCGTTGTCCTCCTTCGCCTTCAAATGCTCTGAATGTTGTGATGCTTCCTAGCAGGATTAACACTGCACATTTCCAGACTCCTTTATCCAGCTTTAGGCCCTTTAACATTTCTGTTCCAGGCAAAGCTGCCCAGCCAGGCTCTTGCCAGCTGGAGTCCCAAGTGATGCATGTTGCTTGGAGCCACAGGCTTCAAGATCATAGAATCACAGAATAATATAGGTTGGAAGGGACCACCAAAGGTCATCTAGTCCAACCCCCCTGCAGTAAGTAGGGGCACCCTCAACTAGATCAGGTTGCTTAGAACCTCATCAAGCCTCACCTTGAATATCTCCAGGGATGAGGCCTCAACTACCTCTCTGGGCAACCTGTGCCATTTTTCCACTACCCTCATGATAAAGAATTTTTTCCTAACTTCCAATCTAAATCTACTTTTCTCTAATTAAAACCCATTGCCCCTCGTCCTACCACTACAAGCCCTTGCGACCAGTCCATCTCCAGACTTTCTGTAGGCCCCCTTCAGCTACTGAAAGTCTCTATTAAGTCTCCCTGGATCCTTCTTTTCTCCAGGCTGAATGAGAGATGTCTACATAGCATCAGGGAAGAGCTATCTCTGAATTAACTTGAGCCCTAGATACTATATGAACATCCTACAGCACCAAGCAGGCAAGAGAACCAGAGCTCTCTGGGCTGTAGGGTGTTATTGTTTCTGAAGAACAGTAGGTCCTTTTTCAAGGGGCCAGGATGCCAATATTTTTATGCACAAATGTCCTCAGAAAACTTTATAGAGACAGGTGAGCACAGGAGCCTCTTTAGTCCTTTGCCTTCTGAGCAGGCCAGAATAGGAGCCATGGACACACACACACATTAACTTCCCAGATTCCTTGTTCTGGGTGTTCCTGCCAGCACTGCATACCTAAATATACCAGGAAAATATGTTCTCTTTGGGTACAATGAGCAGCCCACATGCACTGGAAAATGTCAACACAGATGCATAATTTTCCAACAAAACATACACACACACACACACACACACGCTGCATCAACCATTTTAGCTGGGTCTGGGTGTTTTGTTTTTTGCTCTTGACTGGAAAAACTCTGTGCAAATGTCTGAAGGACAAAAAGCTCTCTCAGCAAAAACTTAATTACTAAAGCTTCTCTGTGATCAAGGATAAAAGGAAAGGTAAATCAAGGTAAACTGATTTTCACCGAGGAAAATTCAGTTAGCTGGTTGAATTTTTCTATTGCATCAATTATATGTGATTGGAGGAGATAAAACATTTCCAGAACTCTTTCTGGAGGATCATAGCAAAACGTTTTGGAAATTGCTCTGATTGCTCAGGCTTGAGTGCTATTTTAATAATCATATGCATGAATGGTTCATGTTACAGACAGACTGCTGTAGACAGAGCTAAGAAATAGGAGCAGGACTTCACAACCAGAATCCAGAAACACAACTTCACAATCCAGAAATCTCTGGACATCATCTGGTTCAGTCCCTCTGCCCGAGCAGGGCAACTTGGACCATATTCCCAGGACCACTTCCAGATGTCCTTTGAGTATCTCCAATGATAGAAATTCCACAACCACTCTGGGCAACCTCTATGAGTGCTCAGGCACCCTCACAACAAAAAAGAGTTTCCAGATATTCAGAGAGAACCTCTTGTGGTTCAGGTTGTGCCTGTTGCCTCTGGTCCTGTTACTGTTCCAGCTAGGTGTTCCTCAGCACATAATAGTGCACAGGGTTGTTCCTCTCCATATGGAAATCTTTGCATTTCTCCATGTTGGACTTCTTGAGCTTCCTGTTGGCATGTTTCTCCAGCTATTCAAGGTCCCTCTGGATGGCATCACAACCTTCTGGTGTATCAGCCACACCTCTTAATTCGGTACCATCTGCAAACTTGCTGAGGATACATTCTGCCCCATCACCCAAATCATTAATAAAAATATTAAACAGGTCTGGACCCAGTACTGACCCCTGTGGTACATCACTTGTCACTGGACTCCAACTAGACTTTGCACCATTGATCACTACCCTCTGGGCCTGCCCATTCACCCATTTTTCCAGCCCCTCACCATCTGCTCATCCAGGCTATGCATCAACAATCAACAGCTTTTTAATGAGGATTTTATGGGAGACAGTGGCAAAAGTCTTACTGAAGTTGAGGTAAACAATACAGTTGATGAATATGGCTGTGATATTTTCTCAAGCATCTTGGTCCCTATCTTCCCATTCGAGAGAAATGTATTGTTAAAAATACACGTTTTTTCACTGAGTATGAAAAAGCCTGTAGAGACTAAGCTCACATTCAAATACTAGGCTTGAAGACTTTTCTAGGTGGCTGAGATGAATTTTACTTCAGGCATGGATTAACTTAAAACCAGGAAAAGTACAGAAAATTTGTTTCCATTTTCTCCTCTCTGATGACCGGATAAATGAAGGAGGCTGCAGAGCCTTTTTCCCCCTCTTCTCTCTTTTGATTCTCCTCTCACACATTAAAAAAAAAATGGAGATGGGGTCAGTTTTGGTCCTGTGGGTCGAAGACACCTGGGTGCAAAACAGTTCTTACCACTGTGTCATGCTCTCTGCTGTGCTGTCCATTTTCCAGATTCTTTCCAGATTGCTTTCTCTAAGGCCTCTTGAACTCCAGCTAACCTAAGGAAACCTTTCATCTTCCAGTTTTGCCATGTCTCCAAGTTATTAAAGGTGGCAATAAAAATTACTGCTATGATGCCATGGAAGCAATAAAACAGCAGCCAGTGGTGAGGCTTGTGGCACCCACAGCTATGCTTTGTCAAAAGTTCTATAATTTAATCCTTTCTGCTCCCGTGCATGATTGCACTCAAGGAAAATATTTTCACTCGTGTGCTTTTAGCCTTAGGCTCCCTGGTTACACATTGAACAGGTCCAAATATTCATGGTGCTCATGTTTGAGCAACTGGCTAAAACCAAAATCACCTTGATCCATGGATGTTTCAAATTATATTCTGAGTTTAGAAACTGATTTTGGCAAAAAAACCATTACATTCATGTAACTGTTTTCTCCATCCCCTGTTCTTACCTGTGCAATTCCCTCCTACTTTCAGTGGCTCATGACTTCAAAGCTAGAACTCACTGCTAGTTTAAACCTACGAAATGAACTGAGTGAGATTTTGGACTTTAGACTAACAGGACAGAAACACTTGCAGGGTTTAGGATGTTATTTGGACTGCAATATGACAGATTATTTTAGCACATTCATATCCTCTATTACAATTAAATCAAGTGTATTGTTCCAGTATCAGATTGCATGTGGGAAGCAGGGTTATAGCCTTTACTCTGACATGCAGGATTCTAGAAATTAATTGAAACTTTTTTGTTTTGTTTTGTTTTGTTTTTAATAGAGAAAAAGAATGTTTTGTTTTGTCTTTTGTTACTGCCTTCAGGAATCATCTGGAGAATTCTTGTAGCTGCATGTCTCAAAAATATTTAG
The DNA here is from genome assembly GCF_003957555.1 of Calypte anna. Taxonomy (NCBI): domain Eukaryota; kingdom Metazoa; phylum Chordata; class Aves; order Apodiformes; family Trochilidae; genus Calypte; species Calypte anna. The sequence goes on from NC_044245.1 coordinate 8,743,419, forward strand.
AGTAGCAAAACATATAATAGCCTTTTTTTTTTGTTTGTTTCTTTAGAAAAAAGATACTGTAAGTTGTGTGGAAGTTGTCAGCTGTTTGGTGGTATATGGGTGGATGCCAAACTCACCATGGGGAAGCTAATGAAGAGTGAGGAATTCTGCCCACAACTGAAACATCTCTTCCAATCATTCATTTGACTTTCATTTCTGGGAGAAGCCAAAGGTCTGAGGATTAAAGAAAAGCCAGAACTGTGAAGGCAACGCTCAGCCATGGCTGAATGACAACATCTCTGCAATTTCTGCTGCAAGGTTTATTATCTGTCTGGGGAGATGACAAGCTGCTATTTCTAATATCAGGTTGCTCTCTATTCAGACTCTTTTTGCTCTCCAGGCCTCATGGAGTGCAGAAATTTGTAGCCATCCCTGTGCACCACGAGCCCCACGTACCTGGCATCTGTGTGGCATCTTTGCCAACAGTTCCTTGGGTCTTGTGGCACTTCAGTGCTGGTTCATGGAAACAAGGGTTAATCTGGTTGGGCAAGAAGAGTTTTTGGCAGCCCTTCACTGTTTCCTTGTGCTTTTTTCTGAGCCAGTTAAGAGGGATTTTGCAAGGGGGCTGAGCTCAGGTGCATCACCAGGTAGTATTGCTTGATGAAAACCCATCTGAGGCATGAGAAAGCACTCCAGGAATCTGTTAGCAAGAGGATCTGGGAAATACAAGCACCTCTTCATCCAAGATGAGACTCAGGTGATATTATTTTGAGACTAGCTCAAGCATTAATGACATGGATTTTTTTTTATTGGATTGAAGGGGAGGGAGTGGAGAAGCACTCCTTCTTTAGCCCAAGCTACTGCTACTCAAAAACTTCCTCGGACTGAGTTTATAAAATCTATGTATAATAGGAGATTTACTACAGCCAGACAATTTTTACATCACCAGACAATGAGGAAATGTATGCTTCCTAACAGGTGACACAGCAGCTCTTTGGATACAGGCCATTTTTTGTAAATAAGAACATCAATTTCCAAAGGAAAAAAAAGTGATGCCATTTCAAGTGATGGCTCCTGTGGTCTCAACAGAAAATCACTTTTTTGCAGCTGAGTATTACAGTAAACACAAAAAAATTTCCCACTGGCAATTCTCATATGCATTTTTAAGTCTGAAGACAAAAGAGCAGCTGAACTCACAGTTTCAGGTCAGATGCACCCATCCTAAAGTGCCAGAGCTTATGCCTTTTTGCCTTTCAATATTTGGATTTAACAGTTGGAATTTTGAGGATTTGCTCAAGAAGTGAGCCACAGATGCACCCTGCCCATGGCTGGGAACACTGCTTCAAACCAAGCCTGCTATTCACTACTGTTAAATTGGTCACACATGGTTCTCATTTGGTTTTTGAAAATCCATCAGGATTCCAACAGCAGGAAGTCACCCCCTAGGTAAGTGTTGTCCATTTCTTAAGTATTGTCATTTCTTAATTGGTCTGCACTGCAAAATGGTAGAAGGTGCCTGGCTGAAGCAATGATCACCTGACTGATTGTATTCTGCTCTGAAAGCATGAAAATGCCCATTGGGTTGGTGTTATCCTTGTGTTGCAGCCCAGCCTTTGCCTGTGCCCCCCAAAAAATCCTGACCAGCCTGGGCTCGATTCATCCCTGTCTCCATTCTCATGGAGGTGCCCAGTGTCATTGGGGCTGATGGTGAAAGTGCTTGGGAAATGCTGCTGAATGACAGGAAAGTTTGGAGCCAGGCTTTTTCCTTCCCAGGAGGTTAATATGTAATATATATTTTTATATATAGCTTCAAGTGTGAAGCTCCTGGCTGTGACTTGCACTTCAGATGCTTCTTGAAGGCTCTGCTGCTCCCCCCTGCCCACTGACCTGGGCTTTCCCATCACTGCTGAAGCAACCACGGATAACCAGGACAACCCTAGACACTGGGCTCATGTTTTAAATATTGCAATTAGATGCCTAAAGCAGGCAGATAAGCAGTGTGCATCTTGCCTTTGATCTGTGCACATGCACCATCTCCTTTATTCTTTTACTACCTGTTGTAAAGTCCTTCCCTTGAAAGGGCTGTGATCCCAGCTAGGGCTTCTTGCTGCTTTTCTGCTGATGATGGCAAAAGGATTTATGGGAAGTGCAAGCTGAAAACAGAGCTTACAAGAGGGAGGAGCTGCCAATGCAGACAGTTTTCAGTGAGCAAAGGTAGACTGGGTGCTGGAGAGCAAACCATTCTTTGCATTTGGAGCCCGGGTCCCCAAATTGAGAGATGTGAGCTCCTCTCCCCACACTCACTGTGCTGTATCCTCTCCTTGCTGCAACCTCAGAACTGTCTCTCTGAGCCAGACCACTGAGAAAGGGGCACAACAAGACTGCATCCCTCCCTGAGGAATTACCCACTTGTGAAATGGTGAATTCCCATTGCCCAAAGCTTGCAGTCACAACTCTGTGCATCTCTGAAGCACACCCTGACATTAAGCAGCAATCTCTAAGTGCAGAACATGGCTGCTCTTGCAGGGAATTTTCTCTCCTGTGCTGTGTAAGTTGTAAATAGCCCATTTATTAGATGGTACTCAATATTTCTGAAGGCAGTTTTTGCATGTTAAGTATACAGCTCAGCAGCATCACAGACACTGGTTGATTTTTTGATATGGTTTGAGAGGGCACAGGTAATTTTTATGCTATCAACGTGAGAACTTAGAGGCTGTTGTTTAGGACCCCAAGAGATTCCGGGGGCAGAACAGAGAAGGGTCAGTGTTGCCTCCCATTTCTTGCCATACCCTATAGGAACCACGAAGGAAGAAAAATAATCCTTTTTTTCTTCTGTTCTTCCTCCCTTTACTGGTGTGGTGGACATCTAGGAGAGAGGCTCATGCTTTTTCTTTGGCTCTGCAGGATCCAATTTCATCTGGTGCTGGGAAGAGCCACATAACCTTCCCCAAGCTGGTGCTGCTATGGAGGATTTTTTGACACTTTTATCAGCAACAATTAGGAAAAAAAAGGAAAAGAGACAAAGGGGGCTTGAGGTGAGGGGAGATGAGCAGAAGAAAGAAGGAAACTGTAAAGGTTGACAAGGACTTGCTTCTCAAAGCACTCATATTTGAGGGAACAAAAAAATTTCCCAACCCATTTGAGGGCAGGGAAGAAGTGGCTATAGGAAATAAATCATGTATAGGTGATCTCAGCTTATGCATTCATCTACACAGAGACCAGGTGGAGCCTCATCCTACTCCTAATTCAGAAATAAACACTGGACACAGAGGGAAGGAGTCCTAAGACCAGAGGACTTTATTGCTTAAAGACGTAGCAGATTTTCATTCAGGCTTGGAAATGTTTGGTTTAGACCCACATGAGTGTTGAGAGGGGGCCACAGCTCCCTTGGTAGCCCTGATCCCCAGTTATGGAAGAAAAATAAGAGTATTGGTCAGGTGAATACTGGTCTACCTTGGAATCAGCTCTTGGCTGCAAACCCCAAGGGTGATGTGAGAAGTCAAAGAGGAAATGTAGGCAGAGATGCTTGAATGGTCCACTGGTTTCTAAGAATAAATCAGTAGAAAGGAAAATGTAGGTAGCAGTAATAGGAGTGCTAGTTAGCTGTTCTGAGCCCAGTATTTAGATTTTCAAAATGCAGCAAAGGATGAAGCAGCAAATACAGGATTTGGAGGGACTTGATCAATTATGCTCATCTTTTCAGAGAATCCTAAAAAGGAAACACCTGGTTCCATTTCTTTAATTTCTCTGAAATCTCAAAACATTCTACAGATTTTAGAAATGGGAGCAAAATAAAATTTTTTTGCTTTTCTGTGCACCCAACTGGAAAAGTGCTGGGACAAGAAAACAGCCCCATGTGGGTAGTTGGACCAGAGTGACACACAGCAAGGAAACAACTGGGGATACTTTGGGTGTGTGGACTTTCATTGCATCACCTTCAGCTGAACTGAAAAGCAAGGCACCACAGCTTAGACTCACAACAGTATATTCTCTTAGGAGGAAATTTTGAGGGATTAAGGGATTGTGCAACAGTTTGATTTAATATTCTGAATTCATCCTGCAGCTTGGAAGCCCTGTTTGCATGTTAAGATATAAGGCTGGTAGAGGATAAAAATCACCTTCTCTCAGTACAACGTCCCTGAGGGTCATTGTGGAGCTTCTTGAGGTTCTCACCCCTACTGTGCTGTAGCAAACCACAGGTCTGAACTCCCACTGCCTGCCTTACACCCTCCTCTTTCCTCTCTCACATGGAGACTCTGATAATAGGGACCCTCTTCAATAGGGACCAAAGTGAAATTCAGCCACATAAGAAGAAGTGAATTTTTTGCCAAGACAGTTAACTGTGGGAAGAACTAACAAAACAGTTTAGCCTTACTGTAAAGATAATTATTTGTTCTAAAGAATTTAGACCAGGAGAGACAGAAGGGCTGAGAATGGTAAAGGAAACAGGAAGTAGGAACCTATGGAAATTATGAGAGGTCTTCTAGAATGATCCCAGACATCACTCAGAGATTTGGGATTATTTCTCCAGCTTCTGCTTGAGTTCTGATTTTAGTTTCCTCAGATACCACTGGCTTTTACAGTCTCTTTTCTCACATTTAAAAATTACTGCCCTGAGGACCCAATGTGAGAGATGCTCACATTAACATTAATGCAGCCTTGGACTCCTGCTAATCAAAAAAACAAAAAACAAACAAACAAACAAAAACAAACAAAAAACCCAACTCCACAATAAACCACTCTCTTGATCCAAATGGTTGATGATCTGTGCTGAGGAAACTGCAGTGAGACATCCCAGGGTAAACAAGTGCCCAGAGGCGAGTTAATGGTAGGAGGAGAAACCTGCTTTACACTGGGGCTGGGATTTGGGCAGTGCCTGGGTCTGTTACAGAGGGATGAGATATTAAAGACCTGAGGACTGCCAGGATCTTACCTGTCCCTGAAACGTAGCTTCAAGGCACAGAGCAAACCCTCCCTGACTGACTGTTTATCAACTTAGTATGAAAGCTACAGAGGTAATACTAATCTAAATCAAAATGTCAGAATTCTGATTGCTGCTAGAATTTAGCTCTAGTTAAGAAAATTAATTAATTAAATAAATAAATATAAATCCAACTTAGAAATTTGGGAATGCTCATTGCTGAGCAGGGGCCAAGAAAATTTGTTTACAGCTTGCTCTCCATTTAGAACAATTAATCACTAAGTGCAGCCTTGGCTGCACTTCCCACGAGTCACCCAAAAGGATGCCTGTCAGGTTGTGTTAAGCTGAAGTGTTGTGAAAGAGTCAGCTACTGCCTGGGATAAGCACAAAAACTGACATGTTGGTTCACTGCTAATGGGTGATTAACAACAACAGCAAAAAAAGAGAAACTGTCCTTTGAGGTAACAGGGACCACCTTTTTCTCCTTTAATTGTTTCCTGATCCCTGAACTGAATCCATGAGCATCTACCTGAGATGTTTTTGGAGCTCCAGAGTCATTGGGCTCTTCTCTGGCCATGAAGAAATAAAATGCACTCAGAAGTCAGCTGAAGATAAAACTAATGAGAGAGGAGAAAGAAGTTTGGAAAAAAGGAATAATTTTTTCCAGGATTCTTTGGAAGAGCTACTGTCCTGATGGAGAGGCAGAAGTGGCCTTAAGAGTAGATATAAAGATGGAAAACACCAGAAAATGTGTGTTGGTGTGGGCAGACCTGTCCACCAGGTGAGTCTTTGCATTTGGAAACTGAGATATTTCCTGGATAGGGTCTGGGTGAGGGATGTAGCTCTGCAGCTTCTTCTCCTTCCATGAGTATCTATGACTGACCCTCAACTTCCCAGCTGGGTTGGGGACCTTCCTGGTCACTGGGGATGTGCCTGGAGACCTAATTGGTGGCCACCAATTTATCTTCATAAAGAGTCTAGGTTGCTGGTTTAGACTCTGTGAGGTTGTTTCCTCAGGAAATATGTCTCATTCTTTAGCATATAAGTTACACACTGTAAAAGGAACCAGAAGCAACAGAGGAGCTTGATCTGAAAGAGTTATTTTTGTTTAAATGAGAAATCAAGTCAAGATGAATGTGTGCTATGTTCCCAAGCCTTCCCTGATGAAGCATGAACTTTACAGATTTATAGGCTTGTCTGGAAATATTCAGCAGCATTCACTTAGGTCATTATCACACATAAACCGGGCTAGGTACAGACTTCTGATTACCTTTAAAAATAATAAAGTGCCTGGAATATTATTTCTTGGCATTTTCCATTGCTTTTTTTTCTCCATACTGCAGACACAAAATGGCCACTGTAACTCTCAGCTGATGCCTGAGAAGCACCAATGAAAACAAAGACATCAAATATTGAGAAGTCTCTTATTTATACCTTATCTCTGGAAAAGAATGGCTTTCTGCAGTCAAGCAATGAGCTGCTGTTTTAATCTGTTTCCACTTCTCCTTTCCTGTTCCAGTGTAGTCTTCAGCAAGAAGAGAGCTTTCCATTTAGGAGATCCATCAGCCTGTCTACACTACCTTTCTGAATAAATTTTAAATTAATTTGCTTCCTAAAGAAGGCATTTGAATTTTGTAACTCATGCTGATTCCAAAACATATTTCAGAAAAATGACACACCAAAGAGATATTCTAGAGTACTTTGCTGTTGACTTTTCCTCCAAAGTAATAGTTCTCAGTGATAAAAATTTCTTCTTTATTGAATAACATCACCCAAAATTCACAGAAATAAGTCACAACTTGAGGCATAGAATGTTGCTAATCAGACTGAAATTAAAGCACCAAGTAATTTAATTAAATACTCAAGCAAGTCACCTTAGACAGAAAGTCATTCTGGACTGCCCAAAGGCAGCTGGGTTGACATCAGCTACAGATCTGCTCCTTAGTGCTCTGAACTAGAGTCAGCAGCATTTGGCAAAAATATTGGAGGCAAAGAACGTTTCAAGAGCTCTGTTGTCTTTCTTCTTTTTTTCTTTTTTCTTTTTTCTTTTTATCTGACCTTTCTGCCTACCACTGAAATGTTTTAGATAAATAGCAAGGCAATCTCCAGGTCCCCGTCAAGAAACCAGAATCCTTGCAGTTATGTAAGTGCATTAATTAGTGCTGGCTGCCTCCAGAGTGAAAGATCTGCAGAGGAGAAAGAGAAACCAGGGCACAGTACCAGTGCAAGAGAAGGGACACTGGTTTATAACTTACACTCCTGTGAAACCTATCTTTTGCTACAGACACTGGGAAGTACTGCAGACTTTACATTAGGCAGCATTTCCTTGCTGAGAGGGTGGTCAAGCACTGCAAAATGCTTCCTAGAGAGGTGGTCAATACCCCCCCAAGACTGCCAGTGTTTGAGAGTCATCTGGACAATGTCCTTAATAACATAATAGCTTTAAATTTTAGTCAACCCTGAAGAGTTGGACTAGATGATCATTGTAGGCTCCTTTCAAGTGAAGCCTCTCCTCTCCTCTCCTCTCCTCTCCTCTCCTCTCCTCTCCTCTCCTCTCCTCTCCTCTCCTCTCCTCTCCTCTCCTCTCCTCTCCTCTCCTCTCCTCTCCTCTCCTCTCCTCAGCAACTCCCAACATCATGCTCTGGCAATTTCAGGGCTGTAACATATACTGGGATAGTATGAAATTCATGTAAGAAAATATTTTTTAAAGAAAAATGGATAAGCAAATCAGTTTTAATACAAACATGACCACACAATCCAAACAGGAGCAGAGTGTTTGCCAGTGCTGGGGTTTTCAGTCCAGATCCCAGTTCTGGCAGAGGTGGGAAAGGCCCTCAAGAGAAATCTGTTGCCTTTCAAGTTGTTTGATGTTTCTCAGCTGCACTCCCCTTTGACAAAACAGACTTTCTCACATCAACAATCAAATTTGTCATCTGAGGAGGGAGCACAGCAATTCCCACTTTCCATTCTCCTAAACACTCATCTTTTTTTAAACAGGTTTATTTGGTCTCCTTTGGCAGGGAGAAATGTGCAGAGTAAGAACAGCACAAAGCCTTTCATAGCACACTGGCTGAGCCCTTTTCTCAGCTCAGGGCAGCAGCATTCCCTCTCCTTCCCTCCCAGGGGGGAAACCAACTTCTGTGCTGGCTGCAGGAAGGGTCTGATTCTTTACAAGTTTCCATCCAACCCTGTCTCTGGTGTTACCAACACAGTGGGGGCCAGTGGGGTTCAGTTCCCACAGCTGCAGAAGAAGTGCCAGGCAGTGTTACCTCCTGCTCTGCAGGGGAAACCCCAAAATCCAGCAGCATCAGTGGGAAGGCAGGAGGGTGACCAGTTTAGCTGGAAGCAGCCTTGGAGCCCAAGATTGTGGCCCTAATTGCTTATTGCCTGGCTCTGACAGCCCTGAAATCTGCATGCACCTACAATTCCTGAGTTTTCATACTGGGTGCTTATATATATTTTTAGTCTGCATGCAGTCCTTTGTACACAAGTCCCAGGCTGGTGAAGCACATGAACACGTAGGTGCCAGTATCAGTTTCCTTACATATTGTTTTGGGTTTTTTTAATCTAAACTCTATTCATGTTTACAAATAGAAATCTAGAAAGGTTACACATTGCTTGCATTCTCCTAATCTATCTGGTGAATGAGAGCCATATCATTGGAGGAGGAGACTGCCTGAGACCATCACCTGAAATAGCCAACATACATCTGTGACAACTCCTTTAACAAGTTCAGCTGGTCCTCATAAAACACTTTGGAGAGGTTGGATAAATATCATAAAGTGAGATCACTCCACAAGTTTCACTCAACTTATTCTTGTATCCCACTGCTTGCTTCAAAGCTGTAATTTCTGGTCCAGAACTGCTCATAGGGGCAGCTATCTTTAGCCAGAAAAGGTTCAAAATCCTCCATAGTAAGGAGGGAGTAAGGGTTTTCACACACTGTATCCACCTTGTTCACAGCCTGCAAGCAATAAAAAATCAACTATCAAAGATGCTGAGGCAATCTCTGCCTATCATGTGAAGTGATTTTATGAAGAAAACTTGGATCCACTTTGTTGGGGGATGTTTCATAGTACTGATTACCCATAATTTTACCCCAATACATTTTAAATAATACTCTTTAAACCTGTCATATGAAGCACTGCCTCAGAACAAGCCCACCAGTCTGGAAACCTAGTGCAGCATTTAGCTCGTCTCTCCAAAATTGCTCTTTTAGCACATACTTGTTCCCCAAACCCTTTTTTAACAGTAGGGCTGCTGTCAAAGCTGCAGAAAGCACAGAAGCCTCAGAACAAGATCTACACTCATGCCCGGTACTTCTTCCATACAGCCTTGCCCAGCTGCTATGTGAGCTCTTCATGGCAAGAAGGCTGTGATGTTCAGAGTCCTCTCCCATCTTCTTGGTGTTTATAAATAATAAACCCCAGCCACATGTAGGCAGGCCTGGTACTGTGCAGATGGGTGTTTATCTGAACCTTGGGATTCCAAATTCAACTGGTTTCAGACAAGCAAAGGACTCACTAAAAAGGAGAAAAATATAATTTCAAACAAGATAAATTTCAATCTCATAGTCCCTGGAGAGCTGGGGGCTGCTTTCAGCTGTGGCTGTTTGCAGGTGGCCAGCTACGAGAATCAAGCCCACTCAAAGAGGGGATGGACACATGGCCTTTCAAGAACTAGGGGCACAGTCTGTGAACTGAGGATGGAAAATGCTCATTAGAGCTAAAAACAACCAAGGGAATAAGAACATCATTTGTTAAATCAGGCAGACAGGGGTCATTTAGAAAATAACCACCCTGTAAACTCGAATCTCCACTTTTGGGAGCACTTTTGGTTTTTACCCAGTGTATCTGTGACTCTCCTGGTGTTGCATTGCCTGTCAGTCCATTGAGCCAGGTAAATCTTTGCTACTTTTGCATGCTGAGACACTCAGTGCCCTTCAAAGTGTCCAAATCCTGCACATCAAAGCATCCAACAGGCAAATCCAGGTTTTTCCATCTAGCATATATAAAGATTTTGTAGCAGGTTCAATATGCAGAAAAGGTAGAAGATATTTTCAGTGAATAAATTTAGGGGGATTTAGGTGCTTTATATTTATTTGAAATTCAATAGGAATGCTGTGTAATGCTTTCTCCATGAGCTTCCCAAATGTGCCAGAACAATGCACAAGCTGAAAGCCATCATTTCAGCATCATTTCAAGGTGCCACAGGCTTTGTTCTGCTCTGAGGGCAGATTTCCCCCTGTCCTCTCAATTTACTTCTATTTGTAATATTTAAAATCTAATACAGAAAAAGCGAAACCGAACCTGCTACTGTCTCCAGGGAACCATATGTCTGTGCTAATGGATAAGAGTCTTAAAAGTGACTTAATTTTGTTTGCTGCCATCTGTTTGTTCCTAGCATAATTTTTCTGGCTGCACTGAGCCAGTGCAGTACAACTTGTATCAAAAAAAGTTGTATCTATGTTGGAGTAGAACATCTCCTGATTCCTGATCAAAATGCCTTTTGGACAATCTACTGAGGATGCTTAATAAGTGCTGGATGCACTTCAGCAGCCCTCACTGGTAACATTGGGAGCTCAGCTTCCTCTCCGCCCCATTCTTCTGATTTCACCCCCTAGACAATATTCAGGGCTCACAGTCTCTGCTCTCCCATCTTCCATGTGCCATGGACATTCAGTCCACACAGAAGACTCTTTTCTGCCTTGCATACAGACAGATTAAAACACATTTTAACCAGTGAAGCTTTTTTTGTGGAAAACTTCCCTACAAACCAACCAGACCACTTTTGAAAATGCAAATGCCACAGGCAAACCTGTGGGACATCTGTCAGATCCCCCTGTATCTGCCTGAACAAAGCCCCCCCCAAAGACTTGCTGAGCCAGTTTCTTCACTTGAATTCCCCCCAGCTCCATCTTCACCTCTCCTGGGGTGGTAGCTCCCATCCTCTCACCTCATCTCTTGACACCACAGATTCATTCACTGAGCTCCACAGCTGCTCTTATCTCAGAATTGAACATCTGGGCTCCAGCACACTGTTCCTGTCACACATCTTATTAGGAAAGGACCCAAATCCCTGTTGCAGTTGTTAACCTGGCTAGATGGCAATCAGACGTGGAGAGGTGATATTTATACCTCCAACATTAACTTCTTCAGTTCCTGCTTCACTGAATGGAGGAGCAATTTCAATTTTAAACTCATCCTGCCTAGTCTTATATTTGTGTGAGTCCTTTTTCTTGCCAGTTTTTCCACTATGTCTGCAATAAACTGAACATTTTCCCTTATTTTTTCTGTAATCACTAATTTACCTGGTATTGCAGGCTGGATTTATGACTTTTTCTAACCATTCAATAATGTCATGAGCCAGCTGAGGATTGCTTTTGTCCTCATGCATATTAAACCCAGCTGTACAGGGAGCTTCTGCTCTACTAACCACTTGCTTTCTAAAAAAAGTCAGAATAAGAAAATGGGATGAAGCTGCTCTTGCTGTGCTTCCCCAAACTCTGACAGATCCTATGTTGTCTGGAAGGGAATGGGGAGCAGTGGTAGGAAACCTGACCTGACTTCTGGTTGCCAGAGGTCCTTCCGGACCCAAAGTCTTCTCCATTTCTACAGAACTGCTGTAAATGTCACACATCTATCAATTACACCAGCTGACCCATTGCCACTCCTCTGCCACTGTGAATCCTTTCTGGTGATAAATTTTTGCCTTCTGTGCTGCCCAGGGTCGGCCAACATTTCTCTGCTTCACACTATTTAATGGCAACATTTCCACAACAGGTTGTGGGACGCTTCTTTGAGCTGGTTCATTGTTACAAAATCAGAGGTTTGCAGATGTGCACCCAACACATCCAGATGTTCAGCAGCCGCTGTTCATGGCAAGTTGCTGTCTAGCTGTTTAGTGTTGCCAGGAAGACCTTGTTTATCTCCTTTGGCAAAGTTTCTGTACTTTAAATCCTTTTTGCCACATTCAGATTTGTGACCCATTCAATTTCATGCTCTGCCTTGCCCAGCTCATAATTCATAAAAAGCTGGCTACCTCTGCTGGCTGATCCAAAACCTATTTTTTATTTTAGTGATCTGTAAATTTGGGACCCTGTGAGGTGCTCTGATTTTAAGACCAAAGGAGAGTCACATCACATCCATTGCTCCTTGATGGGACTGTGATCTTGCACAGAGACACCCAGAGAACTCCTTTGCTGACTGTAGGGAGTCCACCAGCAACCATGAAGAATCTCATTGCTTCCCATTCAGCCACTACTTGGTCCCATAGCTCAGTCTCAAAGGCACACGGGGTAGCAGGGAACATTAAAGGTTTCTTAGCTACCTGCCTTGCTTCTCACCACCCCCTCATAAAGGAGTATTCCAATACCACGCTCTGCAGATCCCCTCCTAGATTGCTGGCACTCTTGGGTAATTCCACATTTGCTTTTATGAATACAAGCCCCTGCTTAATCGCCTGTAACACTGCCTCACATTAAAGGTGCTGATTACACATCTCACTTCCAATGAGGTTTATTCCACCTTAGTAAAAATCACCCCCAAGCATGTGCAGCACCACTGCCACAGTCAGTGCCCAGCCTGGCACCAGCAACCTTGACTTCCATCCCTGGAGAAGACAATCTTCAGTCATCCCTGTAACAACCTTCCTGAATTTATTCTTTTATTCAGCAGCCCTCTTCCAGTGAACACTTTCACCTATTCTGACACCAAGGGAAAAATAACAACGACTTGAGCAGAAACAGCCAAGGGACAGAGTTTGGGTAAAGTTGTGTTATTTTATAGTGTAACCTACATAATAGTTGTAGCCACCCTAATTTCTCATGGTGGTTCTTTGATGTTAAGGGTCCTGCAAGGGAGTATCTGACAAAACATTAAATATTTAAGTTCTGATCCCCTTCCTCCTACAAAAAATCATGAACACATCAGTGATTTTCCAACACCCTCTACAGTGATTCTGCCCAACATATCTCCACAGCAAAGGAGAAAGATCTGTTTGCCATCTCTACACAGCTCACAGAATGCCCCACTTCCACCTACAGCCCAGCTCACAATTCCTGGGTCACTTATGCAGTCAGTTTTCCTTTCTGCCCTGCCCTAAGCTACAAGTATTATTGCAACACAGAGTACAGTTTGGGAGGCTCAGAGCCATCATGCCATCCCATCTTTCTCTCACAGCTACCCACCTGAATCTCATTTCACTGTCAGAAATCCCCAAAGCAGAGACTCAAAGGATAAAAAGCTCAGTTTCCTGCCCTTCACAGAACAGCCTTCCCACTTAAAGTTGTGGAAAAGTTGGCCAGGTAGAACTGGTAAGTCTTTTTTTTTTCCCCCCCTCTGGTTGATCTTGAAGTTTTCATCAACTCTCAATGCAGAAGTTGACCTTCCATGTTTCTGTGATGAAGAAGCCCTTTCCTTCCTGGCAGCAGCAGGCACTGAGCAGCTTCTGCTCATGGTAGCTATGCCCAAGATGTGTTTTATATGCAGAGCCTTTTTCAAAAGGTTTTCTATCTTTTTTATGTTGGAAAAGCATCTCCAGCCACATTCTGTATGGGTGAAGGAAGCAGGGTTTAAGAAGTTAACAGAGAAAAAAATCTGGAGGAGAAGTTGGAGGATTTGACTGACATTTTACCCAATGAAGTTCCAAATGAAGCCTGAACCCACAAATATTTCTTGTGAAGGCCTGGACCTATTAAGGATGGGTGCCAGTGCCATGGCAGCAGGCTACAGGAGGACTCACCTGCTCCCTCACAGGTAGGGTGGGTTTTCAGGTGATGGGGTTAAGAGGAAGGCCAAGTATTTGTAGGCTTTCTGTTTCAGATGGCCACACCAAGGGTCTGTGCCTGGGTGTACAGAACACTTTCTGACCACCACATCCCACAGCACCAGGACTGACCTGGCTGGGAAAGGGACCTAGAGGAAAGGGACCTGGGGGTGTTGGTGGACAGAAGGGTGACCATGAGCCAACAATGTGCCCTTGTGGCTAAGAAGACCAATGGCATCCTGGGGTGCATTAAAAAGGAGGTGGTTAAGAGGTTGAGAAAGGTTCTCCTCTGTCTCTGCTCTGCCACTGTGAGGCCACATCTGAAATATTGTGTCCAGTTCTGGGCCCCTCAGCTCATGAAGAGCAAGGAACTGCTTGGAAGAATCCAGTGCAGAGCCACAAAGATGATTAAAGGAATGGAACATCTCCCTTATGAGGAAAGGAAAAGGGACCTGGATCTCTTTAGGCTGGAGAAGAGGAGACTGAGGGGTGACCTCATCAATGTTTGTAAATATATAAAGGGTGAGTGTCAGGAGGATGGAGCCAGGCTCTTCTCAGTGATGACCAGTGATAGGACAGGGGGTAATGGGTGCAAGTAGGAGCACAGGAGGTTCTGTTTTAGATAAGAAAATTTTTTTATACTGTGAAGGTGACAGGGCACAAGAACAGGGTGCCCAGGGAGGTTGTGGATTCTCCTTCTCTGGAGACATTCAAAACCCACCTGGATCTGTTCCTGTCTGACGTGATGGAGGTGACCCTGCTCTGGCAGGTGGGTCAGACTGGATGAATTCTCAAGGTCCCTTCCAACCCCTAACATTCTATGATTCTGTATGACTGGCCACAATCTCCTGGTCCCAAACAGTGTCAGGGTTGGGAAAGGTGACAATGCTTTGTGATCAACCGATAAAGGTGGGGAGTGAAGTGACAGGAAGAACCTCCACAAAACTATCTTTTAAAGAAATTAGTCAAAATCGTCTGGTTTTGGGTGTTCAAAATGTCACATTACTATCTTGCTGTTCTAAATGACATTTCTTGATTTTACTTCATAAAAAAATCCTCAAGAAATTCACACACCTGTTGCTTCTCTTTCTAGACATTTTTCTGTCTTTTTGTTCAAATTTAAATTATTTTTTCCTTCAAAGCCTTGCTCCATATAAGGAACTAGGATACTGTTTTTGGCCAAATGGGCCTTTATCCTGGCCCAAACCAGGACACACACCAGTTAAGTGTATGAAGCTGTTCACTGCCTCATCTCTGGGCTTTTGTCACAGCAGATCTCAACATATCACAAGATGTCAAGCTCAGGATTTCCAAGTGTCAGAAGCAGCCCAGTTCCACTATGGTGCAAGAACTACCATTCATAATTACCCCAAGTAGCCAAAAGTCATAGCACCAGCTTAAAATGAGTTTTATAATAAAAACCATGTGTTTTGAATCAAGCAACTTCTTTATATTCAGTGCATGGTTCCTTAAGAGCCCTGAACCCAGTGTAGTGCAATACACAGGTACTGAAGTTTGCAGAACTGCAATGTGTATATACCAACCAATTTCCATCAATTTTGGCTGAAGCTGGTTTCTCATTTTTTAATTTTAGCCTGTATTTTGGACTGTGGAGCTTTCCTTTATATTTATTAAGGTGTTGGGTTTTTTTTTCCAGGAAGGAGAGAGCAGTTGTTCATACATTCCTACTACTCCAGGATCTAATGCTTTAGGAACACTGAATCTTTTGAGACTTGCAGAAAAAATGTCAGATCTGGACACTGGCTGTGATCTCTTTGTACAAAAAAACTAACATGGGATGGAGATGTGCTGAGAGCCAAGAGTTTTGTAGCTCTGTTGGAAAGTACACAGCGTGTTCAGCTGTGCAGTAAACTCATTCAGCTGAAATATAGGCAGCCATTAGTACAAATTTCATCAAGATGGATTTTTTTCGCCAATAAAATCCTTTCTGATATTTTTTAGCAAACTGAAAAACATATTGCAGTAATGAGCTGGCTTTGTGGAGATAACAACTTGCAGATTTGTCTTCAGTACCCAGGTAACCTGTGGAAGAGCAAATACAAGCACTCACTGAACTCATTGGGAATCCTATTTCTTGCATTCACAGGTAGATATCCAGCTCTCAGTGACATTGACAGCTGGGAAATTCAGCAGAATAACCCCGGGAAGCCTCCCCCTCTACAAAGTGAGGAAGCCAAAAAATGTTTATGACCACAATGTCCCAAGGATGCTCCTGAACAGTACCCTAACTCTATGCAGGGCGTCGACTTGATAGGATGAACCAACATAGGATGAACACTCCAACAGTGTCTTCTCAGGGCTGAGAAATTTCCCTGGGTAACAGCTCAAAAGCACACAAGTTGGGAAAAAAAAAAACCAAAAAGCCAAAACAACCTGAAAACAAAACATAAAAGAAGACTCACCGGATGCAAAAACTTCCAGGAGTGGGAAGATGTGGGAATTAAATGCCAAAAGTATGAGGTGAGCAAGCAGTGTTTCAGTTTTCTGCTGCAGGAATCAAGAAATGAGTGATGCATTCACAGCTTATGGAAATTTGAGTCTCATTTCACTATGACATCAACACAAACTGCTGTTCATCTTGAGATAAAGAAAAGAGTGGGCAGGTGGAAGGAAGATACTCAGAAGGAGAGATTTGTTATAGAACCACAGAATGGTTTGGGTTGGAAGGGACCTTTAAAAATCTAGTCCACCACCCTGCAGTGATCAGGGACATCTTTGACTAGATCAGGTTGCCCAGAGCCCCATCCAGCCTGTTCTTGAATGTTTCCAGGGATGGCACATCTACCACCACCTCTGGAAAATCTGTTCCAGTGTTTCACCACCCTCATTGTAAAAAATTTCAACCCTAAATCTATTCTAAACCTGCAATATCTTAGTTAAAATTATTGCCCCTTGTCCTACTAGTGTCTCTGTAATGGGAAATACCCAGTGTGAGCAACCTTGCAGCTGGTAGGGAGCTGATGGAGAGAGTTTGGGTGTAAGAATGGCACAGCACAGGCTTTGGCTGTCCAAGCTGAATGCAATGGAGGAATGGAAACACCCATGCAGACGGTGGCACTCACAGAGTTGTGTTAGTGCTCAGGACAGCCCATCAAAATGGTAGCTCACATTCTTCTCCCTTTTGTATAACAAGCTGGACAGTGAGTTCCAGAGTCATCTCATGTCCCCTGACCATGGGACTCAGCTGAAAGTGCTCCATTTCCCACTAAATCTTGTTGCTGTTCCTCCCCCGTCTAGCAAGGAAACCACTTCCATGCAGCAGTAGGGAGCTAAGGTTGGGCCATCACAGCTCCTGAGATTTCTGTGCAGTTACCAAGGGGAACAGCAGGTCAGAACGACCCTGAGGCTTCCTGCAGAGAAAATAAAATGAGGTTTAAATTCTGCAAAATGAAATTCCTTGTCCTAATGAAATCTTTATTCACAACTTAGAAAAAAAAATATTAAAAAAAAAAGGGTGTCTTAGGTTTGAGTTGAAGCTCTTCTCCTGTGCAGATCCTGACTCCACTGCTTGCAAAGCTGCCAGCACCCTTCAGACCTCAGAGAGAGATGAGCCTGTGCAGACCAGGGGGGCTGGGCTGTCAGAAAGGCTGTGTATTGAAGGTGAAAAGGCTGCACAAGCCTGGAAGACATTAGTTCTTAATTCTGTTAATCAACACCTGCTGGTCTACCACTGCATAAAATGCAAGTGGAAAGAGCATGAGAGATGCACCTCACAAAAATCACCCTATGTTACTCACTGAACCATGGCTCTGAACCATGCTGGGTGCATGGTCTGCACCATGTGCTACATGCCTGGGAAAAAAGAAAAAAAAAAGAAGAAAAAGAGGAGAAAGAAAAAGGAAAAGAAAAATAAAAAGGAAAAGAAAAAGAAAGAGAAAAAAAAAAACAACAAAAAACCCCCAATAACCTGAACCATAAAAATGAAAAATGTATCCAGTGTCCAAAGTGCCCGAGGTGAAGCCTTGTTGAAGACTATCATTTACATGAGCCTCTCTTACTTCCCCACAAATCTCTGAGCTCCCTGTCCCCCACCCTTGGTTGTGCACTTGCTTGCACACAACAGAAGGGAGATGTGCAGGTGTTGTGCAAATGTTGTGCAGAACTCACTATGGGTGAAACCAGAGAAGGGCACTGCTCAGCAGCATCAGGACTGTCAGGCAGTGACCATTGGTGTCCTGAGGGCACCATCTGACCCTTCAGCCTGCACAGCACTTATGGGGCCCAGGCCCCATAAGATTGTCATAGTAGCAGGAACAACAAAACCAAGCCTTCCAGTCTAAGAACTCTCCCTTACTTAATTCAGAAAAGCAGGCAAGAGACACTCAACGTTTTTATGAATGAACTCCAGGCCACAGCATTATTTAATATTAAAAGCATGGTGTCATCAACCAGACCACTGAAAAGAAGTGTACAGCCAAAGCTATCAGCAGCCACACTGACTGGACAAGGTTGGCCAACTGTGTTAACACAGGTGGTGTGTTTGAGGAGCAGATCCTATATCCATGGCAGAGCCCTGTTTAGGACCATGAATTTCCTGACAGCAGTAGCACATGTACATTGTGTAGGAAAGTTTTTCTCTGCAGGTAGAATCCCTTCAGCTCCAGGGTCAGGTCTGCATGGAGCTTCATGTGAAAGCTACCTTTTTTTTCTGGAGTTTGCCAACACCTTGTCCCAAATACACAGCATGCCTCCTTCCTGCTCCCATCAGTGTCTTGAACTCAAGAAGACAGCTATGGATAGTGAAATTTTTTTGGAAAGAGTTTCTCTTCTGAGACCTGCTTCTTAATCTAGCATCTTTCTTGTTCATCCTACCAGCTCCATTTGAGAGGAGATGCAGGACTGGGGGGTGAAGTTACAGCTGCTGCTTCTAAAATGGCAAACAAAATTTCCATGTCACTGCATGTCATGCAGATAGAAGTACATCATCACTTGTACAGACCTAATAGCTCTGCACAAGAAAAAGACTCTGAAAAGGCTTCACAGCTCTAACCTGGAAGAAATGAGGAATTGCATAACAGAATAAATCCTTTGGTCCCCTTTGCATTCAGCAGATGGTTCTAGATCTCTTCCCATGACATCATTCCTAAAAAAACCAATCCAGCCATGGTCATCTGCTCAGCGTTCTGTTAATCCCAGCTCCAAATGTGGAGGGGTTCAAGGTCTTTGCTCAGAAATCCAGTTCCTGTTGCTAAATGTGTGCTGGCCTCTGATGGGTGCCTGATAGCACCTGACTGACTTTGGACACAGAGTTGGGATTTGCATTACAATTTTTATCAGTTGTTCCAAAGACTGGTTCATTCATTAACTGATGTTTTTTCCTGATAATTGTTGCACAGCAGTACCTGTGAAACACTGATCTTATTTGGTGGATGACAATGCAGAAACCTCACTGCATAAAAAAAAACAGGAGAGGTGTCATGTCTATTAATGTTCAGTGGCTGCTACAGTAAGTGCTTTGGCACACAGTACCCAAACTTGCTCTGCAGGAATGTATAACTAATGCACTTCTGGAAATGATCTTCTGAAGCAGAAACAAGGAAGGTGAGAACAGATGGGAACCAAACTTTCATCCGCCGCTGCATTTTGAAATTAGAAATAATTTCTAAATGAGAAATCCAATAACTCCAATCAACAGAGAGATCACAAGAGCAGAAGTGCTCAGGATGTGGTGCTTTGGAATGTTCAAGCCTTCTCAGAAATGCATTTCTTTTGAGTGATAATTTGCCACTTAAAAAAAAAAAAAGAGAAGTATGTAATTGTGAGAAAATTATTACAACAGAGTTAATGTGATATGCTGAGTGAATGTTTCTGTGCACTGTTAAATACCCTCAAGGAAATTCTGGATATATATCATTTGCAAAATGTTTTGGTTTTTTTTTAGCTACAGCTAGTAAAAGAAACTCAAGGAGGGAGAGGAAGAAGAGTTTATTACTGGGAAACTGGGAACAAATTCTCGATCCCACATCCTATTAGGCTCAATATAAGAAGAAAAAGATGAAAGGAAATTCATCAGACACAGGACAGGAGGTAAAGGTGGGTGGAAGGGCTGACAAGCAAATGGAGAAGTGATTCTGGAGAGATAATGAATAAGAAAGAAACACGGCAGGAGTACCAAGGGAAACAGTTGGAAGTTTGATGAATTTGTAAAACATGGGCTGGAATGGTTTATTGTGTATTTTTTACCATCTGGGAAACAGCTTCAGTGGTGAGATTAGTTCCTATCTCACCTTGCGACTTTTCGTGCTTGTAGAACAAAAAGTAAAATTTCACCCTTTGAATTTCACCTTACATACAAGCAATGAATGTGCTCAGCTATCAGTAGCTCACACAGATAGTGCCCAATCACGAACTTCAGGGCTAGAAATTGCCTTTACATCAGTCCCTCCCCCATATTCTACTTGAGGGGCATGAAACCTCTTTGGAAGAGAGATAAAGGCCATGGGTGTCCATAGTGCTGGACCAGTGTAGAGGAAGGGTTCTGTTGGTAAGAATCAGATCTTAAATTGCAAGTTCTAACACTTTAAGCAAAGAGCTGTTGAAGAATGTTGGTTCTTCCCACTGTGCACTGCATCCCTTGCTCAGATTTGCTCTGCCTGAGCTGGAGGTAACCTGGGCTTCAGCATGGACCAGACAAACTCTCTGACTTCTACACCACCAGCAGTAAGCTGTTAGTAAAACCATGAGCAGGTCAGAGAAAACTGGCAGTAGAAATGCAGGAAACAGTCACACCAGTGGAAAATCATCACCTGGGAGAGCAGGAGCCTGCTCCTTGTGAAAAAGCCATTTCAGTACATCTCATATGCACTACAGAGGACAAGAGCTGTCTGCACTTTAAGAGGAGATTAGAACTAATCTTCTGGCTGCCATTGAATGATTTTAGACCAATCTAGGGAAAATAACAGTAAAGGAATCACAGGCAATGTGAGTTAAGTAATCAGGTATCACATGTAATACAGATAAAAATGGTGGAGATTAAAAGAGTTTGTTGTTTGGGGCTGGTTTTTTTCCCATGTGTCCTTTATTAAAAATAAAAAAGTGAAAGACATGCAATACCTTTGAGAAATAATTTTGGCTTAAGTGCAAGAGCCACAGAATTATGCAGCATCTTCTCTAATGAGAAGAGACTTCTGTGAAGAGCAACATCCATGCTTAATCTTCCTGAGTCCTCTGAGCATTTACTGCACCTTGCAAATGTCCCTGTTCTAGGCCCCAAAAGCAGAGCCTGATACAAGACTCCTGCCTGCTCTTAAGCCTTTTAAACAGGCTAAGAAAAACCAAGGTCCTTGGCTTTGATCAGTACCTGTAGCTCTTCAGAAAGACTTGGCAGAAAGCAGCATTATCTTTTTCTATATCTCTGGTCTCCAATACCTCTGCTCATTTTTTTTTTGCAGGATCTTTTGAAATCCTTGGCAGCAGGTCCCTGGAGCAACTCTCTTCTGATACATCAGATTTTGATCTTTCACAGGCCGTGTCCAAACACTTCACTGAAAAGGAAGGAGATCTGATGGTTGAGAGGCTCAGCTCAAGCCTGCTGCTGATCCACACATTTGTTGTCCACATATTTGTCTGAAGTTCTTATGATGGGACAAACTTCCCCCAAGATCCAAATCTTTCAGTCTACAACACCAGACACATGTTAAAGAGACCACAGGGCCAAAGGAAGCTACAGGATGAACTATTTGCCTTAGCTTCCCTTTCATGTTGGAAGCAGAAATTAGGACACTTCTGATTAAAAAAAATAAATTGAATAAAAGTCACTGTGGTTGATGTGCCTTGGCTGGGTGCCAGGTGCCCCCAAGCCACTCTATCATTCCCCCTCCTCAGCTACACAGGGATGGGGAAGAAAAATATGGTGAGAGTCTCATGGGTCAAGATAAAGACAGGGAGATGACTCAGCAGTTACCATTATGGGCAAAACAGACTCGGAGAAATCAGTTTAATTTATGACCAATCAAATCAGAGTAGGATTAATGAGAAATAAAGCCAAATATTAAAAACCCTTACCCCCAGGCTCAACTTTTCTTCTAATTTCTCTGCCTCTTCACCCCCCAGCAGAACATGGGGGATGGGGAGGTTGAACTTCTCCAGTCTGAGTCCTTCCCACAGGCTGCAGTTCCTCACAAACTGTTCCAGTCTGGTTCCCTGTGGGGTCACAAGTCCTGCCAGCAAACCTGCTCCAGCCTGGACTCCTCTCTCCACAGACCCACAGGTCCTGCCAGGACCCTACTCCAGCACAGGGTCCCCATGGGCTCACAGCCTCCTCTGGGCACCCACCTTCTCCAGCACAGGATTCCTCATGGGCTGCAGGTGGGTTTCTGCTCCACCATTAACTTCCACGAGCTGCAAAGAGACATCCTGCATCACCATGGTGATCTCTGCTCCAATGCCTGGAGCATCTCCTCTCTCTCTTTCTTCACTGACCTTGGTGTCTGCAGGGCTGTTTCTCTAAAGTGCTCTCACTCACAGATGGTGTTACACAACAGTTTTTACTCTTTCTTAAATATACCAGGGGTGCTACAACCATTGCTGATGGTCTCATCTTTGGCCAGCGTGAGAAGGCATGAGATAGGAGGGCTGAAAAAGTGAGGGAAAATGAGGGGCTCCAGCCTGGTGCAAATGAGAAGGCAGCAGAGGGACATGGAGATGGGGAAAGTGACCAAAAGCCATGGGCCAGACCTGGGGAGGGACAGAGCACAACAGCATTTGCCACGGCCAGAGACAACCAAGGAGATGCAAGGAAGATGCTCTGAGTTTATCACCGGTGCTGAGCCACTGAATTATCCTGTTACAGGCAATAACTAAATCTCAACTGACTTCAGCAGAAGATGAATCAGGTCCCAAAGATGCAGAATGCTTCTGCATGACTCTAAACAAAACATGACCCAGATGCAGTATGTTTTTTCCCACTGTTTTCATTGCTGTCTTCATTTTCTTCCACCTAGTTTCTGACAGGGAAAACTGTTTACATAGAAATTCATTCCTATTAGGAATGTTGAGAGCAATAAAGGGAGGCTTTGGCTTTTTTCATATTGCTGTGAGCACAGCACACTTACCAAAGAACAGTTCTTTTCTGTATTTACTTTGGAGCATCACACTTTGTTTTGCCATTTTTTGGCCTGCTAAGCAACAAAAAATTTAAAAATTTCAAGGTAACTCATAAGATCTTAAATTCTCATTTGCAGGAACACTTTGAAATGCTAAAGAGTGAATACATGTTTTGACTATGACAAGCAAATCCTCAATACTTGGGTGGGCTTAGCAGCAGGGAAAAATGCTTTTGATACAGAATTGCACCTACAGTATGAGGAGAGGCAAAATACTATCTGCTGCTCTTGCATACAGATTTGTTTGCTTTCTGCTTTGAGTTGATTTTGTACCATGTGAATTATTTGACTTTAATATAGTAACTATTGATTTGTGCTGGTGAGAGAGAGCAGTGACTCTTGCCCCACATGCTGCAAACAAGCAAGGAGCTTTTGGGGCTAATAGTAAGGTCTTAGCTTCAGCACTATCATAAATGAAACTACAACTTACAATTCAAATACAATTTTTTTCCAGGTTCCAGCTGCAGAATTTCCTTACAAGGGGTGGGAGAGGCTGGTCAGCCCCCGGGCAGTGATGCCTCTAGCATCAAGGGAAATGGTAAAGCTCTTCTGAACTACAGAGGACTTTTTTGAAGCACGACTGCATCTTATATGCCCTGTGGTTTTTGCAGTGATCAGTGAGCTCCAAACAGAGCTTTCAAGCTCTGTTTTCTCCCTCAAACCCACACTCAGCTCTCTGCCTTCAGACCCTGTTTGCTGCAGTGACTCAGCCTCTGTTGTCCTGTCTCTGCCTGGCCCTATCTCTGCCTTCTGGGTGGTCTCCCTGTCTCCAAGTTTAGTGGACTTGCCATTGCTGGGTTAAGAGTTGGACTTGATGATCTTAAAGGTCTTTTCCAGCCAAAATGGTTCTATCATTCCAAAGCCCACAGTGATTTCTGCAGCTGAAGGGCAGGCAGGTATTAACCCCCAGCTTCCTACACCAGGAGCTACCATCTACCTTCAGACACTTCATTAACCTTCTCCTCCTAATCCCAGCTAAACTGCTTTACCCTGATTCACTGCCAGTCAGCCAGTTATTGGGTTTGTTGCCAGTCATAAAGACAGAAACACATCTCCATGCTTCAGCCACTTTGTGTGATCATTCCTTCTTCTTGGTTCATTTCCTGCTTAGTTTGTCCTTGTGCAATTTGGAGCTGGTAAAACATTCCCCAGATAATAAGAGCTGGGACTGTCACCATCAAGAACGAGCCAATTGGTCTGGCAGGGGAGTAAGTCATTTGAAGGTTTGAGGTTGTGTGTGTCCCAGCCAACCTGTCCTCAGCTGACATGGCTTAATGGAGCTTCTCAATGAACACCAAGCCCATTGCAGCACTCAGGAGTGCCCATTATCACAGAATCACAGAATTGTCACACTTGGAAAGGACCTCTAATATCACCACATCCGACTGTCAAAGTCCCACACACAGTAAAATATATGTGTCAGTATCTGTATCACCCACTAGAGCCTGTCCTGAAGTGTCTCAGCTACAGGGTTTTTAAATATTTCCAGGAATCACCAGGGATGGTGACTCCACCACTTCCCTGGACAGTCCATTCCAACACCTAACTACTCTCTCAGAAAAGGAATTCTTCCTCAGATCTAGTCTAAACCTCTCCTGGTGAAACATCAGGCCATTTCCTCTAGTCCTGTCATTGTTCACTTGAGAGAAGAGGTCAGCACCCACCTGCCTAAAACCTCCTTCCAGGTAGTTTTAATCTTTTCATGGAAACTTGTCTTTCCATGATCCTTGATTCACCCCAAAATAAGTGGGGCTTGTGGAGCCTAGACCCATTAGGAGCATCTGTGGGGACCTCCAGCTGGAGCTGAGTTCTCCTAAATGGCTGCAAACCCCAAACTAAGCCTCAGGTGAGGAGCCAGATGACAGCATCCTCTTGGCTTTCTGGAGAGAAGTCTGAGCAAACAGCTGCTGCCTGGGTACTGTAGGCATCCCTCATTTAGGAACTGCTCCTGTGCTGAAGTTGCTCTCCTGTAACAAAGCAGAGTGAATGAGCAGACTGGAGCTACTGCACCTGCACTGAAATTTCCAGGTGGAACATTAAAAATAAAACCTTGCTACATCTTCCTGACAGTCCCTGCTGGCAACAGTGTTGGCCCCTGATTCCACCTCTCTCCAGACCCTGCCAGGGACACGTGTCAGGGAATGTGTCACCCTGGCAAAACTGCACTCCCAGTGATGTGGCTTCCTTCCCCCATCAAGGAAGGTTTTCCTGTGCCTGAATCAAATACATCCCTGTTGAACTGGTGTGTTCCCAGTAAATACATTTTGCAGGTGTAACACTCCAGAAGCTCAGCCTAAGGAAGGTGTTGGGAGCAGACGCTTCCCCAGTGTTCAGCAGCAGGAGGGATAGTTTTCTAAATTATGCATGACCAAGGTAATTTATCACACTGAAAGTGCCACACGAAGAGAAAAAAATGAGATGGCTTGTTCAGTCTCTAATGAAAAGGAGAAGCCATTTCCAAACATAGCTGTTTTGAAGCTTTTTGGTCTCCAAAAAGCCTGGAAAGTTCACGGTGGGATGTAAACAGCATATTAAATGATGGGATGTAAACAGCACAATAAATGATGAGATGGTGTGTGGGTACTGTGGGAGGAGGGAATACAGAGTTTCTCAAGGCAACGATTTGCAGCCTCACAGCAAGGAGGGAACAATGGGCCCCATCTCCCACCTGCCTCAGGTGAATGGTGAAGAGAAACTCCAGACCTTGCACACCTTGAAGCTAATGTTCCGGAATGGGCCCAAGTAGCTGCAAACATCTGCTAACATTTTATAGGCATACAGCAAGGTGGATAAATAGAGGGGGAAGAAGAAATTTGGTTTATTCTCAATGTAGGATAGTTGAAATGTGCTTTACTAGAACATGGATTCAGCACATCTCCCACTCTGAAGCACTAAGTACTTGTGCCAGCTGATGACCAGGAGTTACCTGCTGTACAGATGCCTGTAAAAACATTTGTCTATTTATATCCCACAGTGCTGGTGGACTTCTGATTGATTTAGTAGATTAAAGCTGGATGAATAATTCATTAAATAAATAATTTATTTGAAGAATTCTTCCCCTGTTTTATTTGCAGGTGGAAGCGTGGCACAAACAGTATCACTCTGATTTGACATAATTTCTCAACTACTTCCTACCCAGAACAGTAGCTCAGTCAATGATCAGCTTGTTTTTTAGCTCAGCTTTATCCACTGCTCCATAGCTGCAGTGATGCTGGTGGGGAGCAGCTCTGGCTGGTTACTGACAGGCTGAGCCCTGATGGAAATAGGGCTGAGGCTTCACCCAAGCCAAGGGCAATGAGATGCCAAAAGGAGCAGAGAAGAGGGCTGAGGGTAATAGGGTGCCACATTCCCCACTGCCTGCAAGGGGAAGCAGCCCTGTGGAAGCTCTCTCCTTTAGAGCAACATTTTTCATGGTGCTGGGTATACTATTGAAAGTCACCTCAGGCTTCTGAACATAGATATGTTGCTCACTGAGAGGATAATATTTAAAGCACTCATAAATTCCTTTTGCCATGTCTGCACAGAGCAGCTTCGTGGGGTCTCAGTCCTACAGCCAGCCCCCATCCACTGCCCCATGTGCAGATGGAAAACCATCCTTGTCACCCTGCTCCTTGAGTAGCAGTGAAGCCAGTCTTGCCATGACCATGTAGAAATGGGGTTTTCTGTGGCATTTTTTCATTGAAGCCAACTGTTTACAAAGAGGTTCCTGTTTGTTCTGCTATACAACACACTCATGAGCATCCCTGTGAATTAGGCCACTTGCTGGAAGACCCATGCAAAAAGGTAGTAACACAACCTGCTTTATAGCCATGCACAGATGTTCAAGTCTTTGTTTCTCCAGCATTTTACTAGCTTTGAAATTAAAATGGGAAGGGAATGAGCCAGGTGGAAACAGGAAAAGAAAACCCATCTCCAAATTCAGGATGTCTGCTGACTTCTGGTCCCTCCTGTTCCTTTCCTCTTTTGTAAAAATATTAAAATGCAAATTATGTCCTCTTAATTAACATTTCTTTGGCATTTTTATCTGAAAAGAAAAACGATTTTAAACAGTGTCATACATGTTGAGCACATATACCATGATTTGTGTACCATCTCTTAGAGATTATGCATAGTTAATACATCCAAATTTCACTGAAATAAACATCAAGGTCCTCTCAGTGCCCTGCTCCCAAAGGCATACAGCAAAATCTATAACTCATCAGTGTTTCTACATTCCTCTGTGGGTCTGTGTGCTTAGTGTTATATCTTGTTATTTTAACAGAAAAAAAAAAATCACTTTTAAAGTAAGATATCAGTAGTGATAGCACTGCAGGCACAGCTTTGTTGAGCTGGCTCTGCCTAGGAATATACAGTGCATTTTTTCAAGAGTTAGCTTGATGGATTTTTTTTCTTCCCTTGCCTTAACAGTCTTGAAATCGATGGAAGACAAAACTTCAAGATAATACAGATTTTTCTGGCACTTTCATTATGAGTAAAGACATGCCAGCCACAAAGGATTCATACTGACACTCAGAGCATTTGGATTTGCTGAGTAGCTGTGTAAGAAATATTGCCAATTTTTACTTTTATGAAGATCACCTTCACTGCAAGAATAAAAACACAGAAGATAGGTTGGGACCCAGTCTCCAAAATTACCAAGGTTCTTTGGAAAATCATAGTTTGACTCTCCCACTGTGGAGTTACTCAGGGTGGAAACATATTTTGACTGGTAAGAGCATATGAAGGCTAAAATATAATCCAATGTTTTGGGGGAAGACATTCTTAAACTGAGTGTAAATCTTAAGGAAACCTAGGGTTGTGGTAGCAAATAAAATGGGTCCAAGCATGCAGTTTTGGTTATGGGCCAGGGTCAGGGTGCATCAGGAAGCTCTCCCAGGAGGAGCAGGGGCAAGTCTGTGCTCCTTCCACCCTTTCTGACTGCTTTATTTAGTAGTTATTTACCCACCTCTGTATATTTTTAGGCCATTTCCCCCCATGCCCACTCCCATTTATTTAGTGATGCTGCATTCCAGTGGCTGTTTCACTGTCAGGGTACTCAGGAGAACATGGTGAGGGGTGCTCTACAGTGCTGGTGACTTGGCATGAGGCAGCTCTGGTACTTCACTCTGTGTTTCATTTTTCTCAGTCTTTTGTGCTTTTTTGAACAGCACAAGGCCTAGCAAGGATCCAATGAGTCCCTTGTACAAGATCCCACAAGCAGCTCTACAGTGAAAATTGAATCTTTCTTCCTATCATTCCTTTTATCATTCCTTTCCCTCTGCTGAGAGTTATTACACCCAGAGTTGTGCAGGTAAGTGGAGAACTTACATACAGCATAACATCCACTTCTGCTGTGCTTGCAGGTAAAACCAAGATGTAATGAACTTTTTCTTCAAACAGCCCTGACCAGAGGACCTTCCCTTTTGACTAGTGCACTTTCCTTATAAACCTTCAAGAAACATTCTGCCAAAAGCTTCCTGAAATCCAGATATTCTCTCTTAACCATCTTGCTCCAGACTCATTCACTGGTTTTTGAGTACTCAGACCTCTGAGACCCCCTCCTCTATAAATATGAACATTCCTGGGAATCTAACTGTGCATTAATCAGTCTTCAGTAGAACAGCTGTGTTTTCTAGTAATAATACTAATCATCTTTAAAAGCTTTTATAAGTGTGACCAGGAATAAATAGAATGGAAGAGGAACTGTATCATTTTCTAAAACCAGGATGCTGGTGATGTGCTCATAGAACCTCTTCTCTTCTGCAAAGATTATTTAGTGATCACAGATCCAAAAAAAAGATTACTTTAATGTAGGTACTTCCACAAGATGCAGGAAAGGAGGATTGCAGGTGTGGAAGTATAAGTCAGCCTTGGAAAACACAGACAACTGATAAGGAATTACTGTTAGCTCACCATAATTCGGATTTGTTAGAAGAGGTTTGAAGTTTTTGGATAGACAACTGACTATCTAATACACTGACATTCCTCACAGTCTCAGGAAATATTCTACCAATGCCCCCATAAATCAGCCCCAGACCAAGTTACCCAGCAACAGCAAAAATATTTTCCACCCTCTCACTTGGGCACACACATGGATGCCTTCTGACAGCTCCAGTCTCACCAACCAACCTGTTACAGATAACTACAGAAAACAAGGGTTCCACAGCACAGTGGAAAGTCAGTCTAACACCCAGTTCTTATGAGAACTCTGCAAAGAGTTTTTACTAGTTCAAATATAATAGTCTTCTTCAGAGGAGGGGTCTTTCCACACAGATCCTCAGCATGGCTGAAACCTCAGAACAGCTCAGATTTATAGCCAAAAAAGGTTATTAAGAAAAACTCCAGAAAAATGTGTTGAAAAAAGGCAACTTTTTTTTCTCTGAGTCATTAATTTCCATAGTCATTAAGATTCCAAGGGCAAAATAGGAATAAACTTCAAAACCCTGTGACTGTGCTGGTCCTGTAGGGCATCTGGCACAGAGAGCACTTGGCATGAAAATGAACCCTGTTGCTATGCTGAGGAGACAGGGGCCATCCCTGCACCTTAAATCCCAAACACAGCCTTCACTTTCTTCATTATATTACCTGGTTTTCAGTCACTATAATCCCAGGCAGAATCATACCAGGTGCTTTATACAGACAAAGAGTAATGAGGGAAAGAAATGTCATGTTTAAAAAAAACTAAAACCACCCAATAATAAAAGCAATTCTTGAAAACAACAGGAAGAAGTTATCATGTGAGTAGACATGGTTAAGTCCTACAATATAAAAATCTACAGTCTAACCCAAGTCACTCCAGAGCCAACAGAATTCTTTTCATCCATGTGTATTGGATGCAAAGCTCCTGTTTCTGGCTTGGTTCTGCTGCCCTGAAGTCAATTGTAAAATTTTCATGAAAATCTGCTGGGAGCTCAGCTGAGTTGTAGCTACTGCTATAGATACTCCAATAGATTTCTCCTATACATCCTACCACAAAAAAAAAAAAAAAAAAAAAAAAAAAAAAAAAAAAAAAAAAAAAAAAAAAAATTAAAGCCTTTTTTGTGCAAGTCATATGGATGTCTGAAAATTATAATCATTGTAATAATTGGTTACAATCTCCTGCTATTGATGGCAGATGGAAAATAAATACCAGGCTAAATAACAGTGTTCTCCTCTACTGCTTTGCCACCTGGACTAATTCCAGTTCCAGAAACAATGGAAGAAAACAGAAGAAAAAACAAGGGCTCTGGACCAGGGCTGTGCAGGGCCTGGAGTTCAGCTCTGCTCAAAAATTTGCCTCAGTTTGTTGTGTGAAGCTTCCTCCTCCTTCCCAAATATTTTTTATTTCGTTCACAGCTGCACACAATTGCAGCAATTCCTTCTGCGGGGAGGAAAAGAGGCGAATTTTCAAAATGCAGTCCTCGTGCCATGACTTTATTGCTGACTTTATTATTGCCCTCTAAATTAATTGCCCTTCGGTTTGGCAAAACAGCTGAAGCCTTGCTGCCAAAGATGGACTTCATTTAGGAAACTTCATGATGTCAGATGGAGGGATGTTGAGATGTGCACATCACTGTGAATTTGCACATTTCCCAGCTCGCAGGCACCTTGCAGCCACACTCAGATGGCTGCAGGAGGAATTTTTTCCAGAGAGAAGTAAACATGAAGGTGTTGGCCTCTCTGGGAGATGGGAAGCAGTTAACTTTGGAGCTAATTACAGGCAAGCTGACAGAGGCTGACAGACGGGTTGTCCTGATGAAGGACCTGCTGCTGGGTCTGCTGCAAGACAGGGAGCAAAGCCTCTCTTTCTCTCGGCAGGCCCATGGCACCAGGGAGCAAGAAGACAAGGATGTCAGGACTTCTAATTATACACCAGGAAACTGCAAAATGGGAAGATTGAAGGTGTTAGTTAAAAAGAATGCCCTGAGCTGATGAAGTCAAGCAGCATGAGAAGGAAAAGTGCAGTGGTGGGAGTCAGGGGTTGGAGAGATCTTCAACTTGTCCTCTTGCTGATGAGGTCCCGTGGGGCTTCTCACCAGGGATTCCCAAAACATGGATGCAGTTTCATATCTGCCTTGCCTGCACTTTAATATGAGATGTGTTTCCAAAAGCAGTTTTCCACTCAGTTTAAAGCCACTTTTGTTGAAAATATAGCCAGTGTGATCTAGCCAGTCAGTGCTCCTCCAGCCCAAAGGAAAGCTGCTTTCCTGTACAGAGGAATGGACATTGACTGGTTAGCCTCAGATTCTGAAGACCTGTGCTTAGTTCCCAAATCTGCCACAGGCAGACAAAGGTAAGGTACAGAGGCACCTCTTGAGTTAAAATTTATTGCAGATATACTTGATATCTTCTGTATAAAAAGGAGCTTGTGTTAATGGAACTTTCATCTGAAAATCTTCTGGCATGTCGATACAAGTCACTTTAACCAACTTGGAGGAGAGTTTAGTGAAAATCTTCCCTAAGGGATGACCCATGAAGAGGGATGCATTTATGACAGATGCTGAAATTCCCCTTGTCCTTGGAGCAAGATGGGTAGGTGGCTCAATAGAGGTGGAAATGTCACCCAGGATGCTACAGCTGCTGCAGTTCTGCTGGGCTGTGCCAGTGTTGGGGACAGCAAGTCCTGGGGCAGAAACTGCACCGTGCTGAGCTGCTTTGAAGAACTGGGCTACAGAGCACATAGCTACACTTTGTGGATTTCCCCATTCATCTTCAGGTCCAAATTTTCATTGCTCTGTTGGCCTGTGAGGCACAAACCATGTAAATCACTGGACATAAACTGGAGAGGAGAGTCTCCATCCAGAGGGATGACCTAGCCAGCAGAAAGTGGTCTCATTCTTGTGACTGGTTCTGGAGTACTTAATACTCCACCTAACAGCAGTGGGGAGAACAGAAAAACTGTATTTACCCAAATGCTTAGTTAGTAACTCTCAAGTGGGACTCTCTTTTTAGGACTCTGTCCATCTCCAGAGCTGGCTCCATCCAAACATCTCTGTGCAGCAGAGACCTCATCTCACACCAGCACTACCACAGAGGTGATGGTGAGGGAAAGTATCTGCTGGGGTTTTGAACCGACTCTAGACCAGCCACACACCCCAAAACTGGACATTTTAATAAACTTGAGGATCTATTGCTTTCCACCAGGTGTGGCTCGTCACCTTGCAAACTGGTGGCATCACAGAGATTAAAATTTGCTGACCTGCGTGCAGGAAAGGCATTTTTACTGGAGCAGCACAGCCATAATGAAAAAGCTCTGCCATCATATATCTGGCTCCTGCTTTTATCAGTGCCCACAGCTCCAAGCCAAAATGAAGTATTAGGAGGTAAATCACCTCCCTGCATGTCTCACAGGCACTTAGGAAGGGAAAGTAATTTTAGGGAGGACCACAAGGAATTCTGCTTCCTCAATGAGGGAATTCTACTATCTCTCCTTGTGCTCTAGCATAGCCCATCCATATTAAACCAAATAAATTAGAGAGCTGGGGAGAAAAAAAACACAGAGAGAAGCAGTCAGGTGTCTCAGGTGGCACATGAGCCCAGCTCTCTGCCTTGGCCCTGAATCTTGCAGCACCTTTCACCTCCACAGTGATGTGGCTGGTGCCCCCATGGAGACAACAGCACTTCTCCTCCTGTCTGCTGAGGATGAGCTTTCGAGTCCGAGTCTCTGAACTGTGCAGGCTGGATAACTGGAAGTTCCAGAATAGGAGCTCTTAGAAGAAGAAAACCTCCACCCAGAGCACTGAGTGCTGCCTTCAGTCCTCCTGTGCCATGAAGTGACCACAAATGCCTTGATCACAGGAAAATGATGCAGTGTGCACATCAGGCAGTGCCCACAGCAATCAGTGCCCATTGCTTTACAGGGAGACCCTGACAAGGTGTGAGCTGGAAAACTGTACAAAACTGTACAAATGGAAAAAAACCAGCAACCTACAACCCCAAGAGCTGACAATAATCAGCTCTACATGTCTCTGGAAGAACAAGCAAGTGGCAATGCATGTCAACACATGCCTGTAGGCAGTGAAGATTTTACATATAGCTGATCCACTCTGGGAGCAGTGGAAAAGACATTGTACTCTCTTGAAGACCCTTCCAGTCCCATGACCCACACCTCTGAATTCCACACAGCCCTCCCATGTGGTACACCTCAAATATGTCTGTGTCTCTGTTCTTTCCAGCCACTGATCACTCTTCCCCACAACAAAAGGGCTCTGAGGATAAAAAAAACAA
Organism: Calypte anna; assembly: GCF_003957555.1. Taxonomy (NCBI): domain Eukaryota; kingdom Metazoa; phylum Chordata; class Aves; order Apodiformes; family Trochilidae; genus Calypte; species Calypte anna. The sequence goes on from NC_044245.1 coordinate 8,776,395, forward strand.
GACCATTTCAAAGGAGTTTGCTACAACTTTGTTGAGAGATGCTAATAGCTTTGCACAGGTGATACATATCTCTCACGTTGCTTTTGCTTGTTATAAGAGATAACAGTCATTCTGGACATTTGTTGTCCAACCCTGCATGCATCCTACATCCTTACACAGTCAAGAGTAATCAACAGAACATACCAGACTTCAGGTGAATAAAATACAGAATGAGATCATACTCTGACCATGAAGGAAGAGAGTTGTTGGAGTGATCTCAGAACAGTGAGATGAGCCACTGGAGTGAGCAGGGCAAAATAGGGCCTTGTAATAACATTGTCATTATGAATGGAAGGATAGTGGATGAGAAATTGAATAGAAGTTGTCTATTCTAATTAGAAAAGGGGTGGATGGTGGTGAGAAAAGAAAGACATTTCAAATGAAGGAAAATAATACCTTACAGAAATTGCATGGGGCTGCATGGGGCTCATTGGAGTAATTGTCTAGGAAATCACCAATGGAACATACTTCATTGTCCAAACATTAAATTCTTCATATCTAGAGAGGAAAGTGTGAATTTATAAGCAGCAGTAGTACACACCCCACAAGGAATAACAGAGAAACAAAAAAAATCTATCATAGATCTGCCATGCCTAAGATATCCCTGGTGCTTTCACTGAAGATAATACACAGGAGAGGAAGACTCATATTACATTTCCGAGAAAAGTAGATTGATGAGCAAATACGAAACATGATGTAAACCCTGACAGAAGAGGAAACAAAGCTTTTCCCAACCATTAAGTGAAAAAAAGGCTTTGCATGATCTCAGTGCAGTAATAAGCAAGAGAGATGCATCTGGAGTAAGTGAGAGCTATTGAATTGGGGCAGCCATTAATAGACAGGAGGATTCAATCGAAGAGGTCAGGAGAGCACTGCTAAAGGAGTTTATTTTGTGGACAACAATAGATTAAGATAGGTTTGCAAGAAAAACTTCTACTAAAAGCATTTTTTCTTTAAAAGAACAACTGCCGGTTTTTTAGGTAGAACATGAACACATCAAAAAGAATAGAGGGACGAGATGTGCTGTGCCAAAAATAAACATTTGTTGTGATGTGTCCAGAGGAATACAGAAAAGAAACACTTCTCTGCTGGAGGTGAACTGCACACAGGTTTTGCTGGAACAATTTTTTTGTAAGAAAATATTTCTCGCTTTTCGTGCTTTTTGGTTCTTTTATATTATTGCCTAAATGTCACATGTTGGTAACAAGAATGTTGTTTACATCTGAAGCTGAAACACAAAAGTAGATTGTCAGAGGTCAGGTCCAGGTCTTAGAGCTTCAGTCCTTTCATTTTGCCTTTGGATCAGTGCAAGGGATGGACAGACCCACCTGTGCTTCATGAGGCCTGTGACATCCAGACTAAACTGCTTTGGATATTTGTGAATAAAATCTCAAGGAAGCAAAGTCAATAAGTAGGATGACAAATTTAGGCTATCATATATAGGAGTTAACTGTGAAAAATTGCAAAAGCACTTCATGCCACTAGGTGTCCAAGCAATAAAGTGACACATGGAATTCTGTGTTGATAGATATAAAGTGACAGAAATGGAAAAATACTTCTGATTTTGCATGTATAATGATGTCCTGGGAGCTATTACAAATCAGGAGAAAAGTCTTGGAGATATAATAAGTGGTTATATGAAAGCATCAGCTTGGTACAAAGGATACATTGGGAATGGTTAGAAAAGGAACAGAGAACAAGAAGAAAACATGCTGTGCTGGGACACTGAGTACAGATCTGATCCTCTAGCTGAAAATTAATATCACATAAAATTAACAGTGTAGAAATGAAACTATTACAGAAAAGAGTCATCAAGTATGTAGTAAGGTTTCTGCATAAAGAATTTCTGACTAGACAAGGACTCTTCAGCCAGGGGGAGAAACAACTGAGAGGATCTGTGACAGCCATCTCAAAAATAATGAGCAATATTAATTGAGGTAATCATCAAATCTAGTCCAGCAGCTCTACAAGCCACAAGTAGCTGGAGCCTTAAGAGAGCATCCTGAGGAATCCTTACTGCATGTCTGGTTCTTCCATGCTTTCTGAGGTGTTCACTTTTAGCCTCTGCTGGAGATCAGTTGCAGGGCCAGGTGGTCTATTCTGACCTAGCCTCTTTTACATTTTTTGGCTACTTAGATCATGAGCAAAGCTGGTTTTATCCCACCCAACATAATGGGGAATTAGTACTTCTTATCTCCCCTCATCCCTCCTACAGAAACCATACAGTTCCTCTCCCTCCTGATCAGAATCTGACACAGCTCCTGGATACGCTCACTTTCTGATTGCTTCCAGGTGAAAGTTACTGCCCTGGGTGTCATCATGAATCAGCTCTGGGCACTTTATCTGTCACAGCACATTGCAAGCCACCTGGTTCCTTGCTCCTTCTCATATGCTACCCCCCCAGCTTCCTGAAGAGAGTCTATATACACTGGGAAACTCTTCCATACCCCAGAGAGTTCTGTAATAAATGGATATAGACAGCACAGAATGGAGGAGTGGACCTGTACAGCTCAGCACTGTGGTCTTGTTTGACCCAGAGGCTACAATAATAAGAGTTCTTCTGCTTACAGATGGTAATTTTGTTTGCATCCTGAAAACCAAGGGACACGAAGTGAAGTTTACAGTTCAGCCTGCAGTGAAGAGGCAGTGAATCTCCCCTTGCTATTCTCAGAAGGTATTTGCATATTCTAGACACTGCTCTGATTGCTTATCAGCTTTTTTTACACTCATGCAGATATTCAATCATCTCTTGGCTCTTCACGCTTTTAGGTCAATGGGAATAAAGTCAATGAGTCAACAAATGAATTAAATTTATGCACCCTACAGATGCAGAATAGAGGAGTACAGCAGGTTCTGAGCAGGAATGAAGATGCAGAGAGGAAAAGGACAGGAAAGCATTTGAGATGTGTACAGCTTTGTATTTATGGTCATCTAAGATGCAATAGGTAAGTAATTTATAAATAAGACTGTGTCAGCTGGTGAAAATCTCTCTATGCAGTTGCTGGTAGTCTGATAATGTGGTGACATGATTCACAATAAAAAAATCTCTCCTGCATAAAATTTAAGAGATGCTCACCTCAGATGCCTCAGCACAGGCACTGCTTGCAAGCTCTTGCAAACTCTCCCCCTGGCCTCCCATTTCAAGGGGCACAGGATTCCTGTAGGACTTGTGCTCCACCTGCCATGCCATGGAACCATTGGTTTCCATGGGAAAGCTTCAGATGATCAAGGGATTTCAACGCAACAGAGTTTTTAGGCCCCTGAATCAGACCACAGACCTCATGCTTCCCCGTTGGATGGGCAGGCATGGCTAATACCAACCTCCAAAGAAACAGAAGGCACAGAATAAGTGACAGTCAAGGCTTACAGGACATACAAAGGGTGATGCCAGCAAGGTCTCTCAGCCCTTGCATCACACATTCCCTTCCTCATTGTCCTATACCATCCACACCACAACAGCTTTGGGGCTGGGTGGGCAGCAGCTGTGATGAGGATGCTCTGGCAGGTTGTAATGACTCTGTAAACCTTCAATGGGAAACAACAAAGAATTATGGAAAGGTTCCCAAGAATATGAGACAGTCATTCAAAGATGAGTGATCTTCACAAACCACAGTGCAGCTGCTTTCCAAATGAATGTTGTGGAACCCCTTGGCTGGAATGTTACTGTGATTGCAAATTACCATCTCTAAGGCTAAAGATATCACAGGATTCCCATGAATCTCTCTGTAAGGCAGCTGCACCTTGCCATGCACAGGGCCCACAGCTGGGATGTGACAGACACAGCACTGGGAGCCATGGGGAGGGGAAGGCAGCAAACATGTAACCAGCATCTGTGAAAAAAAAGGTGTAGATAGACCTGTCAAACCAAACATGGTGAGAACAGGGTGCCTTCCTCATGCCCTTCCTGCAGAGCATGCTGGTTAAATATAAACTTCCCCACTGGGGAAATGGAGATAAAGTTTTTCTTACAGAGAAAGGAGATGTGGGGAACAGCCAGGTATGTGCAGTTCCAGGAAATAATACATTAAGAACAGCCCATTAAACAAGACCACTTTTAAGACACTTGAAAACTCGAATGCTGCTTCTTGAATGGAATTGGACGTGTCCTTAGTTTGCTAAGTGCAAGCTAATCCCTCAACTCATTTGTAAAGAAAATAGTGATATAAATGGATAAAGCTCTCAAGATAGCTGCTAACAATCGTGTTCCAAGCCAATTTTCTGCTTCACTAATACTCTGAAGCTAATCAGCATTTTTCTAAATGATCTCTGTATAATATTTGATTTTTGTGGCCCCAAAATATTTACTTGGAAATATTTATGCTGGTCACACACCTTGCTTCTGATTTATACTTCCCAATTAAAACATATTTTGCAGAAATTATTCTGTTAGCTGCAGCTCCCAAAAACTGAGTGACCTTCTCACAGGCTTGGTCTTTCCCTAGCACCCAAAGCTGAAGGTGTCTGGGTGGGAGGTGTAGCACAGGATGGAGGAGAGGTGCCCAGGCAGATGCTGTGGCAGGAGTTAGCAGAGGGGCAGGAGGTGACCATGAGCTGGCTGCAGGTGAAGGCATCATTGATCCCCTAATGTAGCAGGAGGAGCCATTCTTGTCTGTATGTTGCCCGCATTCTCCACCAAATGTAGCGGGAGGAGCCATTCTTGCTCCTGAGGCTCGACAAGCTGCTGGTCTCTTCCAGGACTCCAGCCACCACACAGCGCTTCCAGGGTAGAAGTGTAGTGGGAAGAGCTTTTCTTGCTCCAGAGGCTCGACGAGCTGCTGGCCTCTCCATGCCTCACACCAGAGTGAGCTGAGGTTTTCTCTCTGGGTGTGTGTTCCACCTTTATTGGCCCCCTGGCCTTGCTCATGCCCAATAGGGGCCTGTCCTAATCAGGCACAGGTGGACTCACACCCACTCACTGGCAATTCGAGGCACCTGGTTGACAATGTCTCTCTACACCCTAATATTGCAGACACACAGAGGGTCTTGAGCTGGTTTCACCTGTAATCAAAACTGAGATCTGCAGGTGGTTCTGAAGAAAATTCTTAAGGCTCTTAAGAGCCTTGCAAGGAGGAAAATTATGTGGGCTGTGATAATATCACAAAAACCAGACAGGAATGGGTTTTAAAAGCTCTATAATGGGCAAGATGTAGAAAGAATATTGAAATTTGCAGTTAACTCCATTTAAGAAAAATCTTAGTGAAGATAACTGAAGCATTTGCTATTTATATCCCTTTTGAATTCACAATTTCCATAGAATCTGTTCAACAGTGTAATTTCCTTTTTTTCCCAGTTTCAATTCCATTCTCATTTGAACTAAATGTTCTCCCAGAAACTGAAGTCAAATAAATCCTGTACAACCCCTCACAATTTGCATCCTTTGAAAGGTGTTTTCCAGTGCATTCACTTCAACAAGTCCTTCTCAAGGATTTCTGAGTCACAAGTTCTGTGAGTCACAAAAATAAATAATTTATGGGTTTTTAATATTTAGTAGTATGTTTTACTCATTGGAGCAGAGAACTATCAAGTAGATGTGTAAGAACAAATCAAACTTTGTCAGCAACTTACACCAGATGCAGAGGAAGCATTGGTCCTATTACATGCTACTGCTTTTCTATGTGGGTGGTATGAAGCTGATGAAGCTTCAATGAGTTGTCCAAGGGCAATCAAAAGAGACTTCAGGACCTTAGGATGGTTAATGGGAGAATCTGGTTATTTTTATCTCTCTCCTTCCATTTGCTGGCAGTGACAGTAGAAGAAACAAACAGGCCCAGTCTATTAATACTTGGCTCTGTCACTGATGTCACCACCACAATTTGGGGGTTTTCTATAATGGGATGTCCTACACAGAACCAGGCTTGCTGGCACTGGGTGGAGCTCACCTTCCTCAAAATGGGAAGAGGGTCTTTTTATCTTCAGGAGCTTGCAGGACTCATTGACAGAACTTTAAACTTGATTTGAAAGGGGAGGAGGATAGTATCAGGCTTGCTGGTAACAAGCTGTGGGGTGACATACTAGAAGTCTCCTGGCGATAATCCAGGGTCTCCTGAGGTAATGGGACTCAAAAGGGAAACACCAGTGAAATACCTCAAAGGATTACAGAGGAGTGTTGAAAGCCACCGTGCTGCTAGAAAGCTACAATTTAGTTGCCATTACTGAAACCTGGTGGGACAAATGCAGTGACTGGAGTGTGGACATCAATGGCTCCAAGCTGTTCAGAAGGGACAAGTGAGGAAGGAGGTGCTGAGGGTTTGGTTGTCCTCTACATCAGGAAATGGATAGAATATGAAGAGTTGTCTCTGAAGAACAGCAATGAGCAGGTCAAAGATTATAGATAAGAGCTGGAGATGAAGGCAACAAAGGGAATCTTGTGGTTGGCATCTACTACAGGCTGCCTGAGCAAGGGGAGCCTGTTGATGAGCCCCCCTTGCTCCAGCTACAGGAGGCATCACTCCACAGGCTCTCATCCTGACTGGGGACCCCAACCACTGTGATTTCTGCTGGAAAAATAGCACAGCAAGCTGGAGACTCCTGGGATCCACTGAGGATAACTTCCAACCCAAACCATTCTGTGATGTTATGAAGATGCAGCAATGCCACAGCCTTTCTTAATGTGTGCTTAGAGTGAGTTCTGCTATATAAAAACATTAACACTTGTGGTATTTTTTTCTTTGATTCACAAGATAGGTTTTTTTAAATTTCCATCTAATAAGCAATTAAAACCAAAATTAATTAGAAAAGAAACCAAAAACAAACAAACAAACAAAAAGACACATTAAAAAACCCACCAAGGAACTCGAAACAATTTTTACCATTTTGAAGGGATGAAACAACTTTGACCCTTGGACTCCCCAAACTGTCCTGAAAGTTCTGTGTATTCCCTCTTTGCAGAGATATTAAAGGGGCTTCCCATACCATGAAGCTCCTTTCTCCAGTACCATAGCAACCTTGTTTTCAGTTCAGCTTAATAAACTAATCTATCTTGAAAGCATTTGGTGTTGCTCTGCTGGGAATGCTGTGGGAACATTACAGTTCTGATAATTAGAAACTTCCAATTAATTTCCAGGTTAAACGTATTTGTGGTCATTTTATGCCCATTTCCTCTCCAGCCAACAGTTCCTGCAACTGAGAGCTGGGAGACCCGAGAACTCCAGGATTCCAGAGGAGCAGCCCTGACATTTTTCTCACCTGCATTTCAGCCTGAGCACACCAAAATCAACATTTTCCTCAGACACCATCAGACACCTCCCAGTTAGTGCCAGTTGCAATTTTCAGCTGTTCCACCACTAATGCAAACCAAAGGTCTTCACATCTGAGAGGTTTTCAAAGGTGTTCAGCTAAACAAATATACAAAAGGGACTGAATTTTCTAGATGTAAGCATCTACTGTCCTTTTAGGATTCTCTGAGGTTTGAATGGCACAGCAGCTGAAAGGGTCTCACTGCTCTCTGGAAGCCAGACAGAGTTTGTTAGGGTATCTTCAAAACTTTTAGACAATTGTTAAGGACTTGATTCTCAGATGGATGCCCACACAGTGCAAGCTGGAAAGCTGTCTAGGATCTGTTGAACCAGTTCCCATGGAATACAAAGGGAGCTTGGCCCCTGTGCTCACGAAGAAACACAGACAGGTAGACCCCTGAATATAGATGCTCTGATTTCTGACCTGAATCCCACCTGGTCTTCCAGTATTAACTGGAGAAATATTATTTTTCTGGATATCCTTATCAACCCTTTTCTGAACTTCCTTGTAGGCGGTCTACTACATGTTTTGGACACCATCAGACAATTCAGCATATCAACAGAAGAAGGGGGCTTGAGGCAGTACAGCCTCAGACTGTCAGCACCGAACAATTGCTGATAATTTCAACATAAGCTTTGGGCTGTGTGCAAGGACAGTGCTGCTTAAAGCATATTTTGTAACCACAAGGAACAGCACGTTAGAACACTCGAAGGTTAAGGAGTAAGCAAGACGATTAGATTAAGGGACTCGGCAAGATAGCAACATCCACGAAGAAGCTCGAATGTGTGAAAGGTAAGCTTTGTTAGTTAATTGTTGCTAAAGGTTTTGTAGCCAATCAAGTTAAAACGTGTGTAACGAGATGTAGAAATCACCAATCAGCAATATGTATACGTGGCATTAGCTCTTAGATTAGTGTATAAATATTGCCTTCTGATTCAATAAAGTTGGACATTTGTTTGCATCAAACTGAGTCTCCGTCTCGCATCTGTTTGCATCAAACACTCACTGCGACAAATGGTGGACCCCGACGTAGAACGGGCTAGAGACTGTAAATAAAAACTTAAAAATTGCCAAAGAAATATTAAAGAAAAAAGAAGATTGAAGATTGAAGATTATCCGGTCGCAGGTCTCCAAGAACTTGGGAGTGAAGAAAAAGGCTGAAAGGAAGCCGGTAATTGTGGTGCGCACCTTCATCACCTCCTCGCGATTGGCAGGTGAGCTTGGAGAAACTTTTTGTTATGGATTTAAAAGAAGAACGAGACGTTTATTATACTTTAAAGACTTTACTTAATAAGGATAAAAAAGTTATACCTGGCCATGATCTAAAACTGCTTTTAAAATGGACTCGTGAGCATTTTTCTGACATCAATTCGGTCTCTATTTATGACCCTACATTTTGGGAGGTCGGAGTTAAATTATGGGATGCCACTACACGGGGCAATAATGAAACCGCCAAACTCTTAGTACCTTGGCGAACACTTTTTGAAACTTTAAAAGGAAAAGAGTCTACTACTTCATCTGCTCCCCCTTCTGCCCCCCCGCTGCCAACCACTGCCTCTATGGTGAATGCGGATTTGGACCCAGAACCCTTTGACCCTGGGGGCTGGATGAAAACTAAAATGGGACTGAGAAGCAAAACCAAAAGCAACCGAAAACACCACCAGAATCATCGGAGTTCACAGAGGGAGAGAAGCCGGAGAACACAGGCGAGGAATCTTGGAATGCAGACTCCCTCCCTCGTGCCTGCCTACCGCGGCTCCCGACTGCTCTGCCACCTTTCCACCTCGGAAGCCTGATTTATCTTCTTGACCACAGTTGCCATCAATTAATCCTCTGCTTCACCTGTCAACACCATCAGTGCCTGCTATAGAGCAACAGCCAAGGAAGGAACTGGGACTCGGAGACAAGCAACTAAGGAAACTGCTGAAGAAGCTGACAGAACTGGAAACCAAGGATGAGTATACCCCTGAAAAAACTCTAGTTTTTGCTCCAGGGAACATCCCGAACAAGGGAGCACTAATCCATTTTTACCCCCTGATCTGTTCCCTATTCCTGCTCCTATTTCCCTTAACCCTTTAACACCCACTGCTCTACCTCTTCCAGATCCGGCATGGGGAGGGGAGGGTAGTGGGGGGGGGTGGTAATGTGTATCCAGTAACTAGATGGAAGGGAATTATTCAAAATGCTATAGTTGAAGGAGAAATGGTTCCCAATATGAGTCCGATGGTTTTCCAGTGATTGTGGGACCAGGAGGAGGAGGTCAATGGGTTGCATTAGATTGGAAAATGGTAAAAGAAGCCAAAGTTGTCATTGCGCAGTACAGTTTGAAATCGGCTTGAGTCATCTCCTTTGCAGTATCTTTTTACTGCTCAATTGTTGATGCCATACGACACAAAAATGCTCATTAATACTCTGTTAATTCCTTCTCAATAATTGCAATATAGTTCTCAATATTGATGCATATTGTGGTGCATGGTACACTGGTGTTTCATACAGAGATAAAAAACTTGGTTGGTAATTATACTTGCAGTTTTGATTTAGGAAATTGTACCATTTCATTTTGTTTCAGGGTGACTTTACCAGATTTTAGTAGCAATATCATTTCATTTTTTAATCTTCTAGTGGTGGTTGTTAGTTTTTCTTATATATTGGTGAGAAGTAAGACAAAAAACACAGTTATGAGAATGAGTATGCCTTTTTGGAGGCTGGAAGTTGCTGTGGAGAGCAAGAGTTGCTCCTGGTACGGAGAGCACTCCCACTCCTGCCTCCGCAGCCGCTTCTCGCCCCCCCGCACACACTGCTGCTGCTCAGAAAACGAGCCCACCATACCTCTAAAAATGTATCTAAATCCACTAACAAACTTTTGTTGCTTCCCCCGGGTTTGTTTTTTTTTATAGACCATGGCCTGAAAGTTGCTGAGGAGAATGAGAACTGCTCCTCGTACAGAGAACACAGAGAAAAAAAAAAAAAAAAAAAAAAAAAAAAAAAAAAAAAAAAAGAAGAAGAAAAAAAAAAAAAAAAAGAGTGTGTGTGCCTTTGCTATTTAAAGGCTTGGAATTTTGTCTGTAAATAATTTTATTTGGCTTTTTAGGTTTTAATTTGGCAACCATGGAGGAAACTAGGACTCCACCGTGCTGTGATCCGGGAGGGGTCTGGGGACGCTTTTGGGGCCCCCCGACCAATTTTTGTCGGATAAGCCTCCTCTACCCCCTTGGTTCTATGCGCCAGTGGACATCTGAACTTCCTCATACTAAAAAGTTGTTTAAGTCCTTCCACTGCAGTGTGAAATGTGCTTTTCGTATTGTATTGATAACAGGCTTTTGTTAATGTTGTAATTCATGTGATCGTTCATATGTTGACTAAGGGATCCCTCGTCTATATGTTGGTTGTTGATTGTGCTATTCTGTTGTACTGCTCTTTTTATTGTTAGCTTTTAGGTCATATTTGTGAAGATTTTAATGGAATGTGTTGTATGAATCTTTCTGATCACTCTCAATCTATACATGCTGCAATACAATCACTTAAAGAAGGGGTTGCACATTTGCAATCACATTTGCTTTCTTGCTTTTGCTAACATTGCTACCTTGTATCTTCCAATGTTTTCAACGGATGCTCAATCCTGTCATGAAAAGAGTTTATCTTGTTCAGTCAGAAGGGGGAATTGAGGCAGTACAGCCTCAGACTGTCAGCACCGAACAATTGCTGATAATTTCAACATAAGCTTTGGGCTGTGTGCAAGGACAGTGCTGCTTAAAGCATATTTTGTAACCACAAGGAACAGCACGTTAGAACACTCGAAGGTTAAGGAGTAAGCAAGACGATTAGATTAAGGGACTCGGCAAGATAGCAACATCCACGAAGAAGCTCGAATGTGTGAAAGGTAAGCTTTGTTAGTTAATTGTTGCTAAAGGTTTTGTAGCCAATCAAGTTAAAACGTGTGTAACGAGATGTAGAAATCACCAATCAGCAATATGTATACGTGGCATTAGCTCTTAGATTAGTGTATAAATATTGCCTTCTGATTCAATAAAGTTGGACATTTGTTTGCATCAAACTGAGTCTCCGTCTCGCATCTGTTTGCATCAAACTCTCACTGCGACAGGGGCTAAACAAAATGTGAAGCACAGACACACAATTTATTCTTCCTTTCTTTCTTGGTGGCACAGGACTACTACTAAATTTGTTGAAGTTTGTTTTCAGCCTCTATTTCCACTGTCAGAGTTTGAGAATTCAACTTTTATGGTTGGATTTTATGCACTCACATGGTGAAAGCATAAAAATTATGAGAAGTCTACTAGAAAATCTGGTCTAACCTACTTTAAATTATCTTTGGAAGGCATTAGTTAGAAAAGATAACACTGTAAAAAATATTTTGTCCTCTATAAGTGAGGTTTCTTACGGCATGAAGCAACTATTACCCAAGGTTCTTGCACTGGATTCAGAGGGTGTCTCATACATGGCAGGAAAGAAGGGGAGGACGCTGCAATAGAGAAGAGAAAGAAGAGTGCAACCAGCACTGGTAAGATGGAAACTCAAATTATAACTGATGCTACCCATGGAACATAAGAAGAAGGTGAATGGATAGAAGAGCAGGAAACTGGCAGAGTCAGCCTACCCTAAACTCTAGGAATTTTACATCCTGCAGCCAGAAAGATCTGCTCCTATCCCCGAGCCCCATGTGGTACCTGTGAGCAGCACCAAGCATCTTCACCTAATTACTGTAGCCAGGAATGGCACAGTAGGACTGGAGGGAGATGAGCAAGGCTGAAGGAGAGAGAAGAAAAGGAGGGAGTAGAGCTCTTTTATGTGTGACCTCAAAAACATGTAAGATTTAAGATCAGATTTTGAAGAAAAATATAATGGAGATAAATGGTATAACAAGCAGTATGGACTTACCAGCGTTAGGACTCAGAAACATAATTGGCTTTACAGATGCACAGAGAGCAGTAGAGCTCATCCATGCTGGCTTGAAGAAAGCATTTGATTAAATCCCATCTGGGAGATTAGCTCAGATGGGGAGGGTGGAAACCCAATGAACTGCAAACTGGATGTGCTGCTGGCTGAAGGGGAGATGGAAACACTGCTGCAAAGGTAGGGATCAGGCTGGAGAGAAATCATTGATAGAGATCCATAAGAAACAGTCTTGAGACAGGTGATCTTATGAATTTCTTGGGCACAGAGAAGTCCTGATAAAATATACTAAAGACAAAATTTAGAGGCAGATTCAGTATGGAAGTGGAGAGAGGCATTCAGATGAAAAGACAAAAAGATCTTGGCTTGATCAGCCTGGCAAAACAGAGGCTACTGGAGCAGCTCCCTTATAAATGCACATGGGGCAAATAGATGGAAAGATGTGTAAATGGCAAGGAAATGTTGGCAGAAGAATGAACTGGCACAAATTATAACAAAAAATTACATGTTGGAACACAGCAGAAAGTTTCTGACTACATATTAAGAATAGTGGGGAGAAACCTACCCATCTGCAAGAGGGAGCTTGACCACTGTCTGGAAAACATAACATGAGCCTTTGCTCATGTCCAGGGTAACAAACTTAAAGACTCCCTTCTTGCTCTTTCCTCCTGCAAAGGGACCCCCATTGCCCATGCATATTCTGCAGTTACAATGGGCACAGTTTTTGCTCTTAGTTCCTGCCCTAAGCCAAAGGCAATGGGTAGCTGAAATCTTAAATTATAAATTTCCTCCAGGAATGTTTGCTTAACCACTTCTTAAAGCAGAGTTCCCCCAGCAGCTTGGATCTGGTGACAGGTCTGGAGCTCAAGTTTTGTGAGGAGCAGCTGAGGGAACTGGGACTGGTTAGTCTGGAGAAAAGGAGGGTGAGCAGAGAGCTCATCACTGCCTACAGCTACCTGAAGATAGGTTGTAGCAAGGTGGGAGTTGGTCTCTTCTCCAGGTAGCAAACAAGAGAATAAGAGGAAATAGCCCCAGGCTACACCAAGGGAGGTTTACATTGGATACTAGGAAAAATTTCTTAACAAAAAGGTTTTTCAGGCGGTGGAAGAGGGTGCCCAAGAAAGTGGAGGAAGCACCATCCCTGGAGGTATTTAGAAGACAGGTAGATGTGGTCATGAGGGACATGGTTTAGTGGTTGACTTGGCTGTGTGATAGGCTTACAGTTGGACTCAATGATCTTAAAGGTCTTTTTCAACCAAAACAATTGTATGGTTCTATTCAATAACATCATACCCAGTTTTTCCTTTTGACTGGAATGGCCTCCTCTGGACAACGAGGCAGTGCCTTCCAGGGCCACTGGGATTTGGGAGGGTTTAACCCCCAGCATCTGCCAAGAGTCTCTTTTTCTCACTTCAGCAGGAAGAAGAAAGCAAAGTAGCAAGAAACCTACAGAGAAACCAGGAGCCAACGCTAGCTCTCAAGAGATATACACAAATGTTTAATCTGCAAGACTCCCATTCCTTGGAAAAAAACCCAGAACCACACCAAAAAATCTCACTCACATCCATTTGTAACATTCATTATCCAGACTTGCTGAAAGTCACTGAATCTAATAAAAAATTCTGCGTCTTGTGCCATAAAATAGGTAGGGATATAATAAGCAAGTGAAAAAAAATACACACTCTGTTTGGATGTGCTGACACAAACCTCTGTCAGTTATAATTAAGGCTCCCATTCTTCTTCTTCCCTATCACTAGTTGTCTACATAAAGTTCCAATCTAATTTAATTACTCTTATTGCAGCATTTCTTCATTAAAAACAAATAGCTTCTAGGAATGGTGCTTTCAGGGGAACACAGAGGGCTTTTTTCTTTTTTTTTCTTTTTTTTTTTTTTTTTGGCACTGGTAATTGGCATTTGCAGAAACCATGGGGAAATCCCAATTCCCAGTGCCTTGGGGAAGATAATGAAGTTTGCACAGTTTCTGAGAAATTAGGAGGGACCTGGAGGTTTAAAACAACTTTCACAACAGAAAATAGGAAATGTATGTTAGTTTTTGTCACAGGCAGTAAACAAGAGGCTCACAGATAAGCTAAACCATTATAAAGTCATTCATTCCACACATTAATGTTATTTATTTAACACACAGCAGCATCTGAAGGCTCTATCCAAGCCTGGGCTCCCTCTCAACCAAGACTGTCTGAACAGGTTGCAGTAAATCATCACCACCACCCAGAATCCACAGTAAGAGCTTGATGAAAAATTCCCCTAAGGCCATTTTTTTCTGATGGAAAGGGAAATGCCTGTAAAATCATCTGTTTTAACCCAGCACTGATTATCTCAAATAGGGGAATGAGCCCAGACAGCTTGTGCCCTTCAGCCAGGTCCCTGCAGATACCTGCCCTCCTGCTGCCAGGAATTGTCCTCTGCTTTGTATTTAAGGGCTTTGTGCATTTCCCTGGAGATCCTGATGATATTTGCTGTGCAAGGACAGTGTCTGGTGCCTCTGAAATATGATGGACCTGCTGCAGCCTACAAGGAGTCTGCTCATCCCAAAAATCCTGTGTGCAGAGCTCCTGGGTACTACATGAACAGAGAAATTTATCTCTGCTGGGAAAAGCCCATTCCTTACCAATGTGGCACCTGATGGAATATGTATCCCCTTCTCAGGCATTTTACCAAAGGCAGGTAAAATACAGACAAAGTGAAACAGAAGTTTCCTAAAGAGAACAAAAGAAATGTGCTCTAAATGCACCAGAAATTAGTCATGATTGCAGAGATCAAGCAAAAGAACAGGAAAGATCACCTAACTGAAAGGTCAGCCTTGATTGTTTGTTTTTTTTCCTCTATCAGAATAAAAATGTTTGTATATTCTGTATATGCCATGAACTTTTTCTCTAAAGGAGTACAAGGATAAGATGAGTAAACTGGGAGAAGAACAGCTAAAGGACAGTGTCCTCAGAGAACTGAAGCCCAAGTACCTTTTGTTCTTAGTCCTAGAGCCATTAATTATTTTAGAGCCATTAATTATTTTAGGTGTTTCATTTTTAGATGCAGTCTGAAAACTGATGTTTGACACTTCCTGTTAAACAACTTCTTTTAAGATCTTTTCATTTAGCAGCAACAAATTAAGACACACAGATCTCCAGCTGCTTTTGGAAATCGAGTATCTTGTATAAAGTATAGAAACATACTCCAAAGTCCATTCTCTACCACATCTTTTTCAAAAGCAGGTGTGGTGAATGCTGTGTCTTGGAACAACTTTTTCAGTATCTTTAATGTTTCATGTTGCCCAGGGAAGGTGGTGAGGAGAGCTGATGCTACAGTCCTCTGTGTCCAGGTACCTTCTGGACTCTTCTAGAGAGACAACCATAGCTGAGATCCTCAGTTCATCTGCTTTTATCTGCTGAAATAACTGCAGAGATAAACAGTACATACAGCAAAAAATTAATTTCTCAAGAATTTTGTTAAAATGCCCCAGGTTAGCATCACCCAGCTCAGGACTCCATCAGTGTGATGATGTGCCTATGGCTGGCATTCAAAGTGCAGCAACAAAACCCATTAGTCATATTTCCTTGTATATTAAGCATCCTCTTGACAATGTAATCCATCCTGAGAGTGAAAGGAGATAATTTATTGGGAGCACATTGAATTGTTGTATTTAGTTTCCTTTCTGGTTAAGCCCACTTACTGCTCCCATTGTATTGCTGCCTGTTCTTTGAGCTGCCATTAATAAATTGCTCTGTGTACAGCTAACTCTTGTGTACAAGGCTTCAACAAGAGCAATATACAGTCAAATGCACATAATTGCTTTTACAAAAGGAAAAGAAATCACATCAAGGAACATAAACCTCAGTCCCTGGGTACTGCTTTTTAAAACAGATTGTGCCCTATGGCTGATAATATGCTTCAGTTATAATCATTGTGTGTCTACTAAATAAAGCCAATTATTGTTCTAACAAGGCATTCATTAGTAATCTGGACAGGGATCATAGAGATGGTATACAACAGCTGGAAGTGGCAAAGAAAAGCAGAAAACTGATGAGATGAAGGCACAGCAGAGCTGCAGCCCTTCTCAAAGACCTGGCTTTAATGAGGAAGAAGAGCAACCCACCCCCAGCAGGGCAGGATACATGCTCCACCTTGCTGGGTTTCTGACATGTGCTGTGCTTTTGCAAGCCTTTAATGCAGGAGGAAAACAAGCAGCACAGCTCCAGAAAAGCCACCACTGTGCCCAGCACAACCCAGGCTCTGCCATCCAGTCCAGACAGACTCCAGCTGATGGCACTTGTGCAAGGGTAGCACAAAGGCACCAGGTTCTAGGAAATCAGCACCATGCGTATGTAGGATGGGCCACCTGAGAGGTGTTCAAGTTAAGCAGCATTATCATTGCTTCAGGTACAACCTGACTGAGTTATAAACTTCCTGAGCTCAAAGCAACACTTGAAGGGTGGATGAGTCTCAGCCTTGTTGAGCTATGATGTGGCCACCATGTGGTTCAGGTTGATTTTTGCTGCTGAGAGATTCCAAGTTAACCTTGCAAACAGCAGCTCTAGAGACCATTCTGAAAACTAATAGCATCCTCCTGCCCTAAGGGCCTGGCTGCATGAGGTGCTTGCTGGAGGGGAGCCCACTAAGGCACCACAGCAGAGGGACCTTCACCCCTCCTGACACTGCAAAGTGAAAAAATGTTGGTCAGTGTGGTTATGAAGTGAATTAATTTCATAATGCACAGTCCAGCACCTGTGGCCATCTCTACACTGGCTGTTGACAGCAATAACTCTGCTGCTGCATGTGCAGATGCATCTGGGTGAATTACCCAGAAATTTGGGACAGACTTGCAAGATTTTGGAATGGAAAAGAAGGGTGTGGGAGAAAGGGATAGTGCCAAGTGTCAGCTGTTCATCAGGTCTCAAGCTGGGAATCAGACCTGTAATGAAGGCACCAAGGCAACCTCCCAGTCTGAGTAAGGGGGGAAATATCTCCTGTTCCATCTGCAATGGTTGGCACTCCAAAGAAGCAGTGAAATTGCCAAACATTTACCCTTTTTTGGTTTTGTTTTGCCTTGCACACTGCTGTACTCGAGTGAAAAGTGCTACCCAAGGAAGGGAAGGCATGGCATGGCTTTCTGCAGAACAAGCACTTCCCCAGAATACAGAATGAACCTGGACTGACATAAAAAGTGAAACTCAGCTAAGAACCAAAGACTCTGCTATTTAACCTGTGAAGACATAGCAGGAGACTGTCAGGCAGAAGGATTCCCTGTGGGAAATAACCTCAAGGAGTGCCTCTGCCCATCTGAGAGAGCAAGGGGCTTCGCCAAGGGCAGGTGATTTCAGCTTCTCCTTTTTTGTTGGATTTGCCAGTGTCTTACAAAGAGTTTGTTTTCAGTGCTTTTAGAAGCCAGGCAACTCTCTGCTTGTTTATCTAAGAAGTACAAAAAAGTACACAAACACTGAATTTTTAAACAATGTCTTACAGAAATCTTTCATTGAAGGCACTGCACACATTGTCTTGTTAGAACATTGGCCTGGGGACATCACTGGTGTGCTGATACAGTCACTAAATCTTCTCTGCCAAAGCACATGGTTGCTGGAAAAGGTTTCTGACATCAACTGAAGAATCGAGGTTTTGTTTGTTTGGTTTCTTTTGGGGGGGTTGTTTGGTTTGGTTTGGTTTTCACTTTATAAAATTATTGGTCCTTTGGCAGAAATTCATCTTTCCTTGGTTTAGGAGATTTAATCAATGACCAGCACACTGAGATTGCACTGACTCACATTTCTGGGACTGGAAGCTGTGGGATACCCCACTGGAGATGAAGCCAGCCTGGAATCCTCTCCATCCAGCCTGCCTCCTTCTCTGGCTCTCATTTAGCCAGCTGCAGCACGGTGCAGTGCAGCATCTAATGTACTTCTTGACCCACCAACATCCAGAGAGTGATGGAGAAGGAGACAAAGATGAATGAGAGTCCCCTACCAGCCTGCATTTAAAAATAAGAAGGGGGTGTGCCAACTCTGTTCTCCCAGCATCTTTATTATGGTTTTCCTAAGGTTAATCCTTCTCTCTTTTCTGTCAGTAAAGATAGAGGGTGCTGCAGAAGCTTAGAGAGGTGGGAATGATGGGGATTAATTGCTGTTTTATCCAAAGCCCACTCCTTCCTTCTGTTTGCAGCTCTCCAGGAGCAGCTAGGCTGGGTATAGGAAAGTGCTGGGATTAGAGAAGTCCAGAAATGCAGTGCAGAAGATGTACCACTGGCCTCTGATATGGTCCTGAGCCCTCCTGTGCCTCAGTTTCCCCACAAGAACTCAGCACACCCCTTTGCCAGTGGTCCCAGGCCACATTTGATATTAGTAGAGTCATCTGGGAGAGGAGATGAAGGTTTCCACATCAGTGCAGAGTAAATCATTATTAAATGAGACATAATGAATGATCACATGAATCCCAAACTGGAGCAATTAGCCACTCTGTGGCTGCCAGAGGGTATTTTCTCTGCTGCCAGTTGCCTCCAGGTGGCTGATTTTTAAATTACTCTTTCCTTATCTCTTCAAGACATTACCTTGGGAGCCAACTGAGTTTGTTTTGTTTATTTTTTTTTTCCCAAAGTGGGCCTAAATGCTCATTTATATCCAAGAGCCCTGCTCCTGCTGCAGCTCAGGTGGAGCTGACACCTCAGCCTGGCTGCAGCTTATTACTTGTGAAAAGAGATTATTTGCTTGAAGGGAGAATGACCCATGGGTGGTTCCAAAGCCCCTTCGCACAGACACACCTGGATGAGGAGCTCCAGGAAGAACCTGTGGCTGCAGCACACCCTGGGTTGCAGGTGCATCAGCAACATTTGGCTTTGGCTGTGCAAGCAAATACACATTTTTTGAAACAGACCTCCCACCAAAGCAGTGACTTGCTGCCAAGATTTCAGCAGCTATCCCCAGCCACATGCAGGACTAGGAAGCAGAATCTCTGTCCAGGTTGTTGTTATTATCCCTGAGTGCAGGGAAACTGAGGCAGGACAGACAAGGGAGTCTCCAAAGTCCCTTGAGAGGCAGCAACAGGATCCCTGAAGTCCTGTCATGAGTTGGTATCATGCAGCTATTGCTTCAAAATAATAAAAGTTCAGGAAAAAACCTGGCTGGTTAAGGGATTGGCTTGAAAAAGTCATAGGCTTAACAAATTTCTTGTGCAAATTGCAGTCAGTGGTGTGAGCAGCTCTGGGCCTTTTACTTGTACATTTGTACTTCATCCACTTTGGGTCCACTTTGTGTCTATAAAAACCCATTGCAGGTCCCACCTGGTGAGTTAGTGCAGCAGAAGAGGTTTAGGCAAATGTGTTTTTTATATCCCAAACCTGGCAAATGGCAGCTGATGAGTAGGAAATATTTGCTGCTGTGTCCCTCCTATGTCTCACCAGCTTCATTATGGTTCATGTAATTATTTCACTCACCCATAATAAAGCTCTTTTGTTCCCCACAAGCTGGGTTAGACAGCTTTGCCACCCATGGCTCACATCTATGGCTCTACAGAACCCCAGTGGTAAACTTTTCATTTCATCCTGTTTTTCTTGATTAAATTCACCTTTTTAAGCACTGGAGTCTCTTCTCATCAGCAGCATGAGTGTTGAGACCTTGCTTTGCCCAGAAATCTCCTGGTATGGAGGTTTGCTGGTGGGGAACAAGGGCAGAATTTGGCCAAGTGTTGCTGGACCATCCCTGACATAGTTTCTTAGGCTACAGATAGTTCAGCTGGGCACATCCAGCTATGTTTGTTTTTCATCAGCACAGAAAAAGTGACTGCATCACCATGGAGACAGCGATGATTTGCATCTTAATTAAACAGTGACAGATGCCTGACTGATAAAAGCAATCTTTACCTATAGATCCCCATTGACTTCAAGTTCCAGCACACCCATTTACTATCAGATGCTTCTGACATCAACATTTTGACAGGTGATTTGCAGGGAGTTGCGTTTCAATGGTTTTGATTTGGTGATATTCGGATGTGAATAAATATTTCTGACTGGTGAAACAAATATTCCAGGCTGGAGCAGAGCAGGAGTGGCAGAACACTGGCTGGTTCTGTATGGCATAATCCCCACTACCTGATGTTTGGGGACTTGGAGAGGCACAAAGTGATCAGCAAGACAAAAAGCCATGGATGGGTGTATGATGCTGACTGGGCAACATCAAGCTACCCAGAAGGCATCCAAAGGCTGGAGAGCAGAGCACTCACAGGGCAGGCAATGACCATACTGGATTTCCAGCTCTGGAAACTCTTTCCCAATTGTTGGACACCAAAATCTTGTTTCCACCTCCTCTGTGCTAAAGCAAAATTGCAGAATTAGTGTTTTCCTGCTGGTGGCCTAAGCACATGATGGAAAACAGGGTGCAAGGTGAGGCTGTGGTGCAGGGAGAAGCTAAGCAATGAGAAATGAGGTGGAGCTAACCCAGGTACAGTGTGTCCCAGGAATTTGGCACAGCTGTGCCATTGCACAACCCCTGCTTACACTGCAAACAGGTCCTGTGCTCAGCAAGCTGTCCACAACCATCTCATCTGTAGCCATAGGATGAGGTGGAGTGGTTTTAAGCTGAAAGATTGATTTATACTAGGTATTAAGAACAAATTTTTCCTGGGAGGGTGGTGAGACACTGGAACAGGTTGCCCAGAGGAGTTGTGGTTGCCTCCTCCCTGGAAGTGTTCAAGGCCAGGTTGGATGGGGCTTGGAGCACCCTGGTCTAGTGGGATATGTGGAGTGGAACTAGGGGATCTTTAAGGTCCTTTCTAACCCAGATGACTCTGTTATTGGTGCCTCAGAGCTTCAATGCCATTAGGGGATCCAACACCTCATTACTCACTGCCTTCAGCAGCTTTATCATTCTTTTGCTGTGCATAGAGCACTGGGCCAGAGAGAGACACACAAAAACTGCCAGCAGTACCCACTAATTTGGGGTCCCCAAAGAGTAAGGATGGGAAAGTTCAGGTGCTGAACCAGACAGAGCAGAACCTTAGAATTCAGTGTTGTCATTCATCTCCTCCTGGTTTAGTATCAACTAAACACTTAGGAACACACAAACCTTCAAAGCAGGGGGGAACTTGGCCACAAGGAAGGCAGAGGTGGGTTCCTGTCCTTTAGGTAAGGATGAACTTGAGAGGTGTAAAGGTGAGCACCAGAGCTTCCAGAGCCTGGTGCTTCTTATTCCATAGCTGATTTACTGGTCTTACAGAGGTCAGTTTAAATCAAAGCTCTTCACACTTCAGTGGGCTTTATTCATGTTTCATTCACATTTACAATGCTTTTTGCCATGTGAATTCACTGGCATTCCATTTGGTCCAAGCACACATTGCACTCTCCCATCAGCAGAGGTCCAAAATGTATTTTTCTCCTCTGCTTGGCAACCCATTTTCCCCAAATGCCCCCATTTCCCCAAATTCAGACAAAACCACTTACCTTTGCAACTTCTCATCTACAGAATTTGCTGAAACCTGGCCAAGGAACTCCAGAGGAATGGCAAAGGTGAGGACAGCCCAGCAGCTGACTGACACTTGTGGATGTTATAGGAAAGCAGTACAGGTCACTTGTCAGCATTTTAATTATAGGGCTTCATTCAAATGGTTGTGCCCCTGCAGGTGTATTTTGGGAATACTGAATGCAGTGCTCTGTCCTGCAAAAGGCAGTGACTCCTACAACAGAGTCATGGATTAGACCAAAGAGATGAGAGACCTGAGAAGGGATGTAACTGCAGCTGATAACAGAAACCTCCATGTACTCACAGAGCTGCTTCACTGTGGCACTGTCTCTGCCTTTATGGCAGAAAGTAGAAGACATTTCTTTTTCTGTCAAATAAAACCAGAGTTAGCAGTCAGGTCAGGTGCCTCCCAAGAGGGGCTAAGAGGTGTTTAGCCCCCTGTGCTACTTGGAGCTTTATGGCATGCTGAGCATCTCCTGCTCTTGGAAGGCAGTAGAGCTGTACCTGAGTACACCAAAAAGTTAATTGGGAAGAGCAGCTGTGAAAAAGGCCTGACCTTTTCTTGACTCACAACCCAATGCTGAGTAGCAGAGGTCATCCAATTAATGGGGAAAATTACTCTGGAAGAGAACTTTCTGCCTTGGAAGAGTGATGCTGAGACTTGTTAGCAGACCCCTCTCACACCATGCTCAGTTTCAAGGCAAAATGGTCCTCACAATGAGAAAGCAGAGACTCCAGCCCTCAGACATGGATAGTTGTCACCAGCACTGTGATGGGTCCTGGAGCTCCAGCAGCACTGCCAGAGGTTGGACATGGTCCCCATCACCTGCTAATTAATGCTGCTGCTTCCTGAGGCTTTTACTGCCAGTAAAGTTGAACTGTGCTCCAGGGAAAATGGGCAGGCAGGATGAAGTTTTAGACCTAGAAATCTCCCATCCTAACAAGAAAGAGAGAAGATCATTTATATATCTCATACTCTTACCATATCCAAGCTCTAACAGATTTTCTGCTCTCCATGGGCTCCACGAAATCTAAAAAAGGAACTCTTCCCTTGGTACTTCTGAAAATATTCCCAAGGTTATTCTCCAGTCTCCAGCAGACCAAATCAACAGGACTCTTTCAGGCTCCTTCAATAGACCATGTCACTAAAGCATATCCTTTGGGATGTTTCTCGTTTCAGTGGTTAACAAAGATGTTCCTCATCAATTTTCTGATGACAGAAAGCAAACAATCACTGCTCAGCATCCTGGGGCATCAGCTGACAGTGTAACTGTCTTTCAAAGATAAACTCAGCTCTTTTGTGATTCAAAAAAATGGAGAAAGTGTGTAAATCTTGAACAAGGAACAAGGTGTTGTATTTTCGCTGGGTGTATACTAAAAGCAGTTGAATCAGGATACTGATCTTCCCTCCACATTGACTTTCTGTCTATAATATAAACACCTGATCCCCAGTGTAATAAACCTGATCCCCAGGCCTGGGATTGTCTGTCTTTGGGGATGATGAGGTAGATATCTCATACTCAGATAATTTCCCATGCTGCACTCATCAGGCAGTCTTAAAAAGCCATAAGAAGAGCAATGGAAAACCACAATTCACCTTTTTTACCTTCTAAATACCATTCAAATGGCAAAGCTAAGACTAATACAAGAAAATTAGTCAGGACAGATCTGATTACATTTTCTCTGAATCAGAACCATGTTTTGGTTGGTCAGAGGTTCAGAAGAAAACAGTCAGGGAATGCAAAATTCAAAAAAGTGAATGGGCCTCTTAACTTGTCAGTGATTTCCCCAGCAGCCATTACCAACCACTCCAGCTCTACAGAAAAAAGGAAACCTGGTGTGAGATCCTCCACAGTTCACTGGTGCTGACCAGAGGAGGACCAGAGAAAGTGAGTAGGAAGGAGAAAAGAAGTATTAGATGACCTAAGAGATGGAAATAAACACTGACAAGTAAATAGATGGCTGTTCAGGGGGCCATGGGAGAACCAAGCAGCTGGGATCTGAGGATGCAGCTGGTTTTTAAAGAGCAGAAATGTAATTCAGGTGGTACTTCTTAGAGTGCTTTCTCCAAAGTGGTCTGCTGGTCTCTTACCAATTTTCTTTATTGTGGTCATAAAGAGAACAACCAATACATGTGGAAATAAAAAGGAAACAGCAACTACTGGAGCAGTATGTTAGAGATAGAATAGATTCACTACAGCCTCTATGTAGTAAGCTTGTAATCACTATAAAAAAATAAATCTCATTTTCTCATTTTTAAAATAGGTTGTTGATTACACCTATTCGCTCTGAGAAGAAACATAAGCAGGTGTTTCTAAAAGATTTAATCCCTTTGATGAGAATTAAATGTGTTTCTCTAATATATGGGAGTATGAGCCCTGTGTGGTAAGGGGAGGGTTGGTCTCGCAGTCCAAAGTAGGAGAGATATGTGTAAATAAATGTTGTATTTAAAACTGACATTTTTTGCTTGGTGGCTAGCAGTGACCACAAGGAGGAAAAATGACATCTCCACCAGGGGTAAGAGATTAGGGGAGTGCATAAAGGCACTAATGAACCAACTTCTAAGCTCTTGCCCAGGGATGCTGGACTGCTCCTGTGATCCACAGTGCCATTTCCAGCACGGGGCCTGGCACCAGCACTGATGGAGAGGAGAGGTGCCAGCTTTCAGGAGAGCTGTTATTTGCAAATGTACTTCATGGCTGAGATGTAGTGAGAAAAATTCTGTATGGGGTGAAGGGAGAGCGCCAAGAGCTTCAGGGCATGCAGGGGTGTTGTGGGAATGAGGGGGTGATGGGCAGAGGCTGTTGCTTTAGGAGGGACAAACAGATCAGTGATTCAAATACTGATGGGCTGGCTTGGACACTCCACTGACAAACATTACCAAGGCTGCAGCCTGGTTCTGCATCTTCTGTTCTTGGCCCAGGGGCAGCCCAAGTGCTGAAAAGCAGGAGGCTGCAGTTGGGGTCCACACTCAGAGGCTTCAGGACCAACTTTTGGCACTCATCTGGTTTCAGCATCACAGCTTCCCAAGGGCTCCACAAACCTCACACTGAGTTTTACATTCATCACCGTTCTACACTCCCCAGGGCAGGCAGGGGAGAGACCAAATCCAACCTTGCCAGCCTGCATGTTATCCAGGGGCAACTCTTCTCCTAGGTGCTCAGTGGTTCCTCTCTCTGCCCAAACAGAGAGCCCAGAACACCATCCTTGGCAGCCTCATTGGTGCTCGTTTGCAGGGGAATTAGGAAAAAAAAGACGTAGCTATTTCACAATGCTGTGACATCAATCAGAATTCATAAGCAGCTTCCCAAAATTATCACATATGGAAACTACACTGTGTCTGGCTGGTAATTAGATGTCAATCTTTAAGAAAGTGTGGTTGATTCAAAATCTCTGGCTTTCTGTTTTCTTTTTCATTCTAGTTGCAGTGAAAATATACCTGATTTATTCTGACCAGCACAGCAGCAGAAGGGCTTTGGTGTGAGAGTTGTATTTGTGTCTGAAAGAAAGCTGGGGTGGCCCCAGTCCAATATCACTTATTGAACAGCCAGGTCCATAATACATTTTCTCTGAACACTGCACAAAATTTGTGAGTGCTACATTTCACTTGATACAAATTATGTGCTATCATTATTATGTGCTATTAAATTATGCTTGTATATGATCAGTACACCGAGTACACCAAAGGAACTTGTGTGGGCCAACACAAGAGGAGCAAAACAGCACAAATGCACTTAGGACCAGCCCATGGCTTGTGAAAAATCACATTTTATTATATTTTTTTAAATAAGATAGAAGTGTCCTAAAATAAATGCTCAGCTAAAGATTGATCAAAACAACTTTATAATTAGAGACACAAGGCTATTTACATTGGCTTTTGCTTCTCTAATTTAGCTTTCATTTTCATGCTTAAGAGTAACCAAGCAAACCAAAACTCAAGTGGCTCAGTGGAACCCTGTGCTGTTAATGAAAGCCTCTCTCACCCTGTGCAGCAAAATAGCAAAGGAGATGATTAGGAAACAGCAATCCTGGTGCTGATGCTTTTTGAAATATCTCAGGTTTGTTGACATGATCAGGTTTCCTTTGCTCTGTGAAGCTAGATCCTTGCTCCAGCCTGGTGACCTCCTGTCCAGGCATGACCTCCTCCTGGAGTTTTTCAAGACTGTTGACTCCAAGTGTCCCCAGGTCCTCTGTGACCCCTGGAGACTTCCCAGGACCTCCACACTCCCTGTCCACTCCTTGTGAGTGCAAGCATCTCTGGTGGTGCTGGCTGAGAAATTTTCTCTGTGGTAGAGAAAAATGATTCATCCCTCTGGACCAAACACTTGTAGGTTCCTCTGTCATTTGGGAAGAATGTGTAGCCCAGAAACATATGTAGGAATATGGCATTTGGAAGAGGAGAAATCACTTTTGGTAGTATGAAATTGTCCAGAAAGAAAAAAGACAAGAAAGGAAGAGAAGAGAAGAGAAGAGAAGAGAAGAGAAGAGAAGAGAAGAGAAGAGAAGAGAAGAGAAGAGAAGAGAAGAGGGAAAGGGAAAGGGAAAGGGGAAGGGAAAGGGAAAGGAAAAGGGAAAGGAAAAGGGAAAGGAAAAGGAAAAGGAAAGGGAAAAGGAAAAGGAAAAGGAAAGGGAAAAGGAAAGGGAAAGGAAAAGGAAAAGGAAAAGGAAAAGGAAAAGGAAAAGGAAAAGGAAAAGGAAAAGGAAAAGGAAAAGGAAAAGGAAAAGGAAGTGTAAGGGTCAGTGTGACACAACCAGAAACACAGGCCACAGTGAAAGACCCTCCATCCATCAGCAGCATACATGCTGTGGGATATCCTATTGCTTTCATTGCCAACACTGCATCAGGCTGGCACTGCTGGTGATTACAGCCATAGGGAGAGATTTTGATCAAGAAAGGCTTCTCAAGTGGCTTTTCTCCCAGTGGAGTTTTTCTGACTGAGAGAGCACACATCAGAGCTCACTGAGCTGGGTCCTGTATCTGCCGTGTAACAGGGGGGGCAGCAGAGCTGAGTATGAGGTGATGGGAGCAGAGTCCCCTGACCATAGGTTGAACCTATGTGCTGCATCCCCCCTGTCCTTACCATACAGCTCTGAGACACCTTCAGATGCGAGATAAAACTTCAAAACCCCAGAATTACCCTTCTGCCTGCAGAAAAACACAGTTTAAAAATGGTCAGGACCATTCCCCTTGGTGGCCTGTTCTTTTAAGAATGAACAAAAATGCACTGCCTCTTTGGAAAGCAGATATGAAAGGAAACAAGCTGGTGAGCTCGTCAGGATCCTGACTATTAAATCCTGACTATTATATATTACTATACTATCCTGGAATTAAGAAGTCCTGGGCATAATCACAAGGTGGACAACTGAGTCCTATTGGCTCAAATTTCAGTGCTACAATTGTTGAACTATCTGAGATTTTTTTAATGGCAGAAAAGTTAAAACCAGAACTTGGTAAGGGCCAATCTCTCCCACTTTCTTGTGGGAGTTGTTTTTTTTTTCCCAGCAGGACCAGGAGCTTGGGTCCCTTGCCTTTACATGAATGGAAGGAAAATAACCCTTTTTACACTATTCCCTTCTTTTCCTTATACCTTTCCTTTCTTTTCCTTTTTTTTCTTCCTCCCTCCTTCTGTCTTTCCCTCTGTCTCTCTATTTCTCTCTTTCTTTCCCTCTTCCTCTCTCACTCTCTCTCTCTCTACCCCAACAGAAGCTGCAGATGGAGATGGACAAAGCCTAGGCTGGGTCTGCCCTGGTGCTCCTGCCCACCCCTCTGTTCCAGGCTGCCCTGTCTGGCTCTGTGCCCCCCAGCTCTGAGTCAGGGAGTTCAGCCCATGCTGAACTGGGCTGGGCTGGGGCTCTTCTAATAAGGTTTTTGCATGGCAGCTACTGTGCTCCAGCAGACTGAGTCAAAACATGCCAAATCTGAAACACAGAGTGTTCCTCACCTTCCTACAGGTGGCTTTGGGCCCTGTGTCCTCCCTCTCCACCTCACAGGAGTGGAGAGGTCAGTCCCCACCTTTGCTGGGGAGTGGGTTTTGCTGGGGGGGGATGAGGGGGCAGTAGCCTCCACTGGCAGCTGATGGCTTTTGTGATTGACTGCACATTCCTGCTGGCATTTAATCAATTCCAGGAGTTGTTTCTTCCTGTGTACCTTGCACAGTGAGAGAAATCCTGGCTTAATCCTTCCCACTGACTTGAGGCTTGGCTCCTTGGGATGCTCACCTTGCTGCTGGGGCATCCGTCTGCTCCCTCTCCAGCCATAGGGCAGCTGGGAAAGGGAGGTGGTAACTGGGAGAGATGTCTGAAAGGTCAAACAGCAAAGCTACACCTACTCAAGGGGGATTGATCAGCAAGGCAGTCAGCTCCCTGAGTGGGGTCTGTGCTCTTGCAAGGTGGAAGGGGAGGGGGGAGAATTCTAATGAACGGCATGGGAGAGAGACCTCTGAAAATATTTAGTGGGAGAAAAGGAACACAATTATTCAGAAATGGGATATTTATCAGAGCTGGGGTAGATGGACAAAGGCCATAGCTTTCAAGGGGATTCCAGGTGATTTTGGAATTGCTAAAAAGAGAGCCCATCAACACCCCTCCAGGGCCCACCTCACCTATCCCTGATAGCTCCATGGGAATATGATAAACTTGTTCTGGAAATCAAATTAGCCATTTGAGTAATGGTAAAACCTCACATTTAAAGAGCAGCTCCATTACACCCTGAGTGCTGATGCATTTCCTCCCCACCCTGTGGCATGAAGGGTGCCCCACAGAAGCACCCAAACTCAAGATATCTCTTCCTAATCCAGCCTCCCTTGTGGTCTGTGAAGAGAGATGAGCACCTGCCATAGCCCAGGATGGTGTCACAGTACTCACACAAGTTTCCCTCTGGAAGCATCTCTTCCCTTCTGCTGGCTGTACAGGGAAAAGAGTCACTGTCTCAGATGACCACATCTCAGCCTCTGCTTCTGCTTCTGGTCTTCTCAGAAATTCCTGCCCAGCCACAGAATGGCCACTTGCTGGTCCACCAGGAGATGAGGTCCTGACCCAGCAGAGATGGGGTCACTCCACAAGGACAGTCCCTCAAAGATGAGGTGGGAATACAGCCTGGGAAGCCTCAGGTCCCCTGCTCTTTTCCCTTCCTTTATTCAGCTTCTGATGCTTCTGAACCTCCACGAGTGCTCTTAAATTTTAATCTGGCCATGCTATAAGTGAGGGCAGAAAACCAGCAGACACGCAGAACATTTAATCATTGTTCATACCTCTCCTTCATACCAAATCTAATGGCACTTACAAGGTCAAATTAATAGCATGAAGGATGCTACCCGTGGTTTCAGTTTCAAGCAAAAGAAGTGAAAAGAACCAGGTGAGAAATAAGCAAATAAAACTTGATTTGATCTAATACCCACCAGGGATGTGTGTGCTTCCTGGGTGCAGCTCTTGAGGCAGCTGCATGGATGCTGCTGTCCCTGCTCACATCGTGTGTCACAGCCTCTGTGTGCACACACTAAGCCTCTTACTTCAAGTGATAAAGCTTGATTAATAAATCATTGCAGAGCAAATGGTTGGTAAGCACTTCAACATTTCAGTATTTATCTGCTGGA
The DNA here is from genome assembly GCF_003957555.1 of Calypte anna. NCBI lineage: Eukaryota > Metazoa > Chordata > Aves > Apodiformes > Trochilidae > Calypte > Calypte anna. The sequence continues at coordinate 8,805,629 of NC_044245.1, forward strand.
AAAAATGGAATTAGAAATGAGCTTATATAGTAAGATTAGTCCAAGTGACTCCCACTGCAGTGGGAGGGAGGAGAAGGGCTCCCAGCACAAGGGCACAGCTGAATGGGTGATGGGTGAAGTGTGACCTCTAGGAAAGGCTCATAAACCCTGAAGGATACAGAAAAGCACACTGTCATCTCAGAAGCCCAGAGCAAGCATAAATATCACTCCTGATATTTATGCACCTGGCTTGAGTGATCACCTGAGTGAAAGAGGAGGTCTGGATAAACCCAACAGGAAGTATGCTAATGTGGTGACTTTGATTTTGGAAAGAAGGAATCATTTTGAGGGAGATGCTTCATGTCCAAGCAATATCCACTGTGCCTTACCAACAAATGACTGCAGAGGAGGTGAGCAGGGACACCAAAGACCAGGTTAGGACATGGCACCTCTTTCCTGTCTGGTTCACCAGCCAACGGAGTGGCCAACCTCTTTCTGGGGATTGTTGTCAGGGAGGTGACATTCAGACTTGCCCATAAACATTCCCATAGCTCTGAGCAGAGATGTCTGGGCACGCAGCTCCAGAAGACACAAACTTCTGGCTCCAAGGAAAGACTGAGAGGACAAATAATCCTTTAGGAAGGTCCAAAACAAAAACCTCAGGTTAATTTCTCTGTTGTAAAGAAGAGGTTTATTGCTTTGATCTCACTATCTCACTAATGCTTTCAGCCTAGAGGGCAAGCTAGAAAACCTCTGTCTACTGTACACAATAAAGGTGATTGAGAGAATTTCAGGCTGATATAAAGCAGGAAAGGAGGACAGAAAAGCAATGCTACATGAACATGGTACAAGTGAGGGACTAATAAACAGGAGATTGGAAAACAAAACCTTATTAGATATGTAACTTGGAGCCAAAAAAAGTCTTTTGTCAATGAAATAAAAAGAACTCACTGTTCTTTGCTTCAAGCATTACCCATAAAAGGCTGCACCTATATTGCCTCTAGATCTGTTGTGTTGTCAGGTCTATATGCTCATTTATTTTTCATTCCACTCTTATTCCAAAACCTTGTTTCTAAGAATGAAAATTATATGTAATCAGCTCCTGAATTTCACTTGCCTTTTACTGCAGATGGGCTTCATCTAAAATACAAAATAAATAGAAGAAATGTTTTGGAAGCGATTTTTTTAGTCTTTCTTCTGTTCAGGGTCTCATTAACAGTTGGCAACCAAACCACCAATTTTTACAAAGACCTGAATCATAACCTGCCATTGAAAGGAAAAGGCAAAAATCATGATAGTTTATTACAAAAAGTTCCATCTTTCCCAGGTCAGGCAGCCACCTCTCCCTGCCCCTCCATCCCACATCCCATTCCCAGGCTGGATGAGGAGAGGCAAACTGGCCAGGATCTGGAGGAGATCAGAGATTGCTTTTCTGGGGCTATCTGAAGTCAGCCCACATGGGCCCAGGAGGACCCTCCCCAGGGAGCTGAGCCCCACCAACCCTCCTTGTGCAGCTGGGCAATAGGCAGCCAATAGTCTCCCACTCCTTCTTCAGCAGTTGCATCCTTTCTAAAGCATTCTCCCTCTTGTGGAATAACTATTACTCATGCTATCTTCACCTGCAAACAGTTCTTTAGGTACATGTCCAAGGGTGGGCTTGAGCCAGGGCAGTGACAGCCAACTGGGTGCTGAGCTGCAGCAGCCTCATGCTTCCCAGGGCTGTGCTGTAACACTCCACTGATGGGCTAGGTCTAAAATCCCAGAAAATTCTTTTGCAAATGCCTGCTACTCACTGCCCTTATCTATTTAATGGTCTTACAGTTATTTAATTTAGCTCCTTGGAGTTTCATTTTCCTTAAACCAGCCCTAATTGAAGTTCCTCCTGGGCTGAGCCAGGTGTGTAGCTGATGAGCATTGGTCTAAACCATGCCTCTGCTTTTTTAATTCTACAACGAAAGACATCATTACCTATCAAGAGATTGTCTGAAGAAAGAAATCCTCGGTACTTGAGTGCTCTGCTTGGACAGGGAGGCTTCACAGTGGCAGAGGTTGAAGCATCAGCACAAACACGTGTGATGTGTAGCCACTGACCACGAGGTCATGAAGGGTCATACATATCTGTGTAACCGTTTGCATTAAGTTCTACAAGGTCCCAGCTTCTCATCTGTGGCTGGTTTTGTTGTGACAGAGTTTGAAAGAAAAAGAGTAAAGGGTTATGATACAAAACTTGTGGTTCGTGACTCAGACCAGAAATGTCTCCTGGGTACCTCAGGGCAAATTCTGGAAAACTTGGTGGATCTTAGACATTTTGCCTCTGGAAATTATTAAGCCCCAGAGAACCAAGATAATTCTAAAGGAAAATATGATCTGTTACCTTTGAAGCATTGCTTCTAATTTAATTTTAATGATGCTTATGAGAAATGTGACGCCTGTGTGTCTGCTTTGTAATTGCAGCACAGTCAATCTCTGAGGCTCTAATGTCATTTTACAGGGGTCCTGTTGACATCCTGTTGTATCTATTGCAATGCAGCTTCAGACTATTTGGTAGATATTCTGGAAATTACCTATTATAACTTCTCTCCTCAGACATGGGTTTTATGGCAAAACCTGGTTTATCAGTTAGGTTGTGAAAGGTGATCACTTTGTCTACTGTAGCTGGGACTGAATTATGGATCTGGAAGTATTAGAGGCAGTTATGGAAGTGTATAAAGAAGTGTTATACCAGTAAAATATCCGAAGTTACTGAGAATAATTGAGCTCTTGAGGTGTCCTGACTTTTTCATATTCATTGTCCCAGTAGTCTTATTATCAGTATTTAAGTTGAGTATACTGGATTACTTCCCCTGTTGTTTTTTTTTTTTTTCCTTGTGGATTGCCAGATAATCCAAGATCTGTCCGCTCTTCCCATTTCATTCTCTCTTGCTGTATAAGCACATCCCATTCAGGATCTACCAATATATTTTAAGAGATCATTTATTTCCCTCTTCTGATCCAGCAGTGTTTCTCTCTGGACAAGAGAATAGTCTCATTTTAGTTCTCTGCTTTGTGATACACCAAGAATTTTATTCCAACAGTTTTTTCAAGCACCACCAGTGTTCATTAAAAACATTTTTAGCCCTTTCTGGAGGCAATTCCAACAACTATAGCTTCTCCTAATTTCTGGTACTCCTGTCAGCCTTGACTGCTGATGTCTCTCCTTGTCTGGGCATATTAGTGCAGATACAGAAGAACCAAAGTAACGTATAACAGCTTTACATTCAAATCCAGATCTGGTGTTTTTGGTAGCCAAGTGTTCACCTAGAAACAAGTCTTCCCTATCATCTGAAATGGGCTCTCCTCACTTATCCCCCCAGTATTCCTCCATGCAAAAACCTTGGAGCCAGAAGGCTGGAAAGCAGATCTGCAAAAAGGATGCAGAAGTCTTGGTGAACACCAAGTTGAAGAGGAGTCAGCAGTATGGACTTGCAGCAGAGAAGGGCTCTTGCATACTGGGTTGAATTCACAAGAGCAGAGTCAGCAGGTCCAGGCAGTGTTTCTTCTGTTACAGTTCTGAGGCACTCAGAGCCCTGCCAAAAGAGAAAATTAAGCCAAGCTCCTCTCAGAGGTGCACAGGAACAAGATAAGATGAAGCAGACACAAGCAGGAGTGTGAGAAATGCCAATTATATGTAAAGAAAAAAAAAAATAAAAGATTCCTGGTGAATGTGTGAAGTGTCCCAGAGGTATTGAGCAGTCTTCACCATTGAAGTCAAAGCTTGGCTGTACAAGGCAACCCACCTGACCTTGCCTGTGTCATGGAAGCATAGAGTAGTCCAGGTTGGATGGGACCCATAAAGACCCCCTAGTTCCAACCCCCCTGCATGGGCAGGGACACTTCCCACTAGGCCAGGTTGCCCAAAACCCCATCCAACTTGGCCTGGAACATTTCCAGGGATGGGGAACCCACAGCTTCTCTGGGCAGCATGTGCCAGTGTCTCACCACCTTCATGTTGAAGAATTTCTTCCTAATGTCTACCCTCTTCCAGCCCTACTGCTACATGTCCTGTGACCAGACAACCTCCAGAGGCCCCTTCCAGATAAAATCTCCCCGTGAGCCACTGATCCCACACCACCTCTGACCAAACAACCCAGAACAACAAACACACAGGAATGACACAACTAGTAAATGTACAGCAACTGTTATAAAGTCAATAGACTACCATAAAAATAAAAATAAAAAAAACCAAACAAAAAACAAAACAAACTAAAAAAACCTACAAAACCCAAAAAACAGTAACATGTTTTTTTACTGGAAATAAACTGAGAAGCAGTTTTATACCCTTCACTGACTCCATTTCTCACTGCTCTGTTCACACTAACATTTTAAGCTGTTATCTCCATAATACATAAATAATACTTTCTTATTCAGCAGCCTTATTAAACCCCAGAGACTGATTTAACCTTACATTATTAAGCTTGTCATTCATTATTAGATTAGTCTGAGTTTATTGTAGCTCTGAGCTACAGACCACTAAATGCCAAAATCAGCATTTACATAACATTAAGACTGCACAGGCCAACAGAAAGTTGGAGGAGTGGAAATTTAAGCTTTCATTTCATCATTAAAATTTGTTGAAGAAGCAGCTGGCCAGCAAAAATTACAGTGCAGAGCCTGGTTCTTCCTGACCTTCCACTCATGAGGAAGAGCCATATTACAGCATCCACATCCATGGTGATGGATGAGGTTATGTTTATTGGCTGGGGGAACTCCAGGTCCTGGAGGAGGCAATGGCCACAGAGCAGCTGGGCTGTCTAAAGGGGAGCTGGAGCAATTTCTGTCCTCTTGGCAGCAGCAGTTTCAACCCATTTTTCCTAGGGTGTTCCCTGTCTGGCTCTTGTCTGATGCTGTTTCAGGTCCCAGTTGTAATATGATGGAAATTATGACGACCAAGACAATTATGGCAACCAAGAAAATTATGGCAACCAAGACATTCTTTAAGTGAAGCTTAAGCAATCCTTCAGTCCTGTCAGGGTGATGGCATCTTCTGTGGAACAAGCAGGAGGTATTCCTCCCAAGAGCTAAGATTTATTTTGTGCTTTGCAGGGTCTGGCAGGCAGATGCTGTGGGTGCAGAGGATCTGTTTGCCAGGGTCCCCCATCCAGCTGCAAGCAGGGCTGCACATCTGGGGCTCACAGCCCATCAGCCAGGCCCTGCCTGGCTACCAGGGTGGCTCTAAGCCTGGGCCTCCATGAGAATGCAGCTGGCAACACTCACGTGTGCAAAGTCCATGCCCCTTTTTTTCACTCCAAATAAATAAATGGGTTCTTTGGAGAAATTCAGAGCAGCCATGGTGCTGCAGGAGGCAATCCTTGGCATACACTGGGATGAAGAATGTAACAGAGTTGCTGCTGTTGGTGGTGCTTTAGAGGAGAGGTCTTATACCACATCTCTGCTAATGGATTTTACCCCATTTTTACTTGGATTCCAGGTAAACAAATGTTCAGTATTTTAATTTTTATTATATAACTTCAGGTTTCTTTGAAAAGAAAAGCAATTTCTGACCATCTCTTGAAATACTGTCTTTCCAGGGTGCACCTTTGCTTATTTTTATTTTCAGACCTTACCAGTTTCCCCCACACTCAAATTCTTTGATGATTTCTCAAAAGGGACTGGCAAAAATTCCAGTCTCCATTTTTAAAAGAGTAGAGATTTATGTAAATCTATTTTTTTCTACAGAAGACACTTTGATCTGTCATCCACATTTCATTTCCTTGCCATAACAAGGTCTCCTATTTGATGTTAATAGGGGATATTCTTCCATTCTTTTCCTAAACTGTTTTTCTTTACAGTTTATCAGGATCAAAGAGCAAACATTATAGCTTCTGATCAAACACAGGGTGATTTTGTAGCTCTCATCTTCTCCTTTAATTATCTGTTTGTTAACAGAACATGTCTAATTTGCTCCTGGCAGGGTTATCAGCTGCGTCATCCTCCTGTTTGGTCCTTCTGGTCATGCTATCATCCTTTTTCATTCCTAATGAACTGAGAAAATGAAAAAGTATGTGGATAAATTATGTGTGATGGAAGGTTTCACGTGTTGTTCAGGAAGTCAAGGAAGCTCAAAAGTCTGTAAGCATATAGGGCACTGAATTAGCAACTGAATGAGCACATGAGCATTGAAAACACCTTTTGCTCTGTTGCTCAGTGGCTTATCTGCAGTTGCATCACCTTTTTCTGGCAGAAGATTCCAAGATCATCATGGTGGCTGGTGATGGAATCTAAAGATCTAGTCCCTGTTTATGAGTGCTGCATTATCCCTGTCTCAGGAGATGGGATCTGGGCCTTTGTTCACTGTATCCCTGTGCACTGTGGTACTGACAGAGGTGAAAAATTGGGTGGCCATTTATTGCTATTTTATCAACATGTGGCCTTGAAGGCTCCAGCATTTATATTCAGAAACTCCCTCATCAGCCCTCATGCTCAATACCATCAGGTTAGAACTGAATGAACGCCCCAGGCTCTTATTTGGTGTCTTCTCAATCTTTATCCCCTGACTGGACTTAAGATGGACAATGCTGTATCAGAAGAATGAATGAGCCAGGATCAGGTTTTCCTTTCACTAGGTATCAGGAGATTTGGACAGTGAACAGATCAGTGACATAAATTTGAGATGCTTTTGAGAAGAGTGCTGGTGCTATCCTGGCCCTCTCAAACCAGGACACAGAAAATCAAAGCTGTGCCCACATAGACCTTCTCAAGCCCAAATCTGCTTTAGGAGAAACACTCTGTGTTTCCATAAGACAGTTGCTAAAAGGGTTTCTCAGGTTTAAAACCACATCCCAAGGACACCAGGCATTTTACTAACACCCAGAAAACCTGTGCTGAGCACAGCTGCATCCATCGTGTGTCAACACGTCGGGCAGCACTGCGGCTGCAGCTGCCAGCTCTGGAGGCTGCTGCTTTATTTCACAGTTGAAGTACAGTCTGTGTACCTGAGAGATTCTTTTGTACCATCTTTTTCACTTGGTCTAAACTCAATGTGCCTTAACATGAAAGGTTTTGAAAGGCCTTGGTTTCCCTCTGACAGAGAACAGCACGACCCTGTTGTGGAACATCATACTCCTTTTCCAGCTTTCTCTGTGAAAAACAAGAGTCCTTAAAACCACCCACAAGCAGTTTATTGGCATAACTGCATCTCAGACAGCTTGCTTGGCAATGAATACACCATCCTCAGTGTAACTCTCCAACATAATCAACTTTCCTCTTTTAATATTTCAGCCCATGGGGAAACTGTCTCAACAAGTAATTCTGGGTACTGAACACCCCTTTGTGCATCTTCTGTCCCATAGGAAGGAACCACAGAAAAAAAGTGTTATAGACCAAGAGGCAAAGAGGAGTGTTCAACAAATATGAGCCCCTTAAATTAATCTTGAGTGCTGTCCTTACTTGGAGTAACTAGAGTGTTGTTAATAAGGAGATTAAATCTGAGCATTTATGAATTTTTACTGTCAGTGCCTTTAGCAGCTCCTGCTACTAGAGATGATTTAAAAATTTAGTATTTGAGGTCTATTTAGAGCTATGCTTAGAATTTAAGAATCCAAATCTCAGTACAAAGACACCCTGGAATTAAAGAATTGCTAACTTTCAAATGCCTTCTCATTTGGCAGTCTGACTGCAAGAAAAAAAAAAGGAAAAATCAGCATTATTGCCATGGTAGATCCATTGTGTGTCAGAACAACAGCCGACAAAATACTCGCTTATTTTTTTCCAAATTATAAAATCTCTTTTAATTTTACAGTATTCTCTGTACTCCTGGATTGATGCTGTTTAGGTACAAGATTATATCCACTTCAGCTCTTGTTCCAAGGTGGGCATCCAGTTTTTTTTAACAACCTTACTGATACTTTTCTACTAGGAAACTCTTTGGCAAAAGCATTAAAAATTAAAAGATATGTATGGAAAAGAAAAAAGGCTGAAAATAATGTCTCAGATAATTAAACAACATTATACGTTTATTTTCCCAACTGGTTCTCTAGATCATGCTGATGCATTGCTCAGGGCATCAGATCCTTGCCTCCTTCTCTCAAGAGCACAACTTACAGAAACTTCCTAATTTTGATCACGTCCTGAAAGTGAGCTCTGAACAGAAAATCAGAGACAATGTCCCTGAAAAGTGACAGGCTTGAAAGACCTTGCTGAGAAATTCCAAAGACATTATTGCTGATACCAACAACCCCATGGGGTCCTTGTACATCCAGCTTGTGGTTACCAATAAAACATGGTTACCTGCAACACATGGATCAAAACCTTCATGTGCAGCCTTATTGACTTCACTGGAGTAAACAAGCACTGACCTTCCTCATAACCCAACACCAGACACTCTGGGTAGTCTGAACCTCCCAGGCTGTCCCATGTCACTTCTACAAGATCTATTTCAAGTTACTTCAGCTTCTCCAGCATTCAATGCCAGAGGTTGATGCTCACAGAGACCACATACACTGGCAGTGTGGATGTGTCCCCACGTTTCCTTGAAGCCCCCCGCAAATCCATGTGTCACAGCTATCTCTGCCTTTCCCTAAAGTGATAAGCACCATGTGGCTGCAGTGTTGGGTTTCCTCCATGACATGACTCCAGCCATAAAATGCAGAAGCCCTTGTCTCCTGTTCCTGTGTGGTCCAGGCTGGGAATTACGTACATTGATACGTGGTGGAAAGTTGTCAAGAACTATTTTTGTGAGGAGACCTTGGCTGTAGTGTGTGAAAGGCTAGAGCCATCCTGGGACACCATGGCATGTGGCCAGAGATGGTGGCAAAAGATGGAGACAGGTTTTTAATTGCTGTAGGTAGGTCCATCACTAGAGGGAGACCAAGATCTACCCTCTGGTGAGTATTTGTCTCACCTCTGATTGCAATATAAGAAAAATAAGCTTTGACTTAGCATTTTCCTGCTTAGTTTTCCAAAACGTTTGGAGTCCATCTCAGGGAGATAGTTTAACATGATCACTACCATCATGCTGCAGTCTGTGTGGATGGTGCATCATGCCCTCAGGATTCCCACCCAGATAATACCATGGGCTTGCTTCAAACTTACTAAATACCACATTTTGCCTGGTTTTATTACGTGACTTTGAGAGGAGGATTTGTTGTGGTCTTGAGGGAGAAATATCTATGTCTGAAGTACATTCATGAGATTTCCAGTGCCAGCTGGGGTATCACCACTGGGAAAACTGTGTTGTTGCTACGCTTTTGTGCTTTAAACAAAATGGAATTCAGAATTATGTATAGCAGGCTTGGAGCTTTCCTCTTTCTTATGATGGTCAAAATGAAGTTTGGTCTGAAGTTTAATCTTGCTTCTGTCTTGATGTGTGTCAGAAGTGTTCTGGAGTGAAGATTTTACTGAAACACTCAGAAGTGAGGGCCAGGGTGGGAGCACAGCCAATGCTCTGCACCTTGGCACCTTCAGCTGGTTCTCTGTGGCCATCCCTGGGGGATCCTGGAAAGGGCCTGTGCCAGGTTGTGCCTCCATCATAATCCAAACCCTCCCACCCAAAGAAGATGTGGCCATGCAATGACTGAAGTCCATCTTAACCACAGCCAGAGAACCAACAGGTATCACAAGATCCTTGCTCCATTAGCGAGTCAGGAAGGATCACAGACAAACTCTTACGCCAGCTGCTCAGTTCCCTCTCCTAAGTTAGATGTTGTTTTCAAAGAGAACAGGTGCACTGCCTAGTTTGAAACCTCTGTGTCTCTTCTACCTTCTTAGATATTCTGGTGGTTGAAGTTTCTTGCCAAAGTCTTCAAGCTGCTTTGCCCAACTTCCAGCACACTTCTTTTTAGCTCTTTCCTGGAGCTGAACTGAAATTTGTTTGCAGCTTGTGTTTGCTGAGTGCTCATGGCCTCACCACCATATCCCTCCTCCAGGAGCAGCTGCTGCAGAAATATTTGCATTGCAACCTGATGAGGCTTCTAAATCTCTGCTCGTGTAAACATGATCAGGTTTACAAAACAGTGTGTGTCCAACAGCTACTGGGGCTGCTGTCAATGGATAGTGACAGTCATCATTTGTCACTTGGTAAAAGGGCATAGCTCGTGTCCCTCGTTCTTATGCAGCCAGTGGGATGTCTGTCCTGCTGGGATGCAGCCAAGGCTGCCAGGGATGGAGACTGCTGGAGAGATGCCACTAAGCTTTGCTTCTTCAGATGGAGGCAGAGGAAGCAGCAGAAGGTGGTACAGAGCTGGGGGTAGGATATCACTGCCTTGGCCCTGTCTCAGCTACAGTGTGCCAGTTAGTGTTGAAGGAAATCATTGATTTATTAGATTTTGCATCAGATTTCCATGCCGCAGCTGGTCTCTGCTCCTGTGTTAACTCAGATCTGTCTTCCCATGCACTCAGGTCCCTTGCAGAGAGCTGCTGAACATTTGTGTCCCTCACTTTTTTGCCCTCTGACTGTTTTGCCTTTTTTTTCTTTTTCCTGGTTCTGCCAATGCTGCTATTTGGTGCCTGTCAGATGAGATTTTCATGCTTTAACCCTGACCAGAAACTGAGCCACACTCACTTTTCTCCAGTGAGATTGGGGAAAGGATCAGAAGGGTAAGAGTAGGAAAACTCATGGGTTGAGATAAAGACAGCTTAATAGGTGAACAAAAAGCTATGCATAAAAGGAAAGAAAACCAAAGAATTCATTCACTGCTTCCCATGGCAGACAGGTGTTCAGCCACCTCCAGGAAAGTTGGGCTCTACTGCATGTAAATGTTGACTTGGGAAGACAAACTTTCAACATTTGACCCTTTCTTCTTCTTCCCCCAGCTTTATGTCCTGATTAGGACATGATACAGGATGGACTATCCCTTTATTCAGCTGGGATCAGCTGTCTTGCCTGTGTCCCCTCCCAGCTTCTTGCCCACTCCCAGCCTCCTGGCTCATGAGCCGGGGTGATGAGCAGCCAGGACTTGACTCTGTGTGAGCACTGCTCAGCAATAAAAAAAAACACTCTGTACAAATAAAAAACACAGCCCTGTACCAGCTACTACAAAGAGAATTAACTCCTTCCCAACCAAACCCAACAAATATGTTTACAGGCCCATGACTCTGCCTGGTGAGTAAGGAGAGCCCAAAATCTTCTGCCACTGGCTGCTCTGACATAATGTAACTGTGAAACTCACCCAATGGTGCCCTTTCAATGACAAGAAACTTTGGGTCTGTTACTCCATTCACTGTTCAGTCCTTAGGATATGTTTTCAGGGGAAAAAGTAGAGGATATAAGGGTTTAGAACAATACCAGGGTTCCTGCACGGAATTTCTCGCCCAGTGTTTTAAGACACACCCTACACTCTTCCCAGGTCCTGACAAAATCTAATCAGTGGGTAACCTTGTTACAAGCAAACTTCATCGGCCAAAGCAACTTGTGCTGGATTCTTTAGCCACAGTGTTCATCAAAACACAGCCTCACCCCAGGCTAACCTCCACCCTAGCCCAAAAGGAGTCATGGAGGCAATAACCCATCTCCTTCCACCTACTGCAGGGCTGTGGAAATACCTGTCTGTCCATGAAGGTTTTAACGTGACAACAAGCATCCTGTTCAGCCCTTTACCTGCTTCACCTGTACACCCTGGGATGAACAGCCCTGCTGGGAGAAGAGCAGATGCAATGGGGAGTTTTATTTAAAGCAGCTATATCGTTTAATTTGCTTTTTTCATCTGGATGGCACCTGAGCACCCCTGCATTCTTGTTGGGTGCTGCCAAGGATGTCAGTCATCACTGCTGGTCTGGACTTGACAAGCTAGAAGTGCTCCTGATGCATCAGCTCCTCAACATCAGCCACATCTCCAAGAGCTCCTTGGCTGCTTCCTGAGGGCAGAGATCTCCATAGAGCTCCTCACAAGCCATGCAGAAAGCCAAGGCACATCCATGGCAGAGCACACTAAATGACTGGCTTCTTTTAGGGTGCTGGGAAACTGTTAGGTCCCTCACTTCAGCACCAGTAATGCCAAAGCTGTGTCTGTGTACCTGCAGGAAACATGGGTTTTCCCTTGGTCTCAGTTTGAGACTCACCTGCTGAACCCAGGGAGGGTTCCTAGCCCTGGAAAGCTCCTAAACCAAAGCACTGGACCTTGTATGGAAGACATACCTGAAAGAGCAAGCCTGAAAACTAGAGATATTTGTGAACGAATCAAAAAGCTTATGGAAGACCTGAGTGAGGTAAAAAGAGCACAAGGAACAAGTGATCGTGGGACGGGAGCCAGTTCACAGGTCAGCTCAGCAGCTGCAGCCCACAGCCTGGCAGCTTGCTGCACAAAGTTTGTTTCTTGTCTCCATCTGCTGTCAGGTCAGGTAACCCACATCATAGCCTGGGTTTTCTGGGTGTTTAAAGATGCCCAAGAAACACCATGCCACTTCCTTCAGACGTACATTTGCTATCCCAGCATTAGTCTAGGTCAAGATGCTGAAAGTTACAGACAAAACTTTCTTTGGAAATATAATGTATTGCTTTTAAAAAAATAGAGGGTTTTTTGGTTTTTTTGTTTTGTTTTGTTTTGTTTTGGGTTTTTTTGCTTAAAATAAATCAGTCTGGGGTTTCTCTGCAAATTTTACTTAGTAATAATTCCTAGGGAAGTCCAAGTCAGATAGGCTTTAGCTGGGAATAGTCCTTCCCATTTCATCTGGCAAGATTGCAGGAGCTGCTGATGGAGAAGGTCTGTGCTGCTGTCTACCAGAACCAGAGCTCTGAATTTGCTGCTCACTGCTTCCTTTGGAGCAATCAAACTGATACATCAGTGGTACCTGACTACTGCCCAGAGAATGGTACCGAAGGATGAATTTTCTTGTCTGCCTTGAAGTAAAAATAGCTTCCACCAGTGTTACTTACAGTGTTACATTTTAAATCTGAGGACACTGCAGCTTTATCTAGTAGGAAGGTGAGGACAAAGCAATGGCCAGAATCAGCACAGCAGCAATGCCCTTTGCCTGCTTCCCATGCATGCTGCAGAAGCAGCTGTTGACTGCTGTCGACTGCCCCTGGATGTCATAGAGAAATGAAGTCCTTTAACAAGGTCTTGTTACCAGCAACTCATTTTGCAAGGTCTCCTCAGGAACACTTAATAAAGTTTGGGGTTCATTTCCAGTTCATCTTCAGCCTGGTCAACTACAAGTAACACTTTTGCCCTGCTTTCCACACCATGGTGCTCAGAGCAAAACCACTCTCACTGCTATTGAAGGTGCTGCTAGCACTCCTTCTAACTGTCTTTTGACCATGCTATGTAGAAACTCTCAAGGAATTCCCCCCGATGCAATTATCTCTCTCTGAAGTAATTATGGAGGATTTACAAGGCCAGGATAGTACTCAGACTGCAGAGTAAGCCATTGAAGTTTGTATCAGTACTGCCTCAAGTGAGCAGAGTTGGTGTGCCAGTATTGCCTTTGACTCCTTAGTCACCCTTCTTAGCTCAGGAGAGCTCTTCAATCCACCCTGGATCAATTAAACACCTACATTTGGTCTGCTGACTTATTCTATGGAAGCAAATGGGAGAGGAGACATCTAGCTCTCATTAAAATGCCTACGTGGTGACACCTCAGTGTAGGTGTTGTTATCTGGGAAGCTGAGTCCCTCCCTGGAGGGATAAGCAGGAATCCACGGGATTGCAACTGTTGGACTTCCCATCAAAGCAGTGTAAGGGGCAGTTCCAACATCCCACAGGATCTGACCTCAGAACAAAGCAGAGATCATAATCACAGCCAAGGAAACTGAGCACTGGCATTTTCAGGACAGACATCCATGAAGTTTGGGCTTGAGGAAAGCATGAAGACTGATGCAAAATTCAGCTGGGATGGAAAAAAAAGTCATGATGTTCCCATATGTGACCACTAGTGACACATGCTGTAAGAAAATTCATTGTTTCTGGATCTATGGCTACAGATTCTTGCCTGATCTCATGTGTCTACTGTCAGGTTATAACCTCAGATCAGAGGTGGGAGGGTTTGAAGCCGAAGTTTAATGAGCAGAGAGGTTAGTGAGGAGGAAGGTTGATCCAGCTGGGCACTGTGTGGATGTCAGCAGCCCACTGTCAGAAGCAACCCCATGGAAAAACAGGCCCTGATAAACCCAGATGGACAAAGAAGTTGGTGCTTTGAGGGGTCAGGGGGGACTGGCAGCTGATTCCTGTGGGAAGGAACATGAGGAATTGAAGCTTTGCTTGGAAGAAGCAGACGAACTGAAAGGCAGCAGGGAAATGGAAGTGGATATAGAGGAAGCTGTGTCCTGCCCTTTGGAGAAGGTTGCAAAGCAGCCTGGAGGGTGTGGGATAAGGAAAAAGAAGTGAGCCCATTGTCCTGGTGCTCCTGGGCTATGGGCACAACTGAGCTTCATCCCAGCACAGTGAGTTACAGGCTCTCCTCAGGAAATACTGCACTTCTTTTGTACCACAGCTGGGAATACTGCATGGCAAGGCTGTCAGCACCTGGTCTTCAGCCATGGTGTCAGGAGCAAGTCACACAGTGGGTCAGAGCATGGTTATTTGCAGCTTCAGCCAACTTTGCAAATGAGGTGGCATGGTAGCATGTCTTCTGCAAAAGGAGAACAATGTCAGTAAGTGGGCTCAGGCTCTCCACCTCTACCCAGGCATTTGCTAGAATGTTTTCCTTTTAGTTTTCACATCTGTATGTCAGAATTTCTTGGCAAACTATCTATTCATATAAAACCTGTTTTATCTAAATAACTAAAAAAAAAAAAATAAGAAAAAGTAAATCCATAAAGACTGGAACAGAAGAGAAGTCACCGTGAATCTACAGATTAGGTGATTGAATCCTCTAAAACTGAAACTCTGACAAGAATTTATAACTTGTGATGAATAAATGGATCAACATTATATTTCTTAAACAATGTGTGTGGGGGGGAAAGGCTCAGAAAAATATGAGACCAGAGAGGTAAATCATGTGTACTGTCGGTGAGACTGGGTAGGAAAACTAAAATACTGAATGCAGTTCACCCTGGCAACATTTGTGAATGGATGTTTAATGAAGGGAGATGTGTAGTAAGAAATGACAGAAACATAGGAGAAGTGAAAAAGATGTGTAACCACTATGAGAACTGAGGAGCTCCATCTGTTTGATTTCATTGAAGAGAAGATAGACTGGTTTGATCACAGAACATAAATACCTTTTAAGTAAGAAAATCCTTAAAAGAAAGGGCACATGAAACCAGAACCAGTGGCTGGAATTTAAAGCCAGACAATTATCTATCAAGTGCAGAACACTTTCTTTTTTCCATGGGAAAGGTGATCAGCCACTAAAGCAAAATAATTAAGGGTTAATTCACTGGTAGTTTTTTGAGGAGTGAAAAGCAACATCACCATTTCCTGCAGTCAGTGTGATAACCAGCAAGTGGATTCCATCCCAGAACTTGGCTTCTTCTACTCTGAAACTATTCTGAATCCAAGACCCATCTGTGCCTCTTCTCTAAGAGGCAATGGAGGAAAATCATCTTGACCCAGAGCTGACCCTGATAAAGAAAATCCACCTCTTCTGGAACCCTCTGATAAGGGGTCTGGAGTTTGCAGCCAGTAACCAGTGCTGGGTTGCTGCAGGCGATGGAGCAGGAGCTGTGCAGAGAGGCTCAGCAACGAGGCTCTGGGAGATCCTCACCAGGAGCTCAGGCTCGGTTCAGACTTCACTGAGATTTAGCAAAATCTTCTCCATGGAGAAAAAGGAAACACTTCAGGCTCAACAAACTGGTGCTGCATTTTGCAACATTATTTTGGATCTTGTCAAGCAGCTGGAGCAAGCAGCACAAGTGACATGTCACTGGACCTGTGCATAACATGAGAAATGAGTGATGTACCTTCAAGTGAGAGGCACAGCTGATGGTTTTTATTAGTTCCACTAAGGCATCCATAATCCCCCCCACACTCTTTGCCTAGTACCTAGGAATCTCCATCTCATCCTGCCTTTTTTCCATAACAAATCCTATTATTATTTGGTGTACAAAGCAAAAATGTATAAGGGTTTTTTGGAGATGCCTGCATCACACTTCACAGCTGTCAAACCCACTGTCTGCAAAGCAGGTGTTATTTTTACCACATGCACTCAAGGAAACAGCTTACCCAAGCTATGGTTTTCAAGAATACATCCACAATATTTCAGATCTGTGTACTATCATCATGACAAGTCTGTCAGTCAGTCTGTCTGGGGAGCAGCTTTATTTTCCTGCATTAGCTGTGCTGTGATCAGACCTAAGAGCCTCAATGTGGCAGACACTGCGTGAAGAAGAAAAAATAAAAAAACCTGAGTGCCTGCCAAGGCTTCTTGCATTCCTTGCAGATCCTTTGGGAAGGCTGCTCTAGCAGAGGAGCTCTCACCAAAAGTCTGCTGTGGTGGTTAGAGAGGATTCACTGCCTAAGACCTCCTGCAGTGGATAAGTGAGGGGGGAAAAGAATTTTTGCATGAACGTGGTGGGATGTGCACGCAGGGGCAGGAAATGGTGAAGGACATTTTATAAGAGATAAGAGAAGGGTAAGAGAAGGGTAACAGCTTTAGACTGGAAGAGGGTAGATTTAGGTTAGATATTAGGCAGAAATTCTTCAGTGTGAGGCTGGTGAGACACTGGAACAGGTTACCCAGGGAGGTTGTGGATGCCCCATCCCTGAAAGTATTTAGAGCAGCCTGGTCTAGAGGGAGATGTTCCTGCCATGCAGGAGGGGTTGGATCTTTGAGGTCCCTTCCAACCCAAACCATTCTATGAAATATGCAGGGATAAAACAAGTCACCCATGTCCATGCAAAGAAGGTACAAGCTGCTGCTGAATAAAAGTGCTCATAGCTTACACCTGTTTATTCATGTGACAGTTCACAGCCTGACACAGGGGACAGCAAGATCCATTTCTCATTGGAGCATGAACTGCAGCACTCAGGATTTTCCTTCCCTCTGTGATGCCTCAAGGGAAAACATCCAGCCTGAAAACTGATGAAAAACTAGTGAGAAAGTCTTCAGCTACCTTCCATCCTGACCCTCATTAATCAGGACCCATATCGTACAGCAAGCAGAAAACGTGGCAGAGGTTTATAGCTTTCTTTTTAGGCCCTTCTAATGAAAGATGCTTCTTGACAGTCCCTAAAAAAACAGGTTATAAGTTGGTTCAAATCCTGGGAGATTGGTACAGCCTCTACAGAATTGCAATGCACTGTAAGCCCCTTGCTGTTCCCACCTCTCCCCTGGCAAGTGTAGGATGTAGCACTCTATTAATCCTCCTCATCTCCAGCATTTGTGTCCAGAATTCATAATTTTGGCTGTTCTCTGCCTGGAATCACCTCCATACAACCCCAATAGAGCCATTCATCACAGAAACAGCCAGGCAGGGATGGGACAGTGGAATAGACTTAGTTCATAGCACAAATATAATCCTATTGACATGTGGAAAAGCTGTGTTCATGCCACAGTCTCCATGTGGGACTGGAGTGATGGGAGCCATGAAGGCACAGACCCCAATTGCTTTGCACAGTCAGAATCATTTATTGTGGGGCTCACAAGACTTATATAGTATCCCAATATTTATTGATTGATCTACGATTTATACCTCAAAGTGCTCCTTCTACTAATATAAAACCTTATCTACCCGTTCCCACTGGAGGCACCTGGTACCAGGACATAACATCGTCCAGATGGCAAATTCCTTAAGTTATTTACAGCTTTTTGTTCTTCTTCAGGGTCAGGGAGTGCCAGGGAATTCCCAGCACTCCTCTATCCCACACAGGCCTTTTCCTCTGCTGTGCTCCTGCACTGGGGCAACACTGAGTGCATCAGCCCTGGCTGTGTGGAGACAGACACTGTCCATGACTGATCTGGCAGCTCTGACAGCACAGGGTTAGTGCAAAGCAGAACTCAATTACAGACCCCAGCAGCCCTGGCCATTCTCAGGGGTACAAACCACAAACCATAGCTCTGCTCAAAGCCCCCTGCACTCAGAGACCTGGTGATACAGAAAGCCAACTGTCCTGGGCAGGACCAACCCATCACAGAATCATAGAATCATAAAATCATCGAATCATAGAAAGTTAGGGGTTAGAAGGGACCTCGAAAGATCATCGAGTCCAACCCCCCTGCCAAAGCAGAGTCACCTATAGCAGCTCACACAGGAACACATCCAGGTGGGCTTTGAATGTCTCCAGGGAAGGAGACTCCACAACCTCCCTGGGCAGCCTGTGCCAGTGCTCTGTCACCCTCACAGTGAAAAAATTCTTCCTAATATTTATATGGAACCGCCCATGCTCCAGTTTATAACCATTGCCTCTTGACTTATCATTAGTTACCCCTTATAAAGGTTTTATTCCATCCTCCTGGTGCTCACCCCTTACATATTTATAAACATTGATGAGGTCACCCCTCAGTCTCCTCTTCTCCAAGCTGAAGAGACCCAGCTCCCTCAGCCTTTCTTCACAAGGGAGATCTTCCACTCCGTTCATCATCTTCATGGCTCTGTGCTGGACTCTCTCAAGCAGTTCCCTGTTCTTAAACTGAGGGGACCAGATTTGGACACAATATTCCAGATGCAGCCTTACCAGGGCAGAGCAGAGGGGGAGAAGAACCTCTCTCAACCTACTAACCACCCCTCTTCTAATGCACCCCAGGATGCCATTTACTTCCTTGGGCACATTGCTGGCTCATGGTCATCCTTCCACCCACCAGCATCCCCAGGTCCCTTTCATCTATGCTGCATCTATTCAACCTATACTGGTACCTAGGCTTGTTCTTTCCCAGATGTCAGACTTAGCACTTGGTCTTGTTGTAATACACTAAGTTTCTCCCTGCCCAACTCTCAAGCCTGTGTAGGTCCTTCTGAATGGCAGCAAAACCTTCTGGGGTATCAGCCACTCCTCAGCTTGTGACAGAACCTGGCAGGTGTGTCAGACATCTTCCTCTGGGATGCTCAAGGGGACAGAGGAGCAGCGTTGCCCCCCTGTCAAACCACTTTTTTATCCCATTAAACTGTCCTACAGGGGCACCTGCTCACTCAAGCTGTGCTGAGAGCCCTGGCAGGCAGCTGGGGGGGATGCACAGCAGCAACCACTGCACTTAACAGCTGAGCTCAGATGTCTTAGGAGATAAAAAGCATCTTTGCTCCTTCCATGTCCAGCACGTATTATGTTACAGTGTGAGCAGCTGTTGAGTTGTGAATGGTGACATTCATGGGTATGGGCCTGTGTGGCTGACTAAAATGACATCATCAAAGCCTGGTGCATCAAAAAGCAGAATGATGGTCCAGCGTGGCTTTTGGGTTTTGGGACACACAACCAAGACAAAGGCACGGAGACCAAATGGCAAGCCACTTGATTTAGCTCCTACCAGGATTCATTCTGTGATTCTGTGTGATTCTGTGAAGTAGATCAGCCCCAAATCCAGATGCAAACACTGCCATCACCTCAGACTAATATTTTTATCTGTGCAGAAGAAAGTGCAGTTAGTGCAGGGTTTCCTGGTCTCTCAGGGTCACACATCCCTTAAAGTTTGCAGTGAAAAGTCTCTCCAAGCCTTCATGACCACACTCAGGTAACCCAGATCCAGGCTCCAGCCCTGGATGTCAGCTTGAAGATGGTGTCCTTGGCTGCCCCAGGGATAACTGGTGTGACTGGGGCTGCAGCCAGGCTGGTGGCAGCTCCCTGTATCTCCCTGCTCCCCACAACCACAGGTGCCGCCTTTTGCTCTCCAGGATGCTATCCATGTCTCCACAATGTGGGGGCTGTGGGTGGGGCTGGCTTCTAGCAAGACCTGGCCTAATCCATGAGAGGGATTATGTGATGAGTTGTTGACCCAGAGAGCCCCTTCCAGCTTATCCCATGGTTTTATGGCACAGGGCATGACCTACCTGCTCACAAGGAGAGAGGGATGTTTGCCTTCCCAACACTTCGTGGCTAACATCTCTGATTAACTACCTCCCTTCTTTTTAATGTTGCTTCACCTCCTTCCAGATTAAAAAAAATAAACAACAAAAAACCAACAATAAATCATGTCATTAGTCTACTGAACCTACAGATTGCCTTCCTGTGCTTCTTGCCCATGTCTCTGGTTGGTGGCAAAGGTACACCTAAAAGTGTCTGAAAGCCAAGCAGGGCTGACCACAATAATACAGACAAAATACAAAATATGACCCTGGACTGTAAAGACACATGCAATTGTGAACAAAGACCACCAAGCAGACTACAGCTACGTGATACCAGACAAAATGAAGACCTCAGGGTGCCCTTGCTAATGAGAGACGGTGACTACAGAGGGAGGAAGTTACTAAGAGCAGTCACATGTTTTTATTCTTGCAGCAGAGATCCAGTTTGTCACACAATAATACAGTCAGTCAATTGCTTTATCTACATTTTGCAGCTGTCAGGCAGAGTATGTGTAGCAACATTACCCCCTACAGTTCAACACCAGGTTCCCACTTTCTTTAAGCTTTCTGTACAGCTCTGCATTTTTCTTACTTTAAGCCACTGAGGGAACTTCTTATCTGAATATATTAAATCTCTGTATAGGGGTGAAACACTTTGGGGAGGCAAAAAGAACAGGTAAGTCAGCATCCAGTAAAGGATAATGATTGCAAATAAATCTTGCAAAATCACCAGATGTTAAGTTAGCCCAAGTAACTTTGCATTTGCACTTCTCTTTACCTGCAGCTTTTTGGTCAGAAGATTTCATGTTGATTTTTCCATCTTCCCTAATGTTTTCACCTACTACTTGAGAAGGACACATCTTACAAAATGGAAAAAAATTCTTAAAATTTCAGATTTGGGAACTTTGTTGGGAAAAAAGGTACAGTCTCACACCAGAAATTATCTTTCACAATGTTTTTCTGTGGCAGACCTTTTAAAAGACAAACTACAGTTCTCATAGCATCACTGGCTGCCTAGGGGAGTGTCCCATTCCTATGTCCCTTGAAAGGCTTGAGGTTCTCCAATGGCTGCTCCCTTGTCCTTTTTTTTTTTTCCTCCATCTTCTTAAGCTGAAATGGAGAAGCAGCACAATAGAGCTTTCTTTACAATACTGTAAACCTTAGGAAAACCAAAGAACCTTCAAGAGGAGCTGGAAATATCCTCAGATGGATAAATAGGTATTAAATTTAAGGCAGCATTTCAGGGAGTGATGCCTTCAAATGCAGCTGGTGCAGCACAGCCACCTGACTCTGTAAAAGCTGAAATTGGCTTTTTGGAACTCATTTGCACTCCTGTGTAGAAGGCAATGATAGTGGGGACACAAGCAGTTACCTATCTCAGGATTTAACACTCATGGCTGTAAAATGCTTGAGCTTGTTTTATATGAGAAAAATTACAGGGTCTTTAGAAAGGTTTGGTGCCTAGGAGCAGATCTGGGAGTGACATGAATGTGAGAAGGGGGAGGATGCTAAGCCACTGGTCCCCATTGCCAGCAGCCCAGCCTGGTGCTGCAGAGCTGCCCAGCATCATCCCCACCCTGTCTGCACAGAAACCTGCCCCAGCAAAGCAGCTTTCCTTCCCATCCTAACCAGGGAAGAGACTTCACCTCCTCACCCGTGGTGATGGAGAAAGGAAGCCACCTCTGTCTGAATACACTGGGTGGGCTGTAGCATCATCAGAGAAGAACCAGTGTTGGATTTTGAAGTGTGTGACACCAGTTGCAGCTCACAAAAAAAGCAGGAAAGAGATTTTCTCAGCCAAGGGTGGCAGCCCACGTAAAAACAGTGGTCTGGAAAATTATTGAAACAGAAATCCCGACATTGCAATCACAAATCTGAATGGTGTCTGGTTTCAGGGTAATAAATTCATCAGCAATCAGTCAGTGGCTTTGCCTTTGATGCCATTAAAAGCACATTTAAGAGAAACCAGAAGAATTCAGTTTCCAGAATCACTCCTTGTGCCCTGGCCCTGTTATCATACTTAGATTTTATCAGTATAGAGCAGATAACACATGTGAGCCTTTCCTTGCTGGAAGAGAAAAGCTACAAGGCAAAGCCTCGGAAGATGCAGCTTTTAATGGATGTTGTTAGATCACTGCAACCCTTTGCTCAGAGCTATCTGGATTCTGGTTTCAAATTGCCTTATCTTGTCTTAGCAATGAGGAATCAATTTTTACTGCAGGTTGCTTTCAGCCACTGGCTCAAACTCTGTGCTATTTAGTTCGGAGGGAAGATTCTTTATGCAAAAAAGGAACCTGTTTTCTACAAGATGCTGCATTTGGGGGCAGCCCAGCAGTCACACCTGTCCTGCACAAACAGCACTGCACAAAACAAGTTCAGCTTTTCCCCAGCAAATTCAGAGAATAGATTCAGAAGTCAAGAAGTTGTTCGAATTCAGCTTGTTTTCTCTTCCTTTAGAGAATCTGAGACCACTCCCCAGCTGCAATCACTCAGTTGCAAGGAATCCCTCAATGATTTTAACTTCCAAGAAGAGCAGAGCTTGAAGGAGAAGCACAGAGTTAAGACCTCTCTAGGCACATCTGTGTGTACATAGATTAATCCTTTAAGAAAAGCTCGGGGCCGATTGAGCCAAATGCTGCATGAGAAACCAGGATTTCCAGTCCCAGCACCAGCCCTGCAACACAGGTTGCAACTATTCCACTGCCTGACTTGGGATAAGTGTCCAGGTGCTCAGATCCCAGGGACAGCAAAAAGAAGCCTGTGAACACTATCAAATTGAGCTTTATCCTGGGTTTGCTGTTATTATTGTTGTTGTTGTTTCTATTTCCTTTTTCACCTAAATCACCTTTATTCTGATTTTTGCCTTGATGAAGTGCAGGTTGACAAGCCAGCATCCCCCAGGGCTGACACTGAGCTTTCCAAGCAGCTGTTGCACAGCTGGATGGTCTCACCCAGCACAACATTGAGGACCAGCACTCCGATACACTTAGGTTTAATTCTGATTGGGTTCACACCCTTCCAACAGACCAAGGGGGACTTATTTGTTCTTCAGGGTGCAGCTGATCCTCCAGTTACTCCAGTTTCCAACCCACGTGCTTCCCCATGCAGAGGGTGTAAGCATGAAGCAGAGCAACAACTTCTGAGCAGTGCTGAGTATCAGAAGTAACATTAATGATAAAAAATGAGGTCTCAGGCAGCAATGACTGCAAGAAATGTGTCTTGCCACAAATCCTTACCAAAGGAATTTAACACTCTGTGTTTTAAAGAAAAAGAAACCTCAAAGCTCTTAAAATCCTGCACAGCTTCACAGAGAGATTTGCATAAAAAGTGCAATCAGAGATCTCATCAAACCCAATTTCATATGCCAAAGTGATGCCAAGTAATTATTGTAAGACGCTGCGGTACAGCTGCCTCAAGTTCCTCTGTGATCAGCATATTTTAAGAAGAGTTTTGCAGTGCAGTTTTTGGATGTTGCAATCACAGGAGAGCCGGCAGAACCACAGCAGACTGCCTGGCATGGCTGGGCTCCACCACCCCCTCCTTCTCGAGGTGAGAGCCCACATCAGCAGCACCATCCTACAGGTTCCTTCAGTGTCTGCTTCCTGTGCATTCCCACTCCACCCTCCACAAAGCACCCCACAGTGGGAGTTCTTCTGTGGAATATAAGCAAGTAGGGTCAAATATTTCTCCAGCACTGCAACCGAGGGAATGTCCAAATCTATTGCTGTGGGATTTGCAGCTACCTGACAGAAGCAGCTTCAGTGGAGCCTGAAGGCATCTATTCACATGTGCAAAGCAGGAGCTATTTGCCAAACCATAGGGCTGTAGATCCCTTTGGGAGACCCTAGGGTATCCAAGACATTTTCCTAGAGCTTTTTCATAGGACCCTATAGGAGACCTGCAACTTTCTGAGCCAGCATCTTTCAGCCAGGCCAGATAAATTAAGGCTTCCCAAATGATAATGAATGTGCAGGATTAGGTCACAGAATCCTGCCCAAAAGATGGGATTCATCTTAAAGATTAAGACACCTTAGCAAAAGACTCTTCACTGTAGGTGTCAAGGTAAGCAAAGTGTCTGGTTCCCACCAGTGGCAGAAGAGACCAGAGGCTTGAT
Organism: Calypte anna; assembly: GCF_003957555.1. Taxonomy (NCBI): domain Eukaryota; kingdom Metazoa; phylum Chordata; class Aves; order Apodiformes; family Trochilidae; genus Calypte; species Calypte anna. The sequence goes on from NC_044245.1 coordinate 8,829,568, forward strand.
TCTGTAGCCAAATGTAGGAATCCTGTATACTCTGAAATGCTGTTTTCTATCTTAGCTGAAGCTCCAGAAGCTCATGGCTCTCATGAAGGTTATATGTGAATGTCTCTGATATCCTAGGATAGATTAGCTGGAGTACTGTGTCCAGTTCTGGGGTCCTCAACACAAGGAGGACATGGAACTGTTGGAGCAAGTCCAGAGGAGGCCACAAAGATGATCAGAGGGCTGGAGGACCCCTCCTACGAAGACAGACTGAGAGAGTTGTTCAGCCTGGAGAAGAGAAGGCTCCAGGGAGACTTTAGTACCTGAAAGGGCTACAGGAAAGCTGTGGGGGGACTTTTTTATAAGGGTGTGTAGTGATAGGATAAGGGGAAATGGCTTTAAACTGAAGAAGGGGAGATTTATGTTAGATATTAGGAAGAAATTTTTCACTGTGAGGGTGGTGAGACACTGGCAAAGGTTGCTCAGAAAAGTCATGGATGCTTCAATCCTGGCAGGGTTCAAAGCCAGGTTGATGGAGCTTGGAGTGACCTGGTCTAGTGGGAGGTGTCCCCACCAATATCACAGGAGCTGGGACTCGATGGCCTTTAAAATCCCATCCAACCCAAACCATTCAAGATTCTATGATATATTGGATGTCAACAGACACCAAACTGATCCCTGACTCTGGATCCCTACCATATGTAATGGAAACTCAGCATTTTCCTCATAAGCATATACCTAACACACACATAAACACCAATGTATATGCATTTTAATCTCTGAGCCAAGTTTTTTTTTCTTCCATAGATCACAAGGAATACACCTTTGCTGCTCATGTTACTGTTTCTGATATTATTTCCCCACACAGTACTTACAAGCATAAGACAGGCTGAATCCCAGCCTGGTGGAGATTTCTCATTGATGTTAATAGGGTCAGCAATACAGCCTACACAAAGATCAAATATAAGCCTCTTACCTCAGCACTTAGAAGCAAAATAGTATTAGGCACTTTAGAAATGCAAATAAATTCTATACTGATAGAATGTCAAGAAAACAATAGGAAAAAAAAAGATAGTTTTGTTACCTGTTGTTTTGAATTTTTAGGAGACATTGCACAGATCACCAGAAAAATAATAGCAATTAATCACATCTAAAATACATGCCTAGATTTTTTTCAGAATCTACCTAAACACAAGAACAATAGGCTTTTCTTCCTCAAAACAAACATAAAATGCTATCTAGTGTTTGCTCTTTGCTACTGCAGTCTCACAAAACCAAAATAAACAAAATAAGCTGAGAAACATTAAGGTGCACGGGATAGCTTGCAGGGCAGTGCCAAGCACTCAGGATTCAGGACCCTTGTCCAGGTTTAGTGTCTGTTCTGAATTTCAAAGACCATACAGAGCTTGACTCATTCAATTCCCACCCTCCAGAGGGAAATTGGAGAGAAGAAAGACCAGGAAGAGAGGATGGGGAATGAAAGGTGTAACCAGCTGCTGACCAGGCATCAGTGCTGGCTTGGCTGTGCTCTCTCTTCTATCCAAACACCCTCTAGCTAGGAAATATAAGTTACTTTTAATGTATTTTAACTCTGTGCCATTATAACATGACATAAACTGTTAATATTAACATTTTGAAATATTTATTTAACAATAGCTGTATTTCAAGCTGAAGGGAAGGAATCGCAACAGCCTGAAAATCCCCAGGTTTCAGATTGATCCTTAGTACTTATTTTATGTGTTAGTTAAAAAATAAAAATATGTATTTGTGTTTTCCATTGTGATGGCTGAGTTAAAGATTAGATCTTAGCTCCACAGCCACTTTTGCTGGAGAACTCCTCTACAGTGATGCTTTTCCACTGGCAGCTTTTCTGTCCATCAGCCAGGCACGATGACACCTCAGCACGCTGAAAAACATCTTCCTTAAATTGCCATCAGCCTCCTCTAAAACAGATCAAAACACCTCAGCTTCCCCACATGTAATATGTCTCAGAAATGTCACTTTTATCCTCAGCAGGTGATGTCCCAACTAACAGTTTTCATGTCCTTCCAGGAGGAGAGAGCAGAGGGAAGAGGGAGAGGAGTTGGTGGCAGCCATTAGGATGAGTGCTGACATGCTGATTTTGCTTTTGGAGGCCAAATTTTCCATTGCTGACTCTCTGAGACACATCATATAGCTCTGCTTGGGGTACATATAGCCAGCACCACTGTCTGTGAATAGTCCACACAATGGCTCACAAGATTTGGGCTTCTTGCCATACAGACCACCAGCTCAAGCTCTGGCCATAACATTTTTTCTATATGATTTTAATGTGCCTTGTGGAGGATGTGTATTTATTTTTAGTCAGACCAGTGCAAGTAAAGGCTCAGAAACAGTTTTCTTCTGAAATCCATGCACAGCTTCATCAAGTCCAATCCTTGATCCACTACCACTGCAGTTACCAGACCATGGCGCTGAGTGCCACATCCAGTCTCTTTTTAAATATCTCCAGGGATGGAGAATCCACTACTTCCTGGGGCAGCCCATTCCAATGTCTGATCACCCTCTCTGTAAAGAAATTCTTTCTAATCTCCAACCTAAACTTCCCCTGGCACAACTTGAGACCGTGTCCTCTTGTCTTGCAGAGAGCTGCCTGGGAAAAGAGACCAACCCCCCCTGGCTCCAACCTCCTTTCAGGGAGTTGTAGAGAGCAATGAGGTCTCCTCTGAGCCTCCTCTTCTCCAGGCTGAACACCCCCAGCTCTCTCAGCCTCTCCTCACAGGATCTGTGCCCTCCTTTGGACCAGGACCTCAATATCCTTCCTAAACTGAGGGGCCCAGAACTGGACACAGTACTCGAGGTGTGGCCTCACCAGAGCTGAGTAGAGGGGCAAATGAGGCAGAATGAACTGTGCAAGACACACATTGGCTGTGTTGCTCTTCTCAGACTGGAAAATAATTAAAATACTTGGAAAATGATTAGACAAATGAAAAATGATTGTCAGAAGAATATGATCAACTAAGCAAAAATGTGTTCTCATTAAGATTTTAAATCAGGCCTTGTACACTCTCACTGAGCCAAACCTGTCCTGTTTTCAGCACTACACAGCCTTGGATCAGGCAGATTCCCACCGACACCCCTGGAAGTTTGGTGTGGGTTAATCACAGTGCTCATGGTAGAAAACTAGAATTTTTCACTTCCCAGTGCCCCTCCAAAGCTGTTCACAGGGTTTGCAAGTGCAGGACAGCCTTTATGCCAAGCTCCCCACTTCTCAGAGGTGCTGATCCTGCTGATAGGGCTGCACACTATTTCTTTTACGTGCCATTGGCAAAGGTTCCCAAAAATCATTTCACAACATAGCAATATATTCCCAACAACTGACAAAGTAGAAAACAAGCTATCAGATCCACAAAGATGATAAGAGGAGTGGAGCACCTCTCCTGTGAAGAGAGCCTGAGAGAGTTGGAGTGGTTCAGCTTGGAGAAGGGTCCACGGAGACCTTAGAGCACCTTCCAGTACCTGAAGGGGCTATAGGAAAGCTGGAGAGGGACTTTTTACAAGAGCATGGAGTGACAGAACAATGTGACAGAAATGGTTTTACATTGAAAGAGGGTAAATTTACATTAGATGGAAGAAATTCTTCACTGTGATGTTGGTGAGACACTGGAACAAGTTCCCCAGAGAAGCTGTGGATGCCTCATCCCTGGCAGTGTTGAAGGCCAGGTTGGATGGGGCTTGAAGCAACCTGGTCTAGTGGGAGATGTCCCTGCCTGCCCATGGCAGGGGGGTTGGAAGTAGATGATATCGATGATCCCTTCCAACCCAAACCATTCCATCATTCTGATTCTATCCTCTCAGGAGCAGCAGCACAGCAACGCCATTTGCCAGGCAACAGAAGCACAGGGACCAGTAGGGACCCCCAGAGCATCACATCACTCCAGGGCTGTTCAGCAGCATTCACACTTCTCACCAGCCCCAGATTCTAGATGCACAAAAATGCTTCATTCCTCAGGAAACACAAGGGTATGCTGATAAGGGGAAAGATGAGATCTCTGAGGTCAGGACCCCTCTTCTATCCCAGAGATCAATAGGTGAAAGACAACAAGCTGAACACACGGAGAAAGTTTCCCATTCTGCAGCTTCAGGGTAGAAATCTTCAGCATTTCTGAAGAATTCCAAAGGGTTTGTTTAGGGAGAGTCCCTGGCCAAAAGGAGGGGACACAGGAACAGGCAGCAGTATCCTTCCAGGAGCATCAGCAGCAAACAGTGTCCAACCTCTCACACTGCAGATAATTAAAGATCTTGGTGTTCTGTGGGCAATGAGGCCACACCAGGCACAGCAGGCATGGACAACCAGGCTGCAGCCATGATACTGGCACAGGAGTATAAGGGAAAGATTTAACTGGGACTACCAGGATTTATTTTCTTCCCATGTGAAACCAGCAAGGAGGCAGTTGCCAGTTCTCAAATGTGATTCACTGCTACTTATTCCAGTTCCTGGGGTCATACTTATGGACAAATGTCAGCTACTGCTGCAAAAAAATGAGCTCCAAGACTTTGGCCCTGCAGGGAACAATCTTTTAAAATGTAACTCTGAAAGGTTGGAAAACCAAAAGCAAACAAAGACTGTTGTGCAAGCCATAGAACTCATCCTCTGTTTTTTTGTCTCAGTCTCCAATGGTGAGATCCATGACATTTTGACAAGGAGAGGAAGCACCATGAGACAAAAAGCTATGGGAGCTATACGGGTTGTCTGGGAAAGAAGAGAAGTGTGTTAGAAACCCTCATGGTAGGACCCCGTTTTACAGCTCTGTAGATGTGTTCCCATGTCAGATAAAAAGATGTTTGGCACCAAGTTGTTATTTATCTTGTGAAAATACATAGGAAATTCACCTTCAAATGAAGAGCCAGAAGGGTGGAGTTACATGTCAAAGGGAAGGGGTTTTAAGATTTGGTTTTATTTCTCTTTACCCTACTCTGATTTCAGTCATAGTAAATTTACCTCATTTTCCCAAATTGAATCTGTTTTGCCAGTGGCAGTAATTGAGTGATCTCTCTGTCCTTATCTCAACCCACAAACCTTTCATTATATTTTCTCTCCCCTCTCTAGCTTAGGAGTGATAGTGTAGCTTGGTGGGCATTGGAGTCCAGCCAGCATCACCCTATCACCCTTGGAAATAATGAGCCTCAGATCTGGCAGGAACTCAAGGAGACAAACATGCCATGCTACGTGGCAATGTGTTCTCCCTGGTCCTGCCTCTCCTTTGTCCTGCCTCCTCCCTGCCAGCTCCTCTCCTGGCCACCCATCCCAGCATCTGCTTCCAGTGCCCATCATCCTTCCCCAGGTCTCAGTCTCACTTTCTCCTGGTTTCTACTGACATGTGCTGGTCAATGCAGCACATGAACATTAATTCTGGTCCCCAGGGATAGAAATACTTTGCAGAGAAAAATCACTTGGTCCATGCCTAGCATGGGTAAGCACTGATTTCTTTTTTTATTTATTTCACTGAGATTTTTTTTACTGGGCTTGTACCATGCACAGGGACTGATGCTGGTGCAGACACAGGTTTTACCTGTTCGATGCAGCTCCAATACTTCATCTACACCAGGACTGTTCCAGCTTAGATAGGTCAATTAAATATATCACATCTTTAATCAGTGTGGGTATGGTGGCAATCACGGGCCAAAGTGACCTGGAAAAAGCTTCTAAGTTGCCCACCAAGAAGATGAACTTCCCCTGCCAACATCCTCTAGTCCTTTCCCTGATCTTGTGCATTTTCTCCCTTTATTTACTGTTCTCCTTCTTCTCTTTTTGGTCTGGAAAAATCCCCAAAGTTTGGCAGCAAAGCTTTGCTTTTCCTGCATTTCTGCCACCAGGGCAACTCATCCCATGGGGGTAGAAATGGAAGCCTGAGACTTCATTGACACACAAAATGTCTTAAAGGAACAACCTCAAGAGCCTGTGGGAACTGCCCTGCAGTCAAGAGCAAGAGCACCTATTTTGAGAGCTGTTTAAGCCTTTCCCTTGCTAAAAGAAGTTTAAAACACAACCCTAAAGCATCTTTTCACAAAGGTAACACAACCCGAGTGTGGTTCTTATCATCTTCATACCGGAGCATTCTTCCAACCCCTTTCACTTTGGGGGGATTCAGGTCATCTTTATGTGGGCTTTGTAGACCTCACTCACAGCATCTTGAAGAAAAAGAGAAGAAAAAAGGCTTTGGGTCTGAAACAGCTATTCCTCAACCCAGGTTGTCACAGCATGATGGTGCCACAGCATCCTGACACCTTAGTTTCACAAGTCACTTGTTTCCTGCTAATTTCAGAGCGTTTTAGCACCCTTCCCCCTTAGGGAGATATTCCTTCTGACTGCTTTTTGGCTATATAACTGGGTTTCTAAGCTTGTCACTGACACACTGCATTGAGGCAGAACTGGAAAATGAAGCGTGTAGTGGAAGAACGTGTGCTGCAAGGGTACAATCCTGCCCAGGTATTTTAACTCCTTATTGCTCATCAAATCTGTCATGGCTGAAAGGCACCAACTCAGTAGGTGCTCATAGCTCATGTCCCACTGCTCCTTGGGAGCAGAGTTTATAATGGAAAAATCCTCCTAATAAAAAAAAACAAAAAAACCTTGGGAAAGCAGCTATTTACTGAAAGAGAATGAGTCACTGTGTTTACCCTGCAGACTGAGATATGAAAGACAAGAAGCCACAAAAGGTCACAGAGGAGCTGTCTCTTTGCCACTTATTTTGTCTGTTCCTCCAATAAAAGCAAAGCCATCTGCAGTACAAGCTATGAATCAGTGGTGGCCAAAAGATTTCAAAAGGACATATGAAGAGTGCCAACTGCTCTTAATAAAAAAGCAAGTGAACAAGAGGAGTCACACAGCTCTTTGTGTAACCTTTACTCCACCGTTAGGTGCATCAGTTTATAGTAATTATGGAAAAGCCACTGATTGTATTATAAATGTAATGACATTAAGCAGGACTGTCACTGTGTTTGTAGCAACAGTTGTGAAATTAATTTTTTTCTTCATTAAGGAGATCCTTATTTGCATGATTAAAATGTCAGCCCAGATAAATGCATGTGCTGGAGAATGAATCACTGAGGAAAAATGCCACCTGACAAGCCTGCTGAATAGGACAAATAAACAAGCAGCAAGGAGCAGCTCAAAACTTGATCCAGGTCCCAGTGGGAGCCATTCCATCATCCTCAGGATTTGCAACAGGCTCCAAGTGAGAACCAAGGTGAGGAGGCTCAGCCAAGCAACAGCCCAAATCCTTGGGATTTTTTCTTTGGCCAAGCTCAGACTTTTTGTAAGGGAAATCTACAGCCTAATAAATACAGAGTGTCTCCTTTGGGGTTTACAGGTTACAAAAAACTACTACCATGAAAGAATGCAGAATATACGCAGTTCAAACTTACTTGTTGGCTACTCTTTGGTAAATGAAAAGCCCAGCCATGACCCCTCCAATGTGACTGAAGCTCATCAACTCCACCTGCTACCACAAATCAACAATATTTCCTATTTACTTTCAAGCTTCACTCAAATTCTTGTTAAAGCAGATGAATCCACACCAAGAAAACAGGTCCTTGTTCCAGGCTCTGAGGCTGACTTACAGCTGTCCCTGAAAGTGCTGGATCCCATGTAACAAAATTGAGAATAACAGGGTGCAGAGCACCAAACTGTTTTCTTTTTTAATCAAAGTCAAGAAGAGAAGCTGAAAACGTAGTATGGCGTCCTGGAGAGAGCAGATTTATCTGTTTTAAAAAGGTCTTGATCCTACAAAACTATTTTCATAGATAATTAAAGCAAAGAGAGAAAAAAAAGGTACTCGGATTTACTCCTTTTAAAGTACATGGAGACTTTTATTATCTGTTTTTCATGGCGAATTTCTTTATTTGGATTTTTTTACCTTTTCTAAAATGCAACAAAGGAATTTTGGTATTTCCTGCAAACTCCAACAAAATATGTTTGCAATTCAAATTGCTGCATTTTGATGCAGTGAAAAATTCTGATTTGATTTGATCTTTTGTTTCACATCACTTAAGAACTTTAAGAAGCTTTGATGAAAAGTCCCTTAAAAAAAAGCAGAGCACCTCTGGAAAAAAAAAAAAAAAAAAGAAGACTTCAAATGTGATGCAAGGCTGTGTCCTTGAGAAGCCGTGGGAGCAGTTCAAAGGAAAATTCCTTAAACCAATACATTTCAGGGAAATCCTATTGGAGAATTAGCACTTTCTAGAAAATTACTTGCCAGACAGCTTCTGACCAGCTCAGCACCACCACCACATCCCTCCTGTGGAGCAGAGCTGCCCTGCACCCAGGCAGGCAGCACCCAAGCCAGGAGGGCTCCTGCTCCCCACCCTCTATGGCAGAAGAGGCAGGACAGGCAGCTCCCAGTTCCTCATGAGCTTCCAGTTTATCCCAGCTGAACTGGAGAGACACCAGCACGCTGGAAAGCTGCATTAGCAGCCTCTTCATCTTCTGCATTAGCAGCCTCTTCATCTTCCTGAGCAGATCATCACGCTGGCATAAAATCTTTCTTCTGACTTTCATCAGAGCAGAATATGCTCATCAATACTCTTCTATATGACATTTGCCTTGAAAGAGAATATGCTCCAAAGGTTTTTTTTTTTAAAACAGAGAGGGGTTTTTTAGTGAGTCCAGTGAATCAAGTCTCTGTGTGTTAGAAAAATGCTACGGTTATTTCTAATGCAGCTACTCTCAGTCAAGTATGAACCATGCCAGGCAGGTCATCTGAATCAGATATTTCTTAACATTTCAAAAATAAACTGGCTTTTTTTATAAGTTAGGAAAGAATTGGCAATTTTAGTTCCTGAATGCTCATTTGCATGCACCAATTTGTTTATAAAAAGCTGCACTTCAGACCAGCACTGGTGGGACAGAATCAAAATATGGCAGAAGGCTCTAACCAGGGGACACAGAGCACCAGCTATAGCTCAGCTCTTCCAGCAGATGTTTTAATGCAGTTATGGCCATCACACCAAAGGGGTTGGTCACTGAACTGGTGAAAAAAGGGGTGAAACCTCTTTTTGAAAGGGGACTGTTTATAGCTGTTGTTCAGATGGACATGATGCTCTTCCCTTGCACCCCACCTTTCAACCATGAGGCCCAGCAGCTGTGTCCCTCTGCACTGTGAGAGCTTGGCTGCCACAACGTCATGTATAAACCTTCCAGGGAGGGGGATCTACAAGGTAAAAATGCAGAAGACACAGCAGAACTGCTACAAATGGTTCAGCAGCACAGCAAGGGAGTGTCCTGCACCACACAGAGCCCAGGCTACAGGAGCAGCACACTGTGGGGACTCAGAGGACCAAACAGTGGGTAAGGATGACACCCTACGTGCAGGCTGTCACAAGGATGACACCCTACTTGCAGGCTGTCACGAGGATCATAGAATCATAAAATTGGCTGGGTTGGAAGGGACCTCAGAGATCATCAAGTCCAACCCTTGATGACACCCTACGTGCAGGTTGTCATGAGGATGACAAGAAATAGATGGACTGGGAGGAGTCAAGTACTTTGCCAGCCATAGTGCTCAGTCTTGCAGGCACCACAACGATTCAGGGTCAGAACAAAGACAATGGTTCTTCACTTACCAAGATAATATAATGAAGTGATTGGCCTCACAAGGCTTCTATGAACCTCAGCTTGCAGCAGGAGAAGGGGACAGAGAACACAAAGAGGTTGTAAAACAAAGATTACTGTGGCTTTATCCAAGGCCTTTATCTGGCATGACTTCTTCTGTCATCCTTGTTTCCATGAGATCTGGGTAGAGAAATCCTAGCTTTCAAAGATGCATCTCTCATCAACTTGATGCCCAGGAGCTGTATAGAGGAAACATGGCACAGCTCAGCACCCCTGTGGGTCATGGAGAGTTCCCTGTGATTTCAAGAAGCTTTTAGATGGGACCTTGTGCTTAGGCAGGTCTGGTTGAGGCAAAGCAAGGTAAGAAAACAATGCCAGACTTTTGGGGTTTTGTATTGAATTGTATACATGTGCAGTTGGTGGTGGACGCTGCAGCCCTGCTCCCCTCTCATCCAGACCATGGCCAGGCTGCACTGTACCAGGTCTCCCAGCCACTGCACCAAGGGGCCCTTCCACAGAACCCTGTGTATGTGGTTGGCATTGGGCCAGCACAAGGAGGGAGAAGAGGTGGGACAGAAGGAAGAAGTCCAGGTCTCATCTCCTGATGGAGTCACCACAACACAGAGCATTAGGAAAGCCTCCTTGGGCCAGGAATTTGATATAGAGCAAATCCCTCCCTGACACATAGGCAAAGCAGAGAGGCTCTTGCTCTGGATCAGGTCTTTATATGCTGGCAAGATCTTGGCTGTGGAGCTAAACAGTCTCTTCCAGGAAGAATCCCCAGGGATGCAGGGGAGCTGTTGCCTCAGCAGGAATGTTAACTGTGTGTTGTCTCCACAAAAAGTGGATTGCACTGATTTTTGCTGGGGTTTTGACTGAAGCTCTGCAGTGGGCTATCATAGCTACAGTGGAACCAGCCCAACCTACCATGTCCCGAAGTGCTGAACAAGAGGGTTTTGTCACCTCTCTTCTGTCATCTCCTGCAGTACCATGGCTTTTCACTCTGAACTCCTGCTGGGTTCATGTCCCAGCCCTGCTGCTGCTGAACAGACTGCTGCTGCAGCCACTCTGTGCTGAAGAGAAGCTTCTAACTCTGCAGGAAATAAAACAAGCTCCAGATGTGAACTTCAGCAGCACTGGGCTGGGTGTTACCCAGCATCAACACATGGATGAGTGTGGATGAGTCTACCCTTGACCTACCCAAGCGAGCTGCTCTCAGCTAAATCAGATTGCAAAACTCACCACAGAATACAAGGGGGAAAGGTCCCGAGGCTCATGAGAGCCTACAGACAATATGAGGTCCCCAAGAGGCTTGCTCTGCCCTCCCTCAGTCTTTCTCTGTGGAATTTGATTCCTGGCTTCTGCTCTTGACTCTGGGCTGCCCTGCCAACTATAACATCTAAATCCTCTGGCGAATGCCCCATGGCTCCACTTGGCATCCGAGGCATCCATCTGGAGACAGACATGAGCTCATCCTCCTCTTCCACATTCCTAGTGAGTTTCTGCCAGCCACAGATCAGTCTGCATCACCCCCTACCAGGATGACTCTCACCAGCACCCAGGTAACTGCTCTGCACTGCCAGAGGACCCCAGCCCAGTTCCTGGATATCCATTTAACCACCACCAGATACTTTTGCCTTGAATGTTATTTTCAATGGAGTGTTTCAGTACATGAGGTTTGATATTATCTTCTGTTGCTGTCATACAAAGAAGAAGGAAACCCAGCAAATCCTTATTACTTATTGGTTTTCATCTGGCTTCAAATCAATTTGTATTACAGTAGGCTGGACGTGTATTTAATTCTTGCATCCTTCCTGACACCAGGGAGATGGACGGGGTTTTATTATTATTGTGTCATTTATGCTGAAAAGTTCTGCAGAAACTGTGCAAAGGCAACAAGAATGATAGAGAGGATATGTAGGCAGTTAGATGATGCAAAAGAAAGCAACAGTGCAGAATAAAAAACAACTGGTTGAACTGCACAACATATGATATCATGCAAGACAAAGGTATAATTAAAACACTCTGAAGTTGCAAGGCATTACCCTGGGGCTCTGGAAGGATGGGCCCAAACCATGAGATTATCTGCAAAACCTCAGTGAACTTTGTAAGAATCCATAAAGCAAGAGCAGCTTCTCTCCCAGGTGTATCTCTGCTGCCTGGGCTCCCTGGAAAACCCTTATTTCATCTGCATCCACTATTCCTCTGGGTCCCCATCAAATGCCTTTTTTGCACTTAAACTGTGAATTTTGCAATCACAGACTTCTTCCTCCACTGTTGACACAATACAGGGCACATGAGCTTGTTCTCTAAAACTAATTATCCTAGGGGGATAAAAAACCTGTAATAAAATAAAAGCTTTCTTTAACCTTGCTGTATAGTTGGATCAACCCTTAATCGCTCAAAGTTCTGTGTTTCTCTAAAGACAAAACAAATATGAAGAAAAGCCACTGGACTGGGAAGGCTGGCAAAGCTATCTACCACCTGCAGAAATTCAACTGGGTCTCCAGCAGATAGCAATGGCAGACAATACCTTGATTGTCTTCATTTTTCTCTCCTTTACACAATGGAATAACTTCTCCACTTAGAACCTGAGTCCCCATTAGTGTGACTGAGGAAAAGTTTTCCTGGGACACTGCTCTTGTGAAATGCTAGAACTAATCTTTTTGGGGTATTTGTGGTAAAAGTCAACATCCTCTTGAAATTTCAGAACGGAATAATTCCCTCTGGTCCTTAAAATAATACTTCAACTAGGAAAAGTGCTTGTAAAGCATGTGGTGCAAGCACAAGCAGTTTGTGAAGGTCAGGTTTATGTTGGCTGATTATTTTTTTGTAGAATCACTGGATTTTGGACTCTTAAAATGCATTGATCTCAGAACACAATGCAAGGCCATCTGTCACCGTGTCCATGTATGGGAGCTGCAAGGTCTGGGAGGAAGGAGGTCCCTACAGGAATGACTTTTTGATTTTCCATTTGAAGAACAAGCTTTCTGCACCTCGTGCTGGGATTGATTCACAGAGTTCTGCTCTGGACATGAATGTCACTGCTGGAAGCATGTCCATGTGCTCCACAGACTTTGGTGGGGATTCAGCACAGCACTGCACTGTCTGCTTCTCACAGGCAGAGAGCTGTCTCCTCCACTCACATACCCTTTTTTTTTTTTTTTTTTTTTTTTTTTTTTTTTTTTTTTTTTGTTATTGTGAATTTCAGAGATTTTAGACTACTAAAAACAGCTGCCTAAAGATTACACTGGCCCATGAGTTCCCAGGCTGTCACCTTCTTCATAAGTAAATTAATGGCCTCTTAAATTAATCTTCACAGACACTGCTGCTATAATGTGATGCTCCTTCAGCTGGTTGCAGACCCCAGCATCCTTAGACCTGGAGCAGGGCTCATTGATGTTTGCAATCTTACACCAAGAGCAGCTACTTTCAAAGTGACTTGCTTTTCTTTTTTAATTTACGCCTCTAATTTGCTATCTAAATGAAAGCTTCTCCCATGAGTGCCTTTTTTTCCTACAGTCAAAGGCCAATATTTGGGGGCACTTGTTTCCAAAACCAAGCCAATAAAGTCAGAATGACACTGTTTTAATTGCCTGAGTTTGCATTATGCAGACTTGATTCCCTTTGTGTCCTCCTCTGGACTGTGGCAGATGATGATAATGGAGAATATGCTGCTGTAGCATATCCTAAAATTCAGTTTCCTGTTTTGGAAACTCACATGTCTCACATACTCCCTTTGGGTAAATGTCCATGCTCTGGGGAACTGCTCCCTTGCCCATGTGTTAATGAGTACTTCCCATCATTAGACCCAGGAATCATTACTGTCTAATCATAACTGGTTATAAAGCAATTAACAGGGGGGAAAAAAGCTCTTATAAGAAGAATGTTGATGGTGTTTGGCAGCAGGTCCCACTTTTCAGCTGCCATCTGACATGGAACTTCTCAGGGGAAATATCCAAAGCCTGCCCTGTTCCCAAGCCTGTTCCCCAGTGTGGACAAGGCTCGGGGCTCCCCCTCACCCCCATGCACAGATGATGGGCAATGCATGGGACAGGTTGGATCAGCAACAGAACAAGCCCCACACTGGGCAGAACTCCCCACACTGATCTCATTATTTCACTGTCTCTATTTCTCCTGCTCAGAGACATATGACATGTATTTGGGTTGTTTGCTCCTTTTGAAGGAACTATTGCTGGAGAACCATGATGAGAAATCTCTGTGTGCTGGAAGCACATCCATGTGGGACCCACCTGGCAACAGGTAGCCACCAACACCACTTACCCCACATTCCCTTAAACCAAAAGGAGCTTAGAAACACAGTGAAGGGATGCCATGGGACAGTTCAGTTTCCTCCAAAGTAAAACATAACCCAGATGGCTGTGATGAAAAGGGACCCTGAGGTGGGCAACTCAGCACTCAGACCCTGTTGCACTGAACATCAGCTGAGATTTTATCCTCACTTTCAGGTTTCAAAGATGTTAGGAGGATAATGGCAGATCTGAGGATTTTATTCTTTTTTTGTTTTCTTGCATTCCTGATCAGGACAGCGTTTTAGTGCTGCCACTACATCTGGGAAATACAATTAATAATAAAAAATAATAATAAAAATTAATAATAAAAAAATGAGCCAAACCCTGTATCCCAGAGATAAAGGGAATGAGTGGTCCTCATGAGGCCTCACAGTACTATTGAGTATTTTATATCAGCCATGTATTTATTCAGAAATTCCCTCAGAGTAGGGTGTTTGTTTACATGCATCTGACTGATAAGGCACAGACAGTCAGAATGATATTGGATGTTGGGTCCCAGCTCACCAATCATCTTCACTGGCATCACTGGGAGCAGGCTGTGGGGCAGTTCCAACCAGACCAGTGCTCAAGTCTTCTCTGGACAGAAATCAGCAGATATGGCACAGTCAGGGAAACAAGATTTCAAGTGATCTGCTCTAGGTCAGAATAAAGAGGTTATGAGAAAATTGGACTTGAACCCCAGACAAGGCCTGTTCTGCATGTTCTCCACTAGGAAAATATTTTTCCTTCAACCAGGGTGAAGGCATGAAACCAGTACTGGACGCAAGCCACCTTGTGGTTCAAGCAGACTTCATGCACTTAACTAGAAACCATCTCAGTCTGAGCCCCTGCCCCTAGTGACTCTCACCAGGAAAGTGCAGGTACCCCTGCAAAGAACATGGGTTTAATACATACAGGACACATGGCCTGATTCATCCTTCCTCACTGACCTACATACTCATTTCTACCAGAGTGGTGTGGAAACAAAGCACTTTTGGTGCACTCATTTGGGGTCACAGTGCTGCCTCCTTGCTGAGCTCTAACCAGTGCTGGATGCCACCAGCAGGATGAGACCATGTGCAATGGGTATTCAAATACACCCTCCTTCCCCAAACTCCTTTCCCTGGGCTTGAAGTCAAACTGCCAGTGTTTTAAAGAGGAAAGCAAAGGAGCAGCTTAAAGCCATAAAATAAATACATCCCAGCAAAAAGACTGACTAGCAGAGGGCCCTGCACTGGAACAACAGCAGTGCTGGAGGGCAGGACTGAAAGCCATTAGCAGAGCTTTGTGAGGATGCACAAGTACTCACATCACATACGACATTGTCAAGGCTTTCAGCCTGTCTCTGTAATGAAGGTTAAATTGCTCCCATAGGCTAAATCTACATGGAGTATTTTCTGAGACCTCAGTAGCCTCCACCAGCAGCAGCTGTACTGGTACTGTGCTGCTAATCCTGCTTGAGTAAGGTTATACAAAACCAGTAAAAAATGTCAGTCAAAGCAACATTCATCTATAATGAACAGAGAAGCCCAGGCTTGTAGGAAGATGTAATGCCTAATTGATGGTAATTAGATGTTAATTAGTTGTAAAGTCTAGTATGAGTTTAATAAAACTCATACTTTTTATTAGCTATTCCCGGAAAAAAATAACTGAGGAAGGATAAAAGCTGTAGGAGACAAAAAATTGGCAGCAAAACCTAATAGACAAGTGACTCAAAGCTTGGCCTCTGTATAAACAGGCTGAAGTGAAGAGTATTGCTCTCTGTCTAATCTAGGCGAGGTACTCTAGGTGGCCCTGCTCTGGCAGGGGGGGTTGGACTAGATGATCTTTCGAGGTCCCTTCCAACCCCTATGATTCTATGATTCTATGATTCTAGGCAACCAATCAGAAGAAAAAAGATTTTTGGAAGAAGTAAGAGAATGTGAGAACTTTGTTGAAGAAAGCAGTCACCATACCAAACACAGGCAGTGTGGGGTGACATTATGAATGAAGAAGCTGCTCCCCCAAAGTACTAAACATCCCTCAAGCCCTGCTCTAATGCAGTAAGCCTGGCATCTCACAGCCAGCCCCTGAGAAATGAGTGGAAAGCTCCCTGATTTATCAATAGGCTGGAAGACAGGGCACAAAGCCAACTGATTGTAAGCAGACAGCCCTGCAGCAGCTGCCAAGATGCTAAGTCACAGGCAGGATGCAAGCAGGGTGTATACGTGGAGAGGAGATTTATCAATGCCAGGGGCTGGCAGCATTGTTTATTAATCCAGTCCTCTAAGAGTATTAAAGACTGCCACGTTGCACAAGCACTCCCATGGTGCTGCTGTTTCAGTGGTGAGGCAGCTCTGAAAGCACAACATCTCACACAAAAAACAACAGTGGTTGGCAGCAGCAGGGTGGTAGGAAAGCCTCACTCTTGGCACATTGCTCTCATCAAAAGCTGTAAGTGTTCTTTGGCCATAATTACCTATAAGGTGATGGTTTAACTCACTCTCTGCCTTTTTAGCTGATTGCTGCTGGCTTTTTTTAAGTGTACATGCTAGGCAAACACACCCCATTCAGTCTCCAGCCATTCCCCAAACTGAAAAAGTGCTCTGTAACATTCTTGTTGTAAGTCCTTCCTCTGCATATGCCTTAGGATGATTAAAAATTTGTAGTTTTACTAGAGAAGGAGTAAAATTCATGCAAGTAACAGCTTCTTGACCATCCTGACCATGCTGCAGCACTGGCAGCACTGCACTGCTGAAGCAGGGCACGTGGCACTGCCAGTGACTATGTTGGAGCACAAGTTATCACTACACTAAAATGAAATTTAAAATAGGGTTGCTCTAGCAAATGTCACGCCAAGTAATTTGATATTGGAAAATATGCTCTAGATGGTATCCAGGCCCCTCCTCTCTATATCTGAGATCCTCTTTCTAACATATTTTTCACCCCAGTTGAACAGGGTCAGAGGTGGCACCTGCCTTGGGTGAGCAGCACCCTCCCTCTGGGAGCAAACCCTGCTGCTGGGGACACATGACTGCTTCCACCAAGAGGATGAGAGTCAGTGGAATTTTGCTGAAAATATCACATTTCCTGTCAAAAGATCCACTTCCTCAGTGATTTTCACTTCTCCTGAACTTCTGCATAACTTGCTTTTTTTCTGCAGTTGGCAAGAGAGCTTGCCTGGCAGATTAACCCTTTCCACCTCCTTACCAAGTGTATGAGCTAAATGTCTATGATTTAATGTCAATCCAAATGCATGGGGACTCGTGGTTTTGACAGGTGAGGTGCAATGAATTCTAACAAATTACCTACAACACTTCTTCTAATGGCCTTGTATATTCTTTGAAGGAAATAACAAATAAAACAGTCTCAGAGCTAAAAAATCAACAAGTAATTGAAACTCTGCCAGTTCTCAGCCTGCATGTGCAGACACCAGCACCTTCTGCCTGTATCTATGTGACTGAAAGAAGCTGTGTCCCTGGCTTGAGGGGTTTGCATGTTTAAATGCCTGTGATGGATGGAGCCAGGGTGCCAACAAAAACAGGAGTGAAAAGGACTGAGGTGAACTTTGTGATGTATCAGGAGCACAGGCATTTCTTCAGGCTTCTCACTGGTTTAAAAAAGCTTAAGCAACATGAACAACCACTACAGCTGTGCTGGAAACTTGACTTTGATCCCAGCAGAAATCTGCTGCACCAGTAACAGTTTTGAAAGTTTGTCAAAGCATTTTCTTGGTTTTTATCTAGCTTCTGCAAGAGGTCATGGCTTAAAGCTTGGGACAGAGAGCTAGGAGTAAAGACATCCAGGGTCTATTCCTAGCTGGGGAAGTGGTAGGACAGGTGGCTCTGGGCCACTGGCTGCAGCCCCTCTGCCCAACTTCCATAACTTTCAAACAGGGAAAAAATTACTTGCTGCTCAGGGATGATGCAAGACCTAATTAGATGTTTGCAAGGAGCTCACTGCCCCTCCAATGAATTGTGTGAGAGAAATGAAGGGTATTATCATATGGGTAATGAGCTCTCACAAGACAGGGACTTCTTTGTTCAAAGAGCCAGGTTCCAGAAGTTTATTAGAGAAAAGTGAGTATTGCTCATCTCTGTGTAACTGAGACTATATTGCTTTATATTAGGAGGATTTATCTGCAATGTATTGCAGTCTTTGGGGTCTTTACCTTCAGGGAAAACCCTAGGAATAACTCCTTAATACCTATTTTTTTTATGAAAATGATCTTTAGCTAGCTTATGAATTGTTTATTTTAAGGCTGCACAATCACTTTGATTATAAAGGCCTAGTGTTATTTAAAAGACTGCTGAACCTCAAGTGAGTAGATGGATGTTGAAAAGATCCGAGGGACATCAGAGATGATTCTGTTCCACTCATGTCTGTTTCTCATAAGAACAAGAGTGTAACTGTATTGCAACCTATTATTGGGATACACAGAAGCAATTGCTATATGTATACAGAAAGATCAGCAAACATTTCCACTGGTAACCACAAGTCACACCAGAAACATGTTACTATCATACTGTATTTCCATTTCATTTCTCACAAGAAGCTTCGTTAACAATGAACTCCAGCAACAGCATAAGGAAACTGAAGTGGAATATAATTTTTTAGCCATCCTTACAAGTAGGCTGAAACAAAAAATGAGGTGACAAAAAGCAACTGACACTTTGCAGGTTGTTTTCTAATAGAATAATACATGCAGACTTAAGTGATTATAGGTTTTGCAGCCACATGTGTGAAAGGTGGAGCTGTGCCTGGGGAGGTATGGCTCCCTGTGCACTAGAGGTGAAGCAATCAGCCCAACCCTCTGTTTTTAGCTGCTGAGAAAAAAGATAAACATTGACATCTCTTCTCCCACCCTCACATTGCCACCTGCACCATCAGCTTAGGGCAAAAGCTCCAACAGCTCCAGAGCTTTGGGTTAGAGCCCCGTGTGCACACAGTTCAGGCCAGAAGACAGCTGTCCTTGAAACTTTGTGGGTAAATGGCTCAGAGTCACTCCCTGCTGTCTTTCTCTCACCCAAAGTGCATTTTCCTTTTTTTTTTTTTTTGCTACCTGCACCAGTGATGCTAGGAAATACCAATGGATTTTCTGTTGCTATATCATGTGCCCATGTATACCCTAACAGGAGGCTACCTGCAACATCCCTACAGTATAACAGTCCAAAGTGTCAATGGCAAGAAGAATGCTAATGTATAACATTTATACATATTATATATATTAACTTCATATTGCCACAGTGCCATGGTATCCACCAAACCAGCAATATGTCTTGCATCTTTCCTGCACCACCTTGCATCACCAGACTGCACCGAGCTGTCCCGTCTCCCTCTCCCTCCCAGCCATCGGTCACTTCCACCACTGTGGCCACGGAGAGGAGAAGGACTGGAAAACACTGTCTCACCTGGTTTCCTCCATGGACAGAGCACCTCTGTCTCCCAAAAAAAGTGCTGGTTCAGAACACAATGTCTGTGAGGCCTTTGGCTACACCAGCTGGGAAGGGAGTCCCCAGCTCTGAAGTGACCAAGAAAAACCTCCTGAGCCTCAGGAGGGTCATGAGCAGACCCATAACATCTTGTACTGCAGCAGCTTACAGGCAGAGAAGCCCCCCAGGCGCAGGTCTCATCCTGCCAGGGAGGTCAAAGGAGAGGCAGGGAGAAGGAGAGGAGCTCAGGAGGTTTGTATGGGAGGCTCTTGTGGCTATCAGGAGACATTTTTAATTCTTGCACCCTCTTGCCCAGTGAACAGGTAGGATGCAAAACATATGTCTCTGTCATTGCCAGTACAGAATGGGAAAAAGCTAAATTCCTTCTCCTCTGAAGTGTCAAGAGAAGAAGCAGAACAGCTTTGTAGCTGCTCACAGCCAGATTGCTTCACAAGGAACTCCAGGCAGTTAGGCAATAGGTATGAAACTGTGTTCCAGGGCTCCTGAGGTTCCACATGCATTAATCAAAGGTAAGTCAGAACAACGACAGACTGATCATCACCAGGTTAGCTTAGCTTGCAATTGGAAACAGACATTGCAGCAAAGTGCTTCCCTTTCCACTGTTTATTTCCAGCTGTTTCACTATTTGTCAAAACTAAAATATACCTACAACTAATACCTTTCCAGCAAAAGGCTTAACAGGAGGCCAATTCTGACTTGACATTTTAGAAGAGTTCACCTGTGATCTTCCCTGTTTCTTGTGTGTGTATAACTAAACTCAGCATCCCCAGTGTGACTGCAGTCCCCAAGCCACATAAAAAGCACACCAGGTAGAGGGACAGCTTGCCTGGATTATTCCTTTAAGTCTTCTTCTGGAAGGAGAGGTAAGTCACCTTTATTGCCACTGTGATGGTAAAACAATGTGGATAACACTTATTGGGAAGTTAATGCACAATCTCAGTGAGTTTTATAAATTAGAGATGAAAAGTTGGGGATCTATTTCCTATTTTCCTACTTCAGCTACTGGGAAGTGCTTTGATTTCAGCAAAATTAAGATAGCAGTATCTATTTAGGATAGCAGACAATGCAGCACAACTTCATTCAAATACTTAAATTACAGGTAAACATGTTTAAAATCAGGTCATTGTCATGGGATCTACAACAGATTAGCACAGGTTTAAGCATAGAACTGGAGATTAAGCTAAAGGCCTCAGGGTCCTTCTTTCTAGACTCTACATCTGTTGTACATCTCTATAGCTACTCAGTCTGGTAGGCAAGATGAAAGTAGCCTACATAGCCAAAAAAGATGTCTCTCCTTTGCCAGCAGTTACTGCCAACACTTAAGCAGTCAAGTATTGGGTAATCCCTATGAGTCTGATGATGTTCTGGCATCCCTCTGCCTGCTGGAAAACAGAGAAGTCAGCATCTGAGCAGAACAATTTCTGCTCTTACAAAAAGAAAAAAACCCAAATTATTTCCAAAGCACATCTCATAACTGATGTTGTACAGAAGAGGTTAGTAGGTGAAGACAAAAGAGATGAAGACATGAGAGCACTTTTTTTACAGCATTTTCCAACCTCCTAATCAGACTGCTTTTGAAACAAGATGGCATTCATCCCAGGGGATCTTTCTTACTACATTCTAGATCTTGAGAAATACATATTTTCTATTATTAATAATTTTTACCTTTCCTTGAGTTTCCAGCCTCTATTCTTGCATTAGTCATGTCCTCATACAATATTTTCTCAGTGACTTTTTATTAAACATTTCTGGGACAGTCTGGGACACCCATTGTCTGTCTTCTGATCTAATGAAGCTCCTTCTGGTATTCAGAGAAGAATATGCTGAGTGCAGAAGACAGCCAACCCAGACCTTTGATTTCAAAGGTCTAACTAGTCCAGCATCTGACAGTGACCACTGGGTTAACAACAGCACAACCTTCCATGGTTTGCCCTCCAGAATATTTTTCCAGCTCCTAATGACTTTGTCTTTAGAACTTTATGAGTAGAAATTTTGCCTTCATATTTAGTATAGTTATTTTATATATATATATATATATGTATATATATACATTTATGCTCGTTACTTGTTTTAGCCTTGTTCAGTCCTGTAAACTCTTCTAGGTTGCAGATTTCAGATTCTGCAGCAGAAAACTGAAGCAAGTAATTTTATTATTGTAATGTAAGTGGAATGTCATCATCTGTGGTCCTGAATAGAACAGGACTGTGCTTAGTTAGATTCAGCTTTAAAAAAAAAAAAAAAAAACACACTTAGGTTTTTCAGGTTTGGATATTGGTGATTCAGTAGAAAGCTTCTTTCCCTGAGTCATTCAAAACATTCCCTCTCCATGTGGATATTACTGGAGGTAACAACTTAATACTGAATAAAACCCCAAAGTTTTCAGTATTTTTAGCCTTTAAAAAAGAACTAATCCCAGCTGAGTATTGCTAGTCCTGGTTTCCTCTGCCCGCATGGCTGAAATCAGTTTATTGAATGTCACTTAAAATACTCATTTTTTTTTGTCCTCAGTTGCCACATATACTTGCTCCATTGGACAATTGCCCTGCTCTATCCAAGAGGAAGCCATACAGAGCTGCCACTTGGAACCAAATTACTATGTTCACTAAGACCTCACCCCACAGTCAAGCTTATGACTTCAGTTCTGGCCCTAATTACTGAATGGATTGAACAAGCTAAGCACTCGAGCAACCTATGATTAAGATTACCTGAAAACACATCTTAGTCTTGCTATTAGAGGTGTGACCAAATTTGTTTTGAAAAAAAAAAAACCCAAAACCTAAAGGAGAGCAACTCCTCCCCTTTCATCCAGTCTCACCTGACCTCTGCTGATCTGTCACACCCTTACAATTTTCAGCTGAGTAAGATGAAACTACAGAGGAAACCATGAGTTATCTGTGATTCAGTACCAGGTTAATGGGATCAAAGAAGGATGTCCTTGTTCCTTTACCAGTGTTCTCTGCACAGCAACTCCTCTCTTCCATCACTACACTGGCCATGCTTGCTCACAAGCCTTGGAGTAGGTTCTCTTCATAGAAACCTTATCTGTAAAGTTGCTAGTGAGGGGTTGCTACAGGAGCTCCTGCAGAGCCAGAGGGAAATGTTTGCTTAGCCAAGGCTTGTACTGTCACTCACCATGAAAGCTCTGACTGCAATGGTGTCAGAACCCCAGCCCAACAAAACCCTCTTGCTGTCATAGGCATCTGAGTCTTGGAAAAAAAAATAGGTCATGACTGTCAGAAGCATGCACAGACAAATAACCAACTTCTGGATGTGTGTGGCAGAGCAGGGAAATATCCTAAAAGCCAGAGTGTCGTTCAGTGAGAGAAATAAGGCTGCTACCCCAGGATTCCAACAGCCACGTTGAAGTCAATGTGAATATTGCCAATGACTTCAATGTGAACAGGATCAAACTGGGACTTAGTTCTGTCAGGCATCAAGCACTCCTATATAGTGCTGAGAGTGCTGCCTTTCCTGTAGAGGCTTAGGAGTTTGGAAGAGTCTGAAATAAAAACAAAACAAACAAGAAAAAAACAAGACAAAACAAAACAAAACCACAACCCACACCTGGTAGTGCAACTGCTACCTGAAAATGAGAGACCTGAAAAGACATGGATGCAATACATGAGCTGATTACTTGTCACCTGCTTTCAACAGAAACATAAATTACTGGTTTGATTACAAGACTGCAAGACCACAGTTAAAGATGAGATAGCACCTCAGTTGAGACTCTCTTTGGAATAATAAAAGATAAAGATACCAAGGTAAATACAATTTTTTTTTCAACTAAACAAAACAAACCAGATTTTTTTCTGTAAAAATAATTTTAATATAAAGTCTATTATTTAAACACCTAAACATTTAAAATTTAAACACCTAAACATTTAAAATTGAACAACCAACCTGCAATAAGGCCTAAACCTAACACATTTTATTGAGCTAAAGTAAATACAAGTTATGGTCAAGGAGTCCATGTTTGTCACTGAAGGTGAAAAAGAGAAGCATTTTGTGGGGCCACCAGCAGGGAAACCCATGGAACTAGAGCTTGCTGTATGACCAGTTTTTGAAAGAGCAGCCTTGCCTGCAAGCAGTGTATTCATTCTACTCCAGCTTAGTACCAACTTAATTAAACTAACCAGTAGCTAACTAGTTCATTTAAAGCTGGAAACTTCTACATGCTGGTAGTTTGGGGAGCAAAGATTCTTTTCTCATCTTAAGCTGGCCGAAGGACTGACACCATGGGTCCCGGCGACTAATAAACTCAGGTTGACTCAAGGTAAGAGTGCAAAGAAGTGTTCTGTCTGCCCTGCTCACTCCTTTAGGAGCTTGACCATTGCACCACTGGAGCCTGCAGAGCTACTGGAGGGGCTTCACACAGCTGTGACACAGATAATCTGCTGCTGCACTCGAAGCAGCCATGGCTTTGACAGATATTCATGTTTGAATCAATACAGTCTGCTGGTCCGAAGTCAACTTTCCACGTAGTAAATAAAGTGAGGTCAGTGCAACCCCAGCCTGGTTAATCCCCAACCCAGACAAGCCATGCGTGGATAACTGAGAATTGATTTCCACATTGAAATAGTAGACAAATGGCTGCAAACTGCCCATTCAATTTATGACCTACAAAGAAAAATGCATGTTTTAATTATTATTGGTGATAAACTTTTTTCTGGGATAAATATTTTTTTTTTAGGATAAAAAAGATACAAAACAAAAGATAATGAAGTGGTTTATTTAAGGCTTGGCTTCTTGCTTGCTGATTTGAAAAGCAAAGCAGGGCTATGAAGGCAGATAAAGAAGCCTGAGCTGTCTCTTGGAACAGCACATCCAGCATAACTCAGCACAGATTAGGGCTTGAACAGAGAGAAGTGAATTTAAACCAGCATTGGATCCTCCTCCTTTCAGTCTTCTCAAGAGATGAAATAATGTCTGGTGGCATTATCAGATGGACTACAGGAGGAAAAGAAATAGGAAATCATTTTGAAATAGCTATGGTTGAGGCAGTTTGGGGGAAAAAAAAAAAAAAAGAATAAAAAGAAAAAAAAAAGTGGTTACCAGCAGAAGAGATCACTTGCAGTGCTGATACCGTAGCTAATCCAGTCACAGATATTAAAGTTTGCTGTATTTTCTCCTGTTCTTTGGTTATGTGTTAATATCTGCTCCATGAGACTGTGTGCCTAGGAAGAAGTTTTATGCATTTTACTTTAGAATAAAGAACTAAATTTCTTTTTTTTTTTGTCCTCTTGAGCAGATGAGTCAGTGGATCTGTTCCTAATAGCAGTCCAGAGCAGTATAAAGTTTTGTTTGCCCTCTTGATTTACAGTGCAATAAACTGTAAAAGAACCACAAGAGATGAGTCAAAATGGATTTTAGCTATTGGGAGCAAATCTTTGTAAAATAGCTGAACTAAAAATTTCCTACCTCAGTACAAATTCCATTTCTCCCAGAAGGTAAAACTGATCAGCTCTGCAGCTGCAGGTTGGCACAAAACAGACTCGTTCAGTTCAGTATCACTCTGGGCATTAAAGAAGCCTTCACAGCAGTTTTGCTAAACATCATTACCTCAAGCCTACATCCCAATTATTTTACTTATGCTTGGTTTAAGCAGATGATCTTCTCATTAAGCCATTTCTCTAGGGCTAAGGGCCAACTGTGCTTTCATTGGTCACACATATTCTCTCTTCTCCTTGCACTTCTGCCAGTCTTCTTTTTCCCCATGCTGCTTTTCAAAAGACTGAGTAAAGTTGTTTCATAGAATCATGGAATGGTTTGAGTTGGAAGGGACCTTAAAGATCACCCCGCTCAAAACCCCCAGCCATGGGCAGGGACCCCTTCCACCAGACCAGGTTGCTCCAAGCCCCATCCAACCTGGCCTTGAACACTTCCAGGGATGAGGATGTTTGATGGGCAGTATTACATAAAATTATGTTTTTAATTGCTCTTCAGCTGGTTTGTATCTGTTCCTGAAGAACAGTTTATTGCAAAAGCAATGACATGCTCCACTGCTTAGAAAGAATTAAGAGCCAAGCTACTATGTGAGTTTGCTGCTCCTGAGCAGTGTTTGCTGAATCACCTTCTCCCAGTCCTTGTTCTCTTTAATCCCCTGGGAAAGATACTGATGGACATACTTCATCTTCAACATGAAACAGCAGCAGGCTTCATTTCTGCAGAGAGTCCAGATATGTTATGCAGCCAGCAACATTAAAGATATGCAAATAATTCTTACAGTATTTATTAATAATTACCTGTAAAATGTACAGTTGGTCTAGAGTAAAAATATTCATACCAGGTCTAGTAAGTCTTTTAAAAAATTGTAAATTTCCTTTTTCATTCAACAGAATTTTTCATGAATGAATCTTTTGGAACAAACCCGGGTTTTTGCTTTTCCCATTGAAATTCATTGGTAAAGGGTATTTCCTAATTCAAAGCAAAATGTCAATGACCTATGTCAGCAAATCAGGTTGTGGACTTTAAACATGTGCTTAAAAATTTCAAGTTCAAATTTAACTTTTGCTTGTGGGGAAAGTCATTGGGCAGTTAGGCATTTCTGACTGGCTGCCAGTCCAAATACCAGATATTCGTGATGAAATTTCTCTTGTGAATGGACATGACTTGGCTTTAGCTGATCCAGGTAGGTGAGTAGATGCATGAAAGGATAGAATCATACAATCATAGAATCTTTCAGGTTGGAAAAGACCCTTGGGATAATTCAATCCAACCATTCTTCCTACTCTATAAACTCCTCCCTTAAACCACATCCCCCAACACCACATCTAAACAACCCTGAAACACATCCAGGGATGGTGACTCAATCACCTTCCTTGGCAGCCTATACCAGTGTCTGACCACTCTTTCTGTGAAATTTTTTTTCCAAATGTCCAGTCTAAAACTACCCTGTTGCTGCTTGAATCCATTCCCTCTCGATTTCTTGCTGTTTAGCTGTAAGAAGAGACCAGCACCAACCTCTCTACAATGTCCTTTCAGGTAGTTATAAAGAGTGATGAAGTCTCCCCTCAGCCTCCTCTTCCTCAAACTAAACAGTCCCAGCTCCCTCAATCATTTCCTCTAAGATTTATTCTCCAGGGTTTCACCATCTTTGTTGTCCTCTTCTGCCCTCCAGCACCTTGATATCTCTCTTATATTGAGGTGCCCAAAACTGGACACAATACTCAAGGTGTGGCTGAGCAAAGGGGGACAACCACCTCCCTACTTCTGCTGGCCACACTATTTCTAATACAAGCCAGAATGCCACTGGCTTTCCTAACCACCCAGGCACACTGCTGGCTCATATTCAGGTGCTTGTTAATTAGAACCCCCAGTTTCTTTTCTGTCTGGCAAGATACATTCCTTCCCCAGCCTCGTGGAAGTTTCTCTGCTGCTTAAACGAGTCTTCAGTAATATTGCAAGACCAAGCAGGAAGACAAATTCTGATTGCCCAACTCTGAGAAGCATTCACAGTAAATTGAATGAAGCACATATAGAACCCAGGTTAGAAAGCTTTGTCCAAATCTTTGGCCAAAACCAGACTGAAGTATTCAGAAAACACGATGATAGTGAAAGTCTGATGGAGAGTGAGAAAAGGTATTCACACACACATCACCAGTGTCACCAGACACCCTACCTAAAGAAGAGGCAAGACTTGAAGGAGGAACTAATTTCCATGGGTGGCTGCCAGAAGATGAGGATTAGGTGCCACTGTTGTATTACTACAGATTGTTTACACACAAGAAGCAGGAACACACTGTAGAGAAATAGGATTGCTGAACTGATACTAATCTCAAAATCACAAGGAAGACTGTGCATATATATATTCAGCATGCTAATCAATATCGAGTTGGGGAAGGGAAGTGGTACCATTTTTAGCCTGCTTTCTTAGTGGAAAAAAGATCTATTCAGCCTTGCTGCCTTGTCCAGTATTTGCTTTCCTGCTTAATCTATACCCTTAAAGCCACTGAATAATTTTGACCTGATTTTACAACTAGATAAAAGTATTCAGCACAACCCTTGTGAAATGGCTTGGTGATGAGCTGAGGTGAGACATGTCAGTGGTATGACTGACTTCAGCAGGTTTTGTCCCTCTCTAGATGCTGATTCTCACTCCCCAAAGCACTTGTGGGGATGGATGAGTAGTGGATTAAATCGAGAAGGGATACAGGAGAAAAAAGCAAGGCAATCTGTGTCACCCTGGCTCACATCCCCATTCCACTTCACAGAATAATTACACAAGGGACATCCACTAGCATGCTGTGGGGACTGGCAACAGGAATAAATATGCAGGAGTAGGGATAGGGCTGACTTCCCAATCTGAGCTACAATACAAGTGTTGTAAAGGCAGACAAAAATCCATGACCTGCAGTGAAGGTTGAGGCTACACTTGTGGCAATAAAAGGCTTATAACAGATTGGGAAGTTCTGCTTACCGTGAGGGCCACTTTGCACCACAATTAGTATCAATGAACCCAGTAGAACTAAAGATGAAGTTAAGATGCCAGACAGCTTAAGAGCATCAGGGTTTGGCCCTATGGAAGTGAAATTCTAAACCATTTCTACTTATTTTTTGAAGGCAAGAATAAATAGATGAACGCTGAAGACATATAATGAGAATTCCCAACAAGACAAATAACTGTTAATAAAATAAAACTTCCATATGTTAGAGTTTTTTCTTAGACCTACAAATAGACACTTGTTCCCTTAAGGCATGTGTGAAGCAATGGAACTATGAGACTATGGAATTCTTTCAAGACTAGGCAGGATAAATCTGTCCATGATAAGCTCCAGGCGTTCATAGCTACAGCTTCACAGAAGCTGAACTAGGGTCAGGTCTACGCAACACCTCAGCTGTGGAGGTTCAATTTTATTTGACCTTATGTCACAATCATTTTCAGTAACCTTTTTACACGGAAAGGCTGAATTACCTATTAAGAGTTTCTTCAGTCTTAAGTCTTCATTACAATCTGTTCATATGTGTGTAGATTTTATAGTGTACTTTGTAGCTTAGCCAATAACACATGCAATGTGACCTGCTAAGGTTTATACAAGGCATTTATTACATATACAAACACACCTTCCATAGGCACCATAAGCCTGCAATTTTCAACACAGCTTCAGAGATTTGCACCTATTAATGTTCACTTAGGGAATTTCTACATCTGTGGAAAGCTCACCCTTGATGTCCAAAGACAGGCTGGTGAATAAATGCTTTGGGTTTTGACAGGTCTAGGTCCTAGTGGAAGTCAAGAACTCTTGAACACGGAGTTAGTGAACAAGGCACCTTCCCTTTTCATGGCTGTAATCATACGACCTCCCAGACAACTGTAATTATAAATATATATAAACATGACATTTATATTAAATCTCTTTTGTACAATATAACCCTAAGAAGTGACCTGGTAGTTACAAATTTTAAGTCTTTACATTGCAGGGATGGTGTACAAGGCCATTTCTGTGGGTAGGAATCCAGCCCTCTTTGCCTCCTGTATGTGCAAGTACAAGACTGCAACTATTTACCCAATTAGACAGTGAGCTCCACCCCAATCTGAACAAACAAAAACAACTGCTCATGGAATTCCAGAGAAAGATTTCCACGTGCAAAGACAAGCAGCCAGCTAACCACAAAACAGCAAAGCCAGCAGATTCTTAAATGTAAAAAAAAAAACCTAGGAAAAATTCTCATTGATAACCCAAAACTTTTTGCTGCTGATTCAGAAGGGGATAAATGCCTGCCTGACTTTTGCAGCTTAGATTTCTCTAGTGATTGGGAGAAAATTAAGCACATATTCAGTTGAAAGGATGCCAAAGCTGGCTGATGAGGAGACCAATAGCTTCTCAGATCAGATGCATTTTACCCATGGAGCATGGGTATGATATCTCGAGGCATTTTGTATTCATTTCTTCTGTTTCCTCTGATGGGGTCATCATTCTTAATTCGTTGTGTTTCTTTTTTGTCAGATGTGGGACATAAGAAACTAGAGGTTAATGGATGTTTGCCATGGATTCTTTTTGCAATCACAGCTTTGGAGCCTCTGCAATAGACATGAAGGCACCAATCTCATCTTTACAAATGTCACAGACATCTGACCTTGTGAGGCAATAGACAAACAAGCCTGACCAAATAATGAAATCTGGGTGAATTCTGGACCTATAAACTATTCCATATGATAACAGGGTAGAAACATAGTTGGCCTCTGACCTCAAAGTTGGAATTTATCCTACTTTGCTTACTTCTGAATAAAGAAAGCAGAAGCTTTTGCTGCAGAGGAGAGAATCAGACACCTCCCAAGGCCAGTCTAGACAAACTGGGATCTCAGCAGCCCTCTGGAGGTGGCACTTCCCCTGCTTCCTCTACGGGCACCTGAAAGCAAACCTGCTGACTTGACACCTCCATTATGTGTGTTAATCTGAGTGATTGTTCCCCCGTGTGTTTTCAACTCCTTCACCACTTTGCATAAACAGCAGCCCAGTATAAGCCTGAATAAGCAAGTGAACTGGGAGTGTTGCAGCTCAGATGGCTAACAAGATGAAATCTGCAGAATCCCAACTTCATATTTCAGACTAATAATGTTAGCAGTGTCTGTAAAAACAGTAAAATGTACTGTGGGATACTTGAAGCTGTTGTATAAGGCCCAATCCTGCATTCTAATGGCAGCAAGAGTTAAATTAGCATATAACTAGTAAAATTTAGCACATAATTATATCCTTCTGGTTTGCATGCAAGTGGCCTGATCTCATTATTACAAGTAAAGTGTGTCTTTTTATGAGTAAAAGCTGAAGGGTTTGGCATTAAGTAAATGCATTTTTCAGCATAATCTGGCTTCAGCAGTTTCTGAAGGATCGCTCCAGGCAGACGTGTTGGTTTCCCATATACTCCACTTTTTTAACTTAAAAGTTAAGCTTGGCAATCTGCAAATGCACCTAACAGCAATTCTTACTGCCTCTGCATAGTGGTAAACTGCACTGAAGAACACATGTAATCACTGAAATGGGAAACTTAAGGTCTTGCCTGAGAAGAAGCAGTGTTTACAGTATTAATCATGGAACAACAAGGAAGCCACACTCCCAGATCACATCACATACTACTGAATATGCATATTCTCTCTCTGGTGTTGTTTCTCTTCTGCACTTGTCTTCCTGGTTGTATGGGGAGTTTTACACTGGAAAGCTTTTCCCAATGTCCTGTTCAAAACCAAGACTGTTCTTGGAATATGTGACTTTGCAGCATGATAGGGGAAAAAAACCATGGTGAGATTAGGTCTGTGTAATCATGGCCTCAATATGGCAGCCTGGACTAGGCAGTAGCAGGTTTTAGGCATCTCTTCTCACCTCTTTCATGCAGCCATAATGTTGTCCTGATGATCTATAGAGGTCTTAAAATACATTTTTAGAAAAAGTAATGTGAATTGGGCAGAATCATCCTATGTGACAAGCTCTGGAAAAAAATGTGTACCATACAATAGCAACAACTATAAAAATCCTGGTCACTGGGCCCAAGTTTAAAGCCCATGAAAATGTACAGATATAACCAGCACATGTGATACAAAGACTATTCTTGGTAGCCACAGCTCTGCTATTTATAGTTATTCCATGGTGAGGACAGGGAAGGAAGTGACAGAGCAGAAAATTGATCATCTAATTTAGACCTTGGCTATCTCATCAGACATTGAGGCTGCAGCTGGGTCTCCTCTAGGAGGACTAGAGAAGGACTAGAAGGAACAGTCTGTCTACCTCACACAGTGAGAAGAGTTTGGAAAATTAGGATGCATTGAATATTCTTCCTCTCATGACTACTCACTCCAACCTGAGTAGCTAAAGGACAGTGTCACTACACATCTCCTGCACTAGAGCATGAGGAAATGTCAAGTTTTAAGCATGTACTGGGGGAGTAACTTCTTCACAGTGGCTTTGTGGTTGGTAACTCTACAAGTGAGCATCTGAATTCCAGAAGAATATTCCTTAGACACTTAAGAGTAAGTGGGAAGGTTGTCATCATGAGAGGACAAAAAGTGCTTCATCTGTGTGCCATGAGGAGAAAGCTGTAAGTGGCACTTAGTTCGTGTTGCAATCCTTGAGGAAATCTCCTTTTTATCCTATATGGGAATAACCATGTTCCAAGTTGGCAAACAGGTGAAAAACATTTGAGCTTACAGTCAGCCATGGCCATGCTTGCAAGTACGGTCCCAAGGAATCCTATTACAAAACCTGATGTTGTATAACAATCAGTGATAGAAGTGTACTTAGTTTTCTTCTTCAGACAAGTAATGTTGCCATCAAGGAATAAATGCATATAAAAAGCAATGTTCCTTCTGTGGTGGTGTATTTTTTTTATGACTATATCTGTTTACTTCATCTGTTCTTCAGACCATTTTAACTTGGACTACTATAATGAGAAACTGGCCATCCACTCATATGATGATTGACTAGTTACTGCTTTATAAAGGAATTTAAGCCAATTATTTCACTTGCAAAGAGACTCACTGCTTACAGTGCCCTGCTTGCTCTGACACAGCTAATGTAAGAAAATAAAGGAAGAAACACCTCTTCTAATTAGTATTGTTAAAGGTCTCAAAGTAGTATAATAGATGCATAAATGTACATGTAGAAACACCAGAACTCCAAAAATATTTAACCATACCTGGATAGAGGTATTACTATTAATATATTAATATAATGTTAAATTACTATTGCCTTAGTAACACCATCCATATCAGCCTCAAAAACCTACTATCAGAGAATTATTTTATTCAACAATATAAGCAGCAAATAGCATTTTTTCACATTGAAGTTTAGAGCAAAACACCATCTTGAATCTGAAGTATGAACTCCCTGAGCTCGAAGCCAAATGAATGTGCAGAACAATGGCAATGAATGAAGCTGAAACTGAGACAAAGATGTTGCCTTTGTGTCAGCACAGAGGTTCCTTGACAGTGAGTCAGTACTCACAGCTGCATGTGGGATGCTGACTAACTAAATATATGATAGTTGTTACATTAATTTATAGGCACTTGAAGGCTGCAGCCTACATATAATTGTTCTTTTTGTTTTGCTCTAGGAAAAAACAGGCAGCTAGAGACACATCAGCAAATAAATAAAAACCCTTCAATTAACATTTGTCGTATGTCCACTATGATATTATTTACAACACAAAGATAAAGCTTTGTTAGGATATCTTAGGTTTTCGTTTCCATGCTCAGACTCCAAGTATAGTTCCTCATCCTCTGTTTATGTAAAAGCAGCCAAGTTTTTAAGTTCTGGATGACTCACAGTATTATACACTAACCATCAACACATCTTGTTTTACCCCTTTGTTTTGCACGCCTGGAGTGTTCCGGGTAGGGTTTTATCTTGTGCAGAGTCTGTATGTTTTTCATACTGCTGATTGTACCATACCATCACTCCCTGTCCTCTCCTCTTAGTTTTTAATGAGATCCTGCACTGGGGCTTGGGCAATTCCACAAAACTATCCTACAGAACTCAGAACACACAGGTACGTACGCTGACCTCTTCAGTGCAGGTCCCTGAGAGTTCACACAACTACACCAGAGATGGCTGATAAAGCAAAAATCTCAGCCTGATAAACTGGTGCTACTGTCAAAAGAGTTTTTTAACTCTCATACATCAGGTTGGCATCAAGAATCAAATAATGCATGTCACTAAATCCTTTTTCAGAGACACAGAAGATGAAGGCTTAGTTTATCACTGGGAAGGTTTCTATTCGCAGTATCAACAGGAGAAAATCTGGAAAGTGAAGAAATTCCAAAAAGTCTTCAGTGAAGCAGAGGGAGAGCAGCATCTGTCATAATATAGGTCTTAGTCTGTGCTTCTCTACCACAGCCTTCTGAGATTGTATCAGCAGCCAGACCTTTTTTTGATCCAGTTTAAATTGAGAGAAAAATATAATATCCAAGTATCCTAAGATTTCTGCTGGAGAGGCCAATGAAACGTTTTTTGTGAGACAAATACATTTTCAGATTCCAGGATGTCACAAAGTTTAACACAGAAAGCATGAAAGAACAGGTGATTTTATTTACGTAATGAGTAGCAATACTGGGTACTCCCAGATTCTGCTGTCTTTGCTAAGGAATGAGATAAAAATAGAGACGTCATTAATCTTACAAAGACAGACGAGCACTTCTTTCCAGAAATAACTGCTAAGCATAAAATTTCATGCATTAATCAAAGCACACAGAGGTCTAACCCTTTTTAGGATTTTAAGAGGAAATAAAAAGCAATATGACCATAAAACAACTCAAACATAAAGGGGTTTTTAATCTTTATTCTAAGTAGGTAAATTGAAAAGACTCAAGCTTGGGGAAAATTTCTCAACTGCATGGAAGTGCACGGTCATGTTATTTCCACTGGTTTTAGCAAAGCTGCAGCAAGTTTTTCCTTTCTCAGAAGTTGGCTTCTGCTGTCTGAAAGAAGCCTGGAAGAAAGAAGGGCACCACCACATGTTATTATGAATATGGAGGGGGGAAAAAAACAAAAAAAAAGTCATAAAGAGATGCTGCAGGAAGTAGGAAGTAGCAAAGAAGACATACCCATGAGAACAGGGAAAATACAGAATAAAAACAATGCTTAAGAGGTTCTTTCAGGAAAGAAAACCAGCAGACACAGCACAAAGGAATGTGAACTCTGCCCAGACACTGAGAATATGGGTAAGAGTGAGTGAACAAAATTAGAGTACAGAAAGATATCTTTTCAAATAAAGAAAAGATGTAGCACAAGCAAGGATGAATTATATTTGTTTCCCATAGGTCAACTCTAGAAGAATATGTCTTACAAACACTGGGTTGTTTTATCTCAGATCCCCAGTTCTGTTGATAAATTTCAGAGTGATTCAACAAGACAGAAAATTTCCCAGGGAATGAGTGGTAGCCCTTATTTAGAGCTGCCAAAGGTATTCCTTAGCAATCCAGGGATAGAGATAAATTACCTGTGTCAACTCAAAAGTCATACAACAGTTGCTATGAAAAGAAATGTTATGTCCGCATGTGATTTCCTGGAACAAATCAAATGTTTCTGCAAAGGAATCCATAAAAAGCTGACAATATATTAAGACTGTTTTCCCTGAAAATAGTTAACTCAAGCATGCAGTCCGGGTCTGTTGGGTCAGAATAAAAATGAAGAAGGGAAATAATCATGCCTTTAAAAATCTGATATAAGAATCCAAATGGTTTGATCATGTGAAACTAAAACCAAAAGCTGTTTCAGTACACTATTGGGTAATGAAAACTGAATATTTACAGTACAAAGGGCATGTATAGGGTAGTTGAGCAGTGCGGTTTGTGAGGCAGGACTTGGCTAGTCAGTATTAAGAGAAAAATATCAGGCTCTTCCGTCACTCCAACAATTTGGCCATCACCAAGACAGACCAGTATTTTGTCCAAAGGCACATTGCTCAGCAGGCTCAGCCATCAGAACTCTGCATCCCAGGTAAAACTGAGCAAAGATCAGAAGGGATAACCACATCCCAGAGAAAATTTATTATTTACCATATGTAAAGCACCTGCCTCTTTCTGTATCTTTAATCAATTCCATATTGTTTTATTCATTACATCTAACACATCAATGAAAGACAATTGGAGCCATCATTGAATGCTGATGGCCCAGGAACTTGGACCATCATTCTGCCCGTCTCGTGCTTGGCTAGCAACTACTCTTATATGCTCCATATCATCACTTGGAAGCCATTGGGTCCTACATTCTTTCCAGCTGTAAAGAGGGCATATGTGAAAAAGAGGACCTGCTGGCACCAGTGAGGCCACGTAAATAAACAGGAGTTCCAGTTATTCCTATTACCAACACACTAGCCAACAGTGTGTCCTGGAGAACCAGCATCTTAAAACAGAAGCCTAGCAGCTGACTCCTGCAGAAAACCACTGGTGCTAAACTCTAAGGTGATGTACAACAAACACAGTTAACCATCACTGATGAAGTTTCCATATTCTTGCAGAATACAGAGGATGACCATGCATTTAACTGTATTTTTATGATGCTACACTAAGCTAGGTCCACCATGACCCAGGTTTTGCCAGTGCTGCCACAGTAGCTGCTTAGCTTGTCAGCACCAGTCAGGAGCCTGAGACCTGTTGAGCACCCCATGGCTGGCAGCTGATGCAGTTCCTGGCTTTGGCACAGTCTTTGTACACAGTCCTGGGTTTGGTGGAATCTCCTTACACCATCATTTTAGAATTACAACAGCCAGGATCACCAATCCTTTCATCTTCAGAAGACGCCACTGTAGACGCCTTCAACCCTTCCCATGACTAAGAGCCATCTCCTGAGGGGACAGCCCACCATGAATTCATGGAATGGGTAGGGTTGGAAGAGACCTTAAAGGTCATCTACTTCCAACCCCCCTGCATGGGCAGAGATACCTCCCACTAGGCCAGGTTGCTTTAAGACCCATCCAAGACCCATCCATGGCCTTGAACACTTCCAGGGATGAGACACCCACAGCTTCTCTGGGCAATTCCAGTCTCACTAGCTTCCTACTGTGTAGTCAAAATCTTCCTTCTTTCAGTTTTAAAATAACGCCTCATTCTATCACCACAAACCCTTGCAAAATGCCGTCTCTTCTCCAGGCTGACCAACTCTCTCAGCCTATGTTCATTGGAGAGGTCCTCCAGCCCTCTGATCATCTTTGTGGCCTCCTCTGGACTTGCTCCAACAGCTCCATGTCCTTCTTGTGTTGGAGGCCTCAGAGCTGAACACAATATTGCAGGAGGGAGATTTGAGCAAGCAGGTAGGGGCTGGGGTACAGAGACCATCTTGTAGCTACAGGACGAGGGGTAAGGGTTTCAAATAAAGAGGGTAGATTTAGGTATTAGGAAGAAACTATTTCCAGCCAGGGTATTGAGACACTGGCACAGGTTGCCCTGAAAAGTTGTGGATGCCTAGCGGTGTTCAAAGCCAGGTTGGATGGGGCTGGGAGCAAGCTGGTCTAGTGGGAGGCGTCCCTGCCCAAGGCAGGGGAGTTGGAACTGGATGATCTTTTAAGTTCCCTTCCAACTCAAACCATTTTGTAATTTGCACCACCATCCATATCAGCACCATCGCCGCCTCCCTAGGGCCGGCGGTTTCAGTCCCGGGCTCTCCTCAGGGCCGAGGGGTTCAGCCCCGGGCTCTCCCCAGGGCCGGGGGGTTCAGCCCCGGGCTCTCCCCGGGCTCCCCTCAGCCCCCCCGGGGCAGCGCTGAGGGGAACCCCGCGCGCTTCCCCCGCTCGGCACCCGGAGACGGCGCGTGCCCTCCGTGCCCTCCGAGCGCTCCCGCCCCCCCCCCCCCCCCCCGCTGGCTGCGGGTCGGGGGAGGAGGTGAAGGGGGGGAGAGGGGGAGGGGAGGGTGTGAGGCGTGTGCCAGGGGCTCCGTACGGTCCCGCAGCCGCGGTGCGGGACCGGGGTGCTGGCCGGCGGTGGGCGGGCTAGGGGTGGGGGGCGGGTGGTGTGTCCCGCACGTCATATCAGCCGCCCCGCCGCCATTGGCTGCCGCGCCTCACCCGACTGGACGCGGGCAGCCGGGCTGGCGCGGCGGGTCCCGCGCTCGGCGCTGGCGGCCGGCCCCGCCCCGCCCGTCGCGGCCCGGCCCCAGGGGAGGGGCGGTGGAACGGAGCGGAGCGGCGGGAGCGTCGCTGCCTCCGGCCGCCGGTAGGTCGGCGGCGGGTAACGTGACACTGGCGGCTGGGGACTTATAAACCTTACACGGGGAGCAGGCCGGCGGCGACGAGCCAGGAGGGAGGCGGTAGAACGGCGTCCGTTCGCCCTCCCTCACGGGTTGAGGCGGGAGCAGCGAGCGCAACCCCTCTGAGGTGAGAGGGAGGGGAGGCCCGCGGCCCCGATGCCTTGCGGGGTGAGGGGGTTTACTCCCCCGAACCCCATCCCCGAGGGATAAGGGGTCTGCGTGGGTCTGGCGGTGAGTCCCCGTCGGTGTCTCACCCTGGGGCCGAACCCTCCGGATCGCTGGGGCCAGGGACCCGCTGCTGCTGTCTGGGGCAGCGCAGCCCCTGGCCTTGCGGCCGCTGCTGCGGGGCTCCAGCTTTCCCAGCTCCGTCGGGCTCTGCTCCGTTCGCCCGGTGCTTCCCGAGCTTGGCCGGTGTTGGAGGCGGCGGTGCGTGTCGGGGTTCGGCCTGGTCCGGCGTTGGGGGTTTAACAGCCTCTCCCTGTGTTTCAGGACCCCGGTGAAGCCAATGCCCAGGCTGGAGAACCGCGGCTGGAGCTGTTCCTGCACTGCCAGGGGAAGGCACAAAACCCAGACGGGGGACACGGCTGCCGGGATGGCCACCAAGGGGGGCGAGATGCTGAATTCTCCCGCCTCCAGCCCCTCGCTTACGCTGGCGGGTAACGGAGCACGGACCCCCAGCACCTCCAATGCCAGCAGCAGCAGCACCTCCAGCACCAGCACCACCAGCACCACCTTGAACTTGAGTCAGCACCTGGTGCAGAGGAGCGTGGTCCTCTTCGTCGTCGGTGCTTTCATGGCCCTGGTGCTGAACTTGCTGCAGATCCAGAGGAATGTGACTCTCTTCCCTGACGAGGTGATTTCCACCCTTTTCTCCTCCGCCTGGTGGGTGCCCCCGTGCTGCGGGACAGCGGCAGGTGAGTCTCTCGCCTCCACATGGGGATGTGGGGGGGAAAGTGTCCCCATTCCCCCGTGGGGACGAGGGAGGGGTGGGTGCTGAATTTGTGACCTGTGCTCTTCTGTCACCGGAGGCATTGATATGAAATGTGGCTTTGGAAGGCTGAGTGCCCCTTCCATCTCTATCAGTCACCCGCTGCGTGTCCCAGCGTTAGGGTTTTGTTGTTGTTTTTTGGGGGGGATGGGAGCTGTTTTGTTGTTTTGGGTTTTTTTCTGGTTAAACAGTGCTTTTTTTCCCCGCTGCGCGCTGCGGCCTGGAAGGGCCCGTGAGCGGCTCCCGCTGCCCACGCAGCCTCCGCCGTGTGGCAGCGCGAGCCCCGTGCAGGATTTCCCCGTCTGTGGCGTTAGGTCGTGTCCTGACCCACCCCACACCCCCCCACCCTCTGCCCCACGGCCGGGCACGGGTGGGAGCAGTGGGGCCACGCCGTGGCGCGCTGCCGCAGCCAGGCCCCGCCCCCCGCTCGCCATTGGCTGCCGGCGAACTGGTGAGTGGCGGGCGGCGATCGCCATTGGCTGCGGCCGCGAACTGGCCACGGGCTGGGCCGAAAACAAGGAAGTCACGTGTGGCGGCGGTCGCTGCCCGTCCCCTCCCGGTAGCGCCTTGGGGTGTCCCCACGGCACCCCGAGAGCACCCCCAGGGGACACCTCGGCTGCCTTCAGCATTCCAGGCTGCTCTTGTAGCACCCTTGGCGCTACCTATAGCATCCTGACAACACTCCGGGCAGTCCCTGTAGCCCCCCCGTGGAGTGTCTGTAGCATTCCTGAGGGCCCCTCTAGTATTCCTGGGGGTGCTCTGTAGCATTCTTCGGGTCTCTGTACCACCCCTGGGGTAAACATGGTGTTCCTGAGGTCCCTACAGCACCTTTTGAGGTATCTGCAGCATCCACGTTGCTGCCTCTAGAACTGCAGTGCAAAATACCCCCCGATAACTCACACTGGTTGAGTGCTGGGTGCTGCAGCAGCTGCAGTGTGGTCGGTACAGCAGCTGGCACTTAAAAGTGTACATTTCTGTCCTTGTCAAAACAAAATAAGGCCTTGATGAAGGGTTGGAGGATTAAAAATGCATTGAATATTGAGAAATAAACCCCTGTTAATTTTTTCAAATTTTGAAAGTGAAAGTGCTTTTTAATTTGCTTTTGAAAGATGGAGAAGGGACTGTTTACAAGGGCATGTAGTGATAGGACAAGGGGAATGATTTTAAACTGGAAGAAGGAAGATTTACATTAGCTATGAGGAAGAAATTCTTCAGTGTGAGAGGGGTGAGACACTGGCACAGGTTGCCCAGAGAGGTTGTGGATGCCTGTTCAAGACCAGATTGTACTGGGCTTTGAGCAACCTGCTCTAGTGGGAGGTGCCCCTGCCCATGCAGAGGGGGTGGAACTGAATGATCTTTAAGGTCCCTTCTAACTCAAACCATTCTTTAATTCTTCAAGCAACCCTTCCACACTTGTTTGTTGTTTTGGGGTTTTTTTTTTAATGTAATGGCATTATCATGTGCTGTTTATATGTACCTTACATAGTAAGGGAGGATGAATGGTAGTCCCCAAACATGAATGCATGATAAACTTGCATGGTGAAAAGAGCTTGTTGGAAGATGTGCTTCAGTAGGAGTTCTCATAGTCCTGGCACAGTGGGATTAAACTTTGGCATTTAACTGTTATCATTAAGTAAAAGTCCTGGTGACTGGCCTCAGAATAATGAAACTGTTTAAACATCAGATCCCATGTTTTTCTTAGAATGGTATGTCTTTTAGCCTTCTTAAATGAAGTTATTCCTCTTGGGAGTTCGAGGGGGGGGGAAAGGAGTGGGAAAGAAAACTAAGATAGATGTCATGTAGAGTTTAAGTAGTGTGTCTGACCCCTGAGTTGGTGACAACATAAGGAGTTTCAAGGCTTAGAAGAATGAAACTCATCTAGTGTTTGTGCTAGGAACTGAGCTAACACTAACCTGTTTTTCTTCTGCAACCAGTTTGCAGACTGATAAGGCTGAGAAAGTGTTTTATGGAGATAAAAACTTCGTATGTATGAGTAATTACTTTTCCCTGACATAACTGTGGCTGATGGCAGGTGTGTATAAGTTCAGTTCTGCTTCTGTTTGGCCTCAAAATTCATCTGATTCTGTTGGCAACATGGGCTGACTTACAGCTCAGCAGAAGAGAGAGCAGCTGTTCCAGGAAACTTTTATGTCCAGGCAAATATTTATGTCAGCACCTGATAGTGTCAGCACTTACAGATAGTGAGTCAAGATCATAAAACTGTCTGCCCTGCACATGAGCAGTAAACACATATTCCATTCCTCACTGTCATTTTTAAATTATGTTTTGTTACTTATTGGTACCAAAGCAAGTGTCTGCTCAGGATGTCAAATGAGATTCTTAACAGAGGAAAGGAGCTTAAAGTGGAGTACTGTAACATTGCAATATACACATCTGCTTTAAAGGTTCAAACAGAATATTGCTTGCTGGAGTGGATTATTTTATTTCTTTTCTGAAGCAAGGGGTAATAAGTGTCTTCATCAGCCTTACAGTAGTGTGGTACCTCACTACTTTGTCAAGCATTTCTCTGCCAAACTAATACTTAGTAATACTGAAGTAATAATTTTATAATGGTTAGTAAAAACAGTGTTACTTCTCTTACAGCTGTTGTTGGCCTGCTGTATCCCTGCATTGACAGCCACCTTGGGGAGCCACACAAATTCAAGAGAGAGTGGGCCAGCGTAATGAGATGTATAGCAGTTTTTGTTGGCATTAATCATGCAAGTGCTGTATCCTTCAACTAGTTTACATTGTTCCTTGCTGTGCTTAAGTTTGTTGTCATGACACAGTCACTGCCATTCAAGTCTGGGAGAATTATAAAGGTAAGGAGGGTGCTACTGGGAGAGCCAAGCTTCTGTGAGACCTGCAGTATGCTGCTTGGTTTAAGAGAGATAACACAGTTTACTTAAAAGGAGTTTGGAGACCATTCCAGGAGGGAGGAGGGGGAGACATCATACTATGTCTGTTTTAAGTTCAAGTATAGCAGTTTAAGTTGTGTTACCTGAATCTGTATAGTGTCTGCACCCAATGCTTACCACAATTAACTAATGA
The DNA here is from genome assembly GCF_003957555.1 of Calypte anna. Classification (NCBI taxonomy): domain Eukaryota; kingdom Metazoa; phylum Chordata; class Aves; order Apodiformes; family Trochilidae; genus Calypte; species Calypte anna. Next base: position 8,870,571 of record NC_044245.1, read on the forward strand.
AGTACACTGAGAGTGTTCTTTGTGTTGAATAATGATGGTTTGAGCAGAAGAGCGAAATGGGCAGAGGTAATGGGGTTAATTGAGACAAAATTCATATAAAGTTAGACATATATGTCTTTTATATAGGACATAAGTTAAATGTATTTCCCTATAGTATATCTTTTAGGTGCTCATTGGGAGCTATGATTGCTCTGCAGGTCTGAAAACCAGGTTCTTAACATACTGTGTTTAGAGATACAGACTCCTGCTCCCTTTGAGTTTGAGTTCTTCCTTGTTCAGTCTCAGCAGTAGGTTGTCTGTACACATAAAAGGATTGTCCTTAACATCTTTTTCCAGAAACTAGATTTTGCAAACAACATCCAGCTGTCCCTGACTCTGGCAGCCCTATCCCTGGGTCTTTGGTGGACATTTGACCGTTCAAGAAGTGGTCTTGGACTTGGAATTACAATAGCCTTTGTAGCAACTCTGATAACCCAGTTTCTTGTATATAATGGTGTTTATCAGTAAGTTAAGCTTTTAAAACAATATCTCATCTCTCTTTATCTTTGCTAAAACCTGGGGTGTACATGCACTGGAAGTCAGTTATTAACATACTTGGCATGTTCTTATAATATTTTGTTTATCTAAGGCAACTAATTGTCCAGTTGTTGCAAGTGATCAAACTGAGAAGTGGGGGTGGAGGGTGGGGGAGCAGACAAATTGGGTTGTGTGTTGATGAGACAACAGGTCAGCAGCTAGAACTTCTAGCTTGGTATGTCAATAATTGTTTCTCAGGAAAGATGATTTCTAAATTTACCTGGCTAGGACATTGGCTTTTAGAAGCTTTAATAAGCTTCAGTTATTAAATAAGTTAACAGACTTAATTTGGTCTCCCTGTGGCTTCTGTGTTAGTGGGCTTTTTTTGTTTGCTCTAACATCTTACTAAAAGAATGCAAGGTGATGATGATAACTTGTCTCTAACTTACTCCTTTTGTTCACTAGGTATACATCTCCAGATTTTCTTTACATCCGTTCTTGGCTTCCATGTATATTTTTCTCAGGAGGTGTGACTGTAGGAAACATAGGACGCCAACTGGCTATGGTAATTACTGTATAATTAGCATTTCCTTGAACAATCCAAATACCTTCCATTGTTGTTAGTCCAAGAGAAACTGTGCCTGTAAGGGTATGACTCACAAATGTCAGAGATAAAGAGATGTCTTCCAAAGAGTTGAAATGTAAGCATACAGCATACTGTGTTGCCAGTAGAGAGAAAATTGTCTTAGTAAATGAGTATCTTCTGTATTTAACATTTTCCACAACAACCTAAATAAGACTGGAACCAGTATGCTGCTTCTGGTCAGAATTGTAATTGCCCCTGCTTTGTCAGTACTTTGAATTAACATTAATGTTAATATTAACATTAAGGTAGCTAGAAAACAGACACAGATGGGCTTTCTCTTATTTATTTATGCAGTAAAGCATTTTTCTTATGTAGCTGAAGGAGCTGTCCCTGCATAGCATTAAATTCCACCACTCTATATATGCTCTTTCTGGTCACTTAAGATGTAGTTCAAGTATCAATCCACATAAGGGATAATAGACTACTATCTCATTTACTCAGTTCTTAAGGAATCATTTCCTTGTAGCACACTTAAGAGTAAACCCAGCTGTATGCTTGCACATCATCCTAAGGCTTGGTTGTGAAGTGTTCTGACAGTGGATAGTAATAATTAATACTGTATTGATTTCACTTCTGTATTTTTTGCTGCACAAGTCCTTTATCCTGGAAAACAACCTTCAAATATTTCACTTCTCTAAGGCTGCTGTGGGTCAGGTGCCTTTCATGTTAATGATGGAAGGGCATTTGTAGACTTGGGAGTTTCTGAAATACTTGTCTCCAAACTGTTCAGTAAGGAGGAGAACTGCTTTTTGAGACTGAATTATGAGTGAATAAAAAGCTCAGTCCAGAGTTAGCTGTTCTGCCTTCAACAGGCTTTCTGTCTCCAGTGCCTAGCCTTGCTAACCAAGAGTTGGGTGCTAATGTACTTCTAACGTGAATAGTCTGAACTTGATGCTGCAGATGGAACTAAAACCATCTTAAAGGTCCCTTCCAACCCTGAAAATTCTGTGATTCTGTGAAATATCTTTTGCTTTTTAGTGCTTGAGGCTGCAGAACTGTGAATGCATTCAGTATTGGCACATATATTGGCATTTTGGCTCTAGAATGAGAAGAACATATTACAAGCTTTGTTTTAAAGAAAAATTGTTTGAATTTCCATATGGACACACTATAGGGTTTCATACTAGAAAAGAGACTCAGGAGGAAATGAGTAAGTCTGTCTGATACCAGGCTTTGATTGGAAAATAACTTCCTCTGGAAGAATGTGAAGCTCTGTGTGCCTTCTGCTAAAAAATAAACTGAGACAGGAAAGCTAACAAAGCCTTACAAAAAGCAGTGTGATTGGTAAATGGATTTATCAGCCTCTGAGGCAGCACAGAAGCATAGTGACTTTTTATTCACAGTTCAGGAGCAAATCCTTGTTAAGCTTTTATAAGAAGCAGTGCTTGCTGGGTCATTGTCAGCCTAACTGAAGGTAGCTGACTATTCAATAATTGAAAATATTGTATAATGTAGTCACTTATCAAATGGCTTTAAAGTATAATGTGGGGTTTTTTTGTGTTGTTTTTTTTTTTATCCATAGGGTATTCCAGAGAAACCACACGCTGACTAAATCTTTGAAGAAGAGAGCACAGTGCCAGTGTGAAAGCAACTTTACGAAGATGTGCTCCTGTTCTAAATTGAAGATTATTTAGGAAGAAATAATCTTTTTTTTATGGGCTCACTGCACAAATGACTTGTGGAAAAAATATTAATCCACTCTTAGAATAGCCAAGTGAAATTAACTGCTTATCTTGAAATCTCACCTTGATTTACCACATAAGCATTTGCGTATGGCTGTTCTCTGGAAGAGTTTAACACCAACTTGCATACAGCTGGTCAGGCTAAGTGGCAGTTTTCAAAGTATTAGATTCCAGTGTAAGTTACTGAAGCAGCTGCCACATTTTAAAGCCTTGAAACTGAAATGTAATTACAAGGTCTTGTATCAGTGCCCAAAGGAAGTAGATCGATGGTGCTTAACAATGATGAAGTATGGTTTAATAGGAATAGTATTTATCCAAATCTTTAAAAAATAGGGTTATTTAAAAATAAGAGTGATCAAAACAGGCTAAAGGCATTGCACTAATGCTTTTAAGAGTCATATGAAGGAATCATGCCCTTTCTTGTAATGCTGCATTAAGTTTCTGTCCTTCACAGTGGAGAGGGTTGGAGGGTCAAAAGGTTGAAAGTCACTTAGTTTGGAATTTCTAAATTATTTCAGTACAGTGGGTGAACACTGAAGACAATCTTGTTCTAACATGAATTATACTAGGAAATTCTGACTGAAAGTTTCATTACTTCTGAAACTTCAGTCAGATTTGCAAGACTCGAGTTCAGGCCCCAATTCACTAAAGAATTTTAAGTGTGTGTGTGTGAGTACTCCTGCTTAATATTAAGATGTATGCTTTGGTCTATCACTGAAGGAGGTCTTAGGTATCTGAAATGTCTGGTGTCACTGAATAAACGTACATTGTAGGCCACTGCTTGGCCATGGAGTATGTGCCCCCAACTCCCTAGATCTGCAGTTTCCTCCTAGAGGTGTCCTTGATCTTGCTCGTGTTTAAGTCAGGGTTTTGACTGAAAGGATTGGCAGCAGAAGCACACCTAAAATGTGATTTAAACTGTATGTGAACAGTAGCTCATTTTCTCAGTTCAGTTTCTGAAAGAGATCACTGCTTGTTTTTTCACAACCCTATAGAACTTGCAATCTGTGATTGCCTGCTTAAAAAAAAAAAAAAAAGTGCTTATGTCACTACATTAAACATTTGGTGTTTCTTAATACTTAGTTCTGGTGAGCACAACGTATTCATTTGATTGCTTAGACCACAGGAGACCTAAATAGCAAGTATTAGGTCTTAAAGTTGAAGTGCAATGTATAGTAAATCTGAGCCTCATGTTCTCTTCTATATCAATCATTTCTTATGAGAGATTAAAGAGAAAAGGGTTCTGAGTTCATTTCAATGCTGCATGGAGTCAAATGGAGCAATAATTTATTTAACTAGTAAAGCTAGTTTTGTTGTATCTTTCATTGAACCCAAATTTTTAGAACTACTCCAATTTTGTGGTTATGGTGTACTTGTAAACGTTTATGGATTTGCCTTTTTGTATTATGCAAATTTATTTTGTGTGTGTTCATTTCCATTCTTAATGATTTCAGATACATTTAGTGGCATCAGTTAATGATTCACCCATCAAAAACAATGTTGAGGGAAGGTAGCAGTGTTCTTGCTGTTTTCACTCTTTTAAGGGAATGCTGTAACTGCTGCTTGTGCTTTTTTGTAGCAGGAAATGTGTAGCACGAAGTCTCTATTGCAGAGTGGACCCCAATTCTAATCCTGCTTTGCTGTTCATCAAGAGTAATTTCACTGGTGTAAGATCCTTTCTCAAATGTTTAAGACCTAAAAAAATCACATTTTATAGGAGTACTTGAAGAAAATAGGTCCTCAGATCAGGACTGGATCAGCTCAGCTATTTTAAAACTATGCTACCTGCTGGGGAGAGAGTTTTGTAATCATCTTAAAACCAATTTCAAAATACTATAAACCTAGATGTAAGTAAAGGGGACAGTGATCTCTACAGCTGTTTGACTGATGGAGAAGTATTTATTTGTGAAGAGTGCAACTAAATCTGTATGTGTTAAAAATAACGCAGCCAAAAATGTAAGTCAAAAGTTCATTTTTTGCCAATACTTCTGAGTATCTTAACCAAAGTGATTTAAGTTTGGAAGAACCAGGAGGTGAATAAGGAAAATTTGCACTATTCTGAATTTGAACACTTAAATTCTCATTCTTACTGATAAGTTTTCAGCGGTGTGTTTGGTTTTACACTTTTTTTACTATTAAAGTTTTAAGATCAAGTGGTGTTTGCCTTGGATTCTCTGTATTCACATTATGCAGGAATCTTTCCTGAAAAAGACCAGTTGTTATGGTTGCATAACAAATACTCAGTCATGCATACTCAGTGGTTTAAAACAACAACAAAAAACAAACAAACAAAAATTCCTGAACTGAAATTAGAGATAAGCTTTTAGAGAGGTCTCCAGCTTGAATTAGACACTTCAAGAAAAGATATCTTGTGCCAAGAATGTTGCATAACTGTATGTTATGCTTATGTGACTTAAGGTATAGGGTTTTATTATTACTGTCTTCCAAACTGCTGAAATTCACAAGTTGAAACAAAATACGGAGGGGGCAGGGTAAGCCTGAAGATTCCTGTGGTGGCTTTGTTATCTGCAGTAATAATTATTAAACTCTGGAGCACCTTAAGGAGCACAAGCAGTGAGAATGGGTAAGCACAGCTGATAAGGCTGAGCAACTCTAAAACCTGCATCACATGCACTTAAATATTTGTTTTGGACTTCTAGGAGCTGCTGCATTTGTGGTGAAAACAGTAGAATGAGGTTGTGAGTTTTCATTCACATCAGTGCAGAGTGTTGTCTTACCTGAAGAAATCTTCATTAGGAACTTCTTAATTGCCTCAGCATCTATAGCCTGTATTATCTGTCAGGTGGATGTATCAGCTGTGGAGGGAGCTGTTAACTGCTCCAGTCTGAGTGAGGATGCCCCAGATGCTGCAGGTAAAATGCTTTCCCTCAAACTCTACTCAGGTTTTGCCAAAAGACATGAGATGCAGCCTGGTCTTGGACAACAGGAGGGTGTCCTTGAAACAGGAAAGTGTGTACAAAGTTTCTAAAGGAAAGAAAATGAGTCTTCCCAGAGAGAATGATGATTTCACCTGTGGATAGTTCCTGCAATTGCATTCAGCAGGTTATTCAGCCCTTGGCTTTAAGCATGGGGATTTGCAGGTGCTAAATTAGCCACAGGAGGGCCCATAGTCTGTTCTCTGAATACAACAGGAACATATTGAGATGAATAATGAAATTAAGTCTCAATTGCCTTAGTGCACATCAAAGTATGTCCAAAATTTATGAGAACAAAGCAGTACATGCTGAACTAATTGAACAAAACGTATTTCTAGATGAAAGATCATTGAGGACCCTGTCTAGAAACCTGTGAGTTGTGTGGGTGACCAGTTTCTTGCAGCTAAGAGCTCAAAAGGTCCCTATAGCTGATGGTGATTTCTCTGGGCAATGAAATACTACAGGTGTGTCCCATACCTTCTTTGTTGTCCTTCCCCTGGATTTAAATCCACCTGTTGTGTAATGATGATATTCTCTATGGGCTGCATCTGGGGACAGGTGAATGACACATGCAATAAAATGACAGTCCTCGTGCCTGGCTGTGTGGTAATAAAGTTTGTAGAAGGTGCTACTGGCCTCATCTCCTTAAATTTTGAAGACTGAGTTCAAAGTGTATGATAGTCTATAAACAATGCATTACTGCCCCAAAAGTCCTCAAGGGTCAGAGCTCTCATTTTAATTAGTAAAGTTTTAGTCAAGCTGCAAATGGTGTTTTCTCTGTTACAGTAAGTCATGCCTAGGTAGTAAGTAGTTTGAGTGCTATTATATTGAAGTACCAGAATACCAGGCAAGGACTACAGAGATTACACTAGCTTCTTGTTTCCTAGGGATTAAAATACCAGTTGTGAATTAGCCTTTTTGCACAGAAATAAAACACAGCTACATTTTCTACTGGGTCAGTAGGTGGTCAGTGGTTCCTGCACTGCCCTGTGGCAGGTGAGTATCTCCTGGGCCAGCCTGGTGTGCTGGGAAAGGGATGCTAGCTCCTGGAGCTGCTCCAGGGATGCTCCAAGCTTCCCAAAAGCAATAGACATTGAGTATTGTTTGTGCTGATGTTGGTTATTTGTTTTCTAAATGGTCAGAAGGAGTTAAGTAGCTCAAATAGCAAGAACTATAATAGTCACAGAGTGAATTACAGCTGGATTTTGCTGGGAAGGACAGAGGAGAGTCAAAGGTTTTTATCTCCCCTTTCTCTACAGTTTACCACCAGACAGCAAATCATATACTTCTGCATTCCCAAAGCTGGCTTTGGATAACCCCAGCTTGGACAGGACTTTATCCTACACTGCAGGAAGGGCCCACAGCCATCTTTGAACATACCCAGCAATATCTGCAGCATTTTCTTCCCAGCACCACAGATGGGACACACAAGATTAAACAATGATCTTGTGACCCCTCTTTGGGGAGGTGAATCTTAAACCTTGGACTGGGATACAAAGGAGATGTCCTGTTACAAGCAGAAGTCACTTAGGAGAAGGAGATGGTGACATCCCTAAGAGATACCACTGAAGTTCAGGTAAGGTGTTCTCAGCTCATCACTTGAAATCCATTGGTCTGGACCCTGATGTGGGGGTTTTTTGGGTTCACACTGCTTCTTCATTACCACAGGCTGGCATCTATGAGAGGGCAACTGCCCAACCAAGGTGCTCTCTGTTCACGTCTCCCAGTGATGACAGGAGTCTTCCATCAAAGGTGTCTGTGAGACATCTGCCACTGCCTGCAGCAAAAACAAGAGCAGACACTTAGATTTCTAATTTTTTTTTTCACGAAGACAAGACCTCCAAGCATGAAGTTAGTGTCAACTGAAACATTTGTTACTATCTTGAAATGCCTTGGTTAGATTCTGTCCTTTGAAAAGTTGTCCAAGTTACTTAACAGTACAGTATTTTACCAATTCAAAAATCTAAACCAAGCTTTTTTATAAAAATGGGATGAGAAATTTCAATTTCCCAGTTATTTTTCATATTACAGAAATTTGTAATAATGCTTTAGTTTGGGAATGACATTTTCTTTTGATAAATCAGCATTTTTTTGGCAAAAAAAAAGGTTGTTAAAAATATTCCTGATAACTTCTACTAAGCATCTCCTTGCTCTCTTGCCACCTTTGTCAATCTATATCCTGGCCTAGGGTTAATCATTTTCTTCTTCCTTCACCCATCTTCTCAGCTAAGCACTCTCCTCCTGGCTTGATCACCCTTCTCCATGTCACCCCAAAGGTGGCTCAAAAGTCAGCAGAGACCTGGGCTGGATCTGTAGTCTGCACACTCTGCTGTTTGGACCTTTTTATTCTCAGACTTCACTCTCAGTTTGTTCAAGGCCTTTCCTCTCCCACCCCCCACCCCCCTCCTCTTTTGCCTGTCTCAGAACATCCTTCCACATTAAAAAAGGACAACTTGCTCAAAGGACCTGAGTTCCCTCCCCACCTCAGTGCCTGGGGGAGCAAGCAAGGAGCTGGGGTATTCTGTAGAATCTCTACCTTGTTCTGACAAGTGAACTTTAGAAGAGGAACTGAAGGGGTTGTTTTGGGGAAAAAACCCAACAAAACCAAACCCAACCAAATAAAAAAAAAAAACACATTTTTCTGTGCCAGACGTTATGTTGTACTGGAGACTCACAAATGCAAACAGCAGCTCTTAGAGCACAGATACCCCAAGCTGTGTTAACTCTGAAGCCTACAGCTCACCATTCAGTTGTTAACACCAAGCTATTGCACTGTTGCAGCATTATAAAAAACAAATTACAGCTGAATGTAATGCCAAGTATAATTTGATCCTTGATGTCATCCAGCAGCAGGAAAACTTGATCCTTGCTCACTTATGCTCTGCAGCTGGCAGAGCTTCTGGTGGGGTCCTGCTGCTGATCATCCACCAGGATCTCATCAAGCAGGAGCCTGGGCACTGCCTGGAGCTCTGCTGGTGGGCTGAGCAATGGGCTCTGAGTTCTTCAAGAAATTTGCTGCTGTCAAAGAGTTGAAGTGAGCTGGTACAGAAATTAGTTGCAACACATCCCAGCCAGCATCACGCAAACACGCTCCAAATTTTGCCCTGCAAGGATTGGACAGCATATTCTGGAAATCTCTATGAAATTAACAGAGATACAGAGCTTGAGCTTAGCAGAATCACCAGGAGTAGAATACCAATACCCAGCACTAGCAAAGTAAACAAGGCAGAAATGAAAACTTCAAGGGCTCTCTTCTGCAATGGAGATCTTGTGTGGACCAACAGAGATCATGCATCTCCATGCAGAACTCTGCAGCAATGAACTTCTCTGCAAGCTCTGGTTTTAAATATTTTTCCTTGCTTTGTTGCAGCACCCAGGCAGCCCAACCAGTGAAGTCCTGATCCCAGAAAGGATTCAAATCCAAGGGACGTGAGATGTATTGTAGATGAAGCCAGTGGGACTGGAGATGCTCTGAGCATCACATGTAGCTTCAGGTCTGGAGTTCTGCTCACAGAAGCAAAGCAGCAGTGATTGTCATTGCTTAGGGCTGGAGGTCAGCCACTTAGTATTCCTCTTCCCAGATTTCCCCTAGAGCACCTCCCAATCACCTTGCCTAAGGCTATCTTGGAAAACGTTGAGTAAAAGTGAATAAAAACGTCAGGAAAAGAGCCACACAGCAGTAAGAGTTATCAGCTGCAAGTGGAAGAAGATTGTAGTAGTATCTAACAGGATAATTAGTCCTAGTGGTTTTACTTAGGTTTTTATCAGATTTTTTCTTTTCATGCAAAGACAATACATGGTCTCACTGGGGCAGATCCTGACGTCATTGCTTTGTTTTTTCTTCATCTTTGTTCAAACAGCTTGCAGTGCTGCTGGGATGAGAGTCCTGATACAAATGAGTCGTTACTGAATACAGACCTGAAGGTATCACCTGGGTACCCACACTTCTCTTGGTGGGACCTATTTCCAAAAACATCTACTGTAATTTTAGACACCCCAGGTATTCCTATGGGGGTGATGGATCAGGCACAGGAAACTTAAAGCCAAGAGCAGCAGCTGAAGGCCCCATAGGTGATGTTGGACATCTCAGGTGGCACTAGGCTCCCGTTTTGAACCCCACCCTCAGTGTCCACTTACACGTCAACCAAAGACATCACCAGTGTGTAAGATGAGAAATATCGGTGTTTCAGGATTTTCCCAACAACCAAACATTGGAAGGAAACCATGAAGCCAACAATGCTCAGATACTTCAGCATCATCACACCCACAGCTCATGGGGGAGCTTCTCATGGGAGAAGAAGCAATCTCCTGGAAGGAGCAGCCAGCTGAGGGTAGTTTGGATGTGCAGACATGAGGTTAACAGTAGCCTAATCCTGGAGCTGACAAATGAGTCTTTACCATCAGATCTGCAGTGGGACTTGGGGAAAGAACAGCTGCATTTGCCTGCCTGCTCCTTGGGCATGTTCCACCTGCTTAATTGAAGGCAGGTCCAAATGAGCCATCTGTTGACCTGGTTGAGGAATCAGAGTTTCCCATTAATTTAAAGATATTTTTACATGTTATTAAAGGCCTAGAAGGAAAGGAGAAGTGGATAAAAACAACTGTAAGAAGCTTTGCCTTAGAGGCACAGGTAATATCTGTAACAGCTGCTACACCCTATGCCTAAGTTAATTGTTAAATGAGTCACCCTGGCAAAAGAAGCATTAATAAAGTGAAGTGAAGACTGAACATCTGGAAAATAATATGAAAGGGAAGAATTCTCATATTTTGGAACTCCTTGCTGGGTGGGAACTGCTTGGGGAGATGGCTCTAATTGCTTGTCTGAGAGAATGAAAAGTGAATCTATTCCCAGTCTGAAATCAACACAGCCATTGAATATTCCTCTACACCCTCCCACCCCAGTGCCACAACTGTTATGTGGGGCCCTGACCTGCAAACACCAAGAGACACTCTTCATCTTCTGTGCCTCAGTCTGACAGTGATAAAACCAATAGTGTGCACTACTAAACCATTGTTTAGTCCATAAAACCAATGGTGTGCACCAGGTTCCTCAGGACCTGGGGATAAGCTCAGGAGATGTTGGTTTATCAGCTGGTTACAAGATGCACTACCAAATCAAGGTTATTGTGGTGGCACCTGTGCTGATGATCATTTACCAAAATTCATTTTGGTATATCCCTCTCTAGCAGGGGCTGTCTGACCTCCTCAGTAATGCCCATGGGGTAGGAGGAAAGAACATCAGGTCTGCCTGTCCCTGCTGTGCATGGCCCCATGCATTGTGGCTCCTTCCTGGGTGTGGAGACCTAAAGACATGGTCAAGTTTCTTTCTCTACAGAAAAATGGATCTGTATGATTCTTCCACCTTCCCTCCATTTGATCTTCTCATTCTTTGTCAATTTGCACTTTCTCTGTCTCCTCTTTCCTATCTTGGAGAAGCTTCTTCACTAAACACCTTCAGACAGCACTGTACAGATGGCAGATCTCCATCCAGTCCTGGTACCTCTCAGCATGAGGTTGGTCCCTGCATAGAGGAGTATCCAGTCAGGCAGCTCCTGGGCAGGGACATCCCATGTCCAGGAGGACACAGGGGGTGAGAAGCAGCACTGAACAAGGGCTCTGCAGTAAGACAGGAGTCACAGCTCTCTCATTTGAGAATGTAAGATCTGAGCAGTCTGGATCCACTTTTCTAACCAGAGCCTAGAAGCAGCTCAGCCACCATCCAAGAACATCTCTGCTTCCAGCCCTCACTTTGCCAGGTATGACCAGTGGCACATCAAGCCCTTCTGAGCTTTTAATTTCCACCTGAAAAAGGAAGAGGAGAGGTTTTCAGTCTTCTGTGTTTGCATTTTTGGAGGTGAAGATGCCAACATGAGCACAGTTAGCACTGATATCAAGTACCCAACTCCCAGGGTCCCCTCAGCACCCACATTCTCCAAATCTCAAGCCCCTGGTGCCACCAAAGGGAGGACAAAATGGGGCACCTATTTCTAACTACCTGTACACAAAATTGTCAGTAACTGGCAACTCTGAGCTAGCAGATCTTCCAGATTTTCCTCTAGAACTGGTGTAGGGGGGAATCAATTCTGCAGGCAGAGGAATGGGAGGGATCGAAGAGATGTGACATGGGGATATGTCACCAGCCCCTTCACAGTGTGTGCTGTGATTCTGTGGAGAGATGCCCAGTGACACAGAGGAGAAAAGGGCTCAGAGGTGCCACAGCACAGGTGACAAACACAGAGATGGGGAGGGAGGGCACCCCAGCACCCTTGGGTGCAGGGAGCAGGATGCCACCGGAGCACGGGCAGGGAAGAGGCTGCAGCAAAGGAGGGTGCATGTGGGGAACCAGGCACATTCCCAAACATCCACGAAACGATCCTAAAACGTAATTATGAAATTTTAAAAAACAACTTGACGTTATAATTATAACGGTTCCTGGAGGAGCCGCGTAATTGAATTCTAGGGTGTCTCGCTCTTATTGCAGACGCTAACAAGAGAATGGCTCAGCTTCCCTTGCAGCCTTCCTGGAGCCCTGCAAAGCTCGGGAGACACCCAACAATTCAATTATTGTTTCCCTCTGGAAAGCAGATCATTTTAGACACGCGGCCAGCTCTAATTACAAAGGAGAGGGGGGAAAATTTCTTGTGTCCAAAATTATGTGACTCATTAAAAGGATTCACTTTCCACCAGGCCTGAAGAGTCGAAGCTGTGGCGGAAGGATGGGAACGTGGGGAGGAGGGGCAGAGTTGGCAGGGAGGGCAGGGACCCCAGCCCCGTGGCACCATCCCCGGGAGCTCAAGCTCGGGGCTTAGAACCTCCAGGTCCCCCTTCCCCAGATAAGGTCGTTTTCCATGCAGAAGTAAAACCAAGGCTGCACCCAGGGGTGGCTGAGCAGGCAGATTTCACTGCAAACCACGACGCTTCGCCCAGGCAGCGCAAGGAGAGCAGCTCCTGCCGCCGGGGTTTGGGAGGAGTGAGGCCAGGGCTGGGGCTGGGGGGCTGTCCTCCTTCTGCCCCCTCCCCTCGGCAATGAAAACAAGGTCTTTTATTCAAAAGCTTCATTAGGGTGGTGTTAAGGTTTTTTCCCTCAGATTATTTTTAAATGCTCTTTTATGGCAAAAGACAATTTTACGTAGGGGAGGTCCCTTTTCCAATTACCATTAATTAACTCATCTCTAATAGAATTTTTCATAGCCTTCCATTTCCCGTGGCTGGGCAAAGGCAGCAGGCAAGGGGCTGAGCTGCTGCTGCTCTGCCCCAGGATGGATCAGACCGCTCCAAACCCTCCTGAGACAGCACTTTAGACTCGTTCATATCAATTTTTCAATTTTTAAGATATATATTTGTAATTATAATAATGGTTTCACAGGCTCTGCAGGGGCTGATCGATGCTTCTGGCCAGTATGCCCTGTTTGGGTAAGGGGGCAGAGATGCTGGGCACAGGGCTCCCAGGACCCGCTCATCCCCCCATCTCTAAATCCACTTCTTCACCTCCTTTCTAGTGCAGCAAAATGAATACCGATGTCATGTTTATGGTTAATTTGAAATCTAGCACTTGTTAGATAATCCTGTTAGTAGCTTGCAAAAACAAGGGACCCCTTGTATAATCAGTAATTATAACAGGCGTTTTATGTTAAATTATATCTAATAGGCAAGACAAAAAGGGAAATGTGTTTTCGGATGGAGCTGTCCTCGTCCACAGAAAAAAAAAAAAAAAAAAAAAAAAAATAAAGTCTTCTCCGTCGTGTAATTTAAAAAAAAAAAAAAAAAGGATTATAATGTGGTAAGTGGTGGGGATATCGGGGTGCCAGGGAGCGGGAATTGGGGTGAATTCCCTCTTCCCCCCCCCGGCAGGACCTGTTCCAAACGGGCACCATCGAGGGCAGCTGGGCAGGAGGAGGAGGAGGAGGAGAAGTGCGGGTACCCCTCGGCAGAGCCGTGCCGCTCCCCCGAGTCCCCGCTGCCCGGCTCCGCTCCTCCCGCGTCGCACCCCGCCCCACCACACCCCGCCAGGCGCAAACTCCGCATCCGAAAGCTGTTTTTCCGCTTGCAGGAGCACTGCAAGGGGAAGAGCGAAAGAAACCACGGCGGGAGGAAGGGAGGGAATAGAGGGGGGCGGACCCCCCCAAAAAAAAAGAAAAAAAAAAAAAGAAATAAAAATAAAGTTTAAAAATATAAAAATAATTTAAAAATACATAAATAAAGTAAAAATTGCAAATAATAAATACAAATCCTCCGGCCTTCTGGGTGCTGCGGAGAGAAGCGCTTTGTGACCCCCCGGGGGCCTGGGGGTGGACATTGCCCCCCCCAAACCAATGGAGGAGCCGCGCCCGCGTAAATGGCTGCAGCTGAGCGCGGCTCCCCAGCGCAGGAACCGCGGGGTGGCCAAGGACGAGGGGCGCGGGTGCGGACCTTCAGCCCCTGCTCCGCCTTCTCGCTTCGCCGGGCCTGGGGGTTCCTGTCCGCGGGGATCCGGTGACAAAGATCCTTTTGTTTGGATGTAGGGCTACCGGTCCAGGGTGCTGTGGGTTACTGGTTGCAATGTCTGATTGAAATAAAAGAAGGTAAAATAAAATTTTAAAATAATGAAAAACAATAAAAATAAAATAAAATAATAAAAATATAAGACAGCCCGGGGCAGGCTGGCGCTAGCAGTTCTCTTCAACTTTTCCCCGTCTTAAAATTATACTTTCATTAAACCATGCCCTAAAATTGACAATGTTTAAACACTGGAGTTATTGTAAATACGTTTAACCAAATGGACTTTCTTGAGGAAATCTCCTTCCATAAACAGGCAATCTTGTCCTTTAAACATGTCCATAATCAGAAAATATAATTAAAAACTAAAAGGAGTGCCACGTTTTGCTAATTCGGCGCAGAGCGCGGGCCAGACGCTGCGCTGAGGCGGCTCCGCGGCCGCGCGGGCTCATTTCAGGTTTTACATATTAGATGGCAGATTTCCCCCGCCTGTCCGGATTTCAAACACCATGTGTCAGGACGAGAAGCAAATGTTGTTTTAGCAGAAAAGTCGTAATAACAAAGCCATTTATGCAAGCACATTAGCGCGGCGGGAATCTTGCCTGTTAGTTAAAATTTTTGAGCCAGAAAATTAAAAACAAATATTTAACTTCGTAATTTTGAACCCCTTGGCTGCTACCGCCGTTCAACTTTTGGCATGCATATTCAATGAGCTAAACCCAAGCTCTCACCCAGCCGAGGGAAATCGGTTTAATGCTATTTAAAATAAATTAGTCAGAGCCTGGATCGATTCCTCACCCAGCCGCGGAAGGGACGCGCTGCGCGCAGCCGGGACGGGGGCAACTTTGTCGGAGAGTGGCGAGTCCCCGACACCACCGCGGCCACCGCCACTGCGCCGGCCGGCGCGGAGGGGCGGAAAATCCGCTCTTTCCCAGGATCTGGGGACGCAGAGGGGGTTAAGGGGGGGGGGGGAGAGGCCCCCGGGAGGCGGTGCTGGTCCCAGCCACCCCCTAAGACGGTTCCGCGGACCCGCGTCCTTTGTCCCGCTGCCGGGCGGACCTCCTCCGCGCCCGCGCAGGGTTCCGCAGTGTTCTGCTCCTCTCGGAGCCCGGCTGCGGCTTGGGAATCGTCGGAGGGGCGCGGAGGCGGCGCTGAACTTGAGCGGGGCTGGGCAAGGGGGAATGGGGCTCTAGGGGGAAAGGGAAAGAGGAAGGGGAAATGGGAAGGGGAAAGGGTGGAGAAAATTGAGAAAGATGAAGAGAAGGAAGGAATAGAAAAAGGCAAATCCAAAAGGCATGAAAACAAACAAGATGACAGAGGGAAGGCGAGAGAAGCAGCAGCCAAGGTAGCTGGACAGGATTTGAGCCCAGCTCGGCAGAGCACGGAGGGGTGCGGGTTAGGGGGGGAGGGCAGGAGGGTGCGGCCCGGGGAGCGGAGCCGGCGGGGTCCCCCCGACCTGAGCACCCACCCGAGGGCAGCGAGCACCCCTGGCTGGGCACGCAGCCTTAAACTGTTCCACAGCTCCTGCACTGCCACTTCTCCCCCCCTACCCCCGCACACAAAAGCGCTCCCATTCCCCCTTCTCCTTTTCTGTTTTTTTCCCAGTTTCTCAGCCCAGCCTCATTTCTCGGTAAAATTCAATTTAATGACTCCAAAATGCATATTGCGCCCTAGGTCCTGATGCAGCGGGACGGAGCATCTGCCGGGGCCGGTGGTAATTGCAGCTTTGGGGGGAATTTGGGACCTGTTCAGCGTCATGAGCCACGAAGTGTCATTTCTGTGGCTAGCTGGGGAAGTTTGTGGAAGTTATTTTTATTGATGTACTCCTGGTAGATTGTTTTGGCAGCTGCAATTTCCCTGTGACATATCCAGCCTCTCCTCCGAAAATCGCAGGAAAAAAAAAAAAAAACTTTGACATTCATCCCCAGCTACTGCCGCTGCCCAGTAACGTTTAATTACAAAACTCAGCCCCGATGCCAGTATGCATCGGTCATTAGGAACCTTTCTCAAAAATCTTGTCAACCTGTAATGAGAAACAGATTTAATGGAGGCAACCACATACCTCTTGGTCTGCCAGCTGAAACTGAGACTATGTAAAAGAGGATAGAAATGCCAAATAAGCCACAGCATTCCCTTCCTAGCAACCAGCTATTTACATTTATTGCCTTTTTTTTTTTCCCTCCCTTTCCTGCCCTCCAAGCCTCCCTTTGATGAGCTGGGCAGAATATTTATTTTTACAGGTTGCATTAGGGAGGCAGAAACAAGTTTTCCCCGGGGCTGTCTCTTGGGTCGGTTTGGATGCTTTTCTTGTTTGTTTTTTTCGGGGAAAGAGGAGATGAGAGATGGAGGTGGCCGGTGTCGTCCCTCGCCCCCCCTGTACCCTTCCCGGTCCCCTCGGTCCCCCCGGCCCCGGATGTCCTTGCAGCGAGGGGACGCCAGGGGGCAAGAAGTGTTCACAAAGACTCATTCCACCCCTCCATCCTTCCATCCCTCCTTTTCTCTGTCCTTCCATCCCTCTCTCCCGCAGGGGTTTCGGCATTTCACAACAGAAAAAGTCAGATTTCTTATTAAGGAAAAAAAAAAACAAAACAAAAACAACAACAAAAAAAAACCCCAAACAACACCACCACCAAAACCAAATATAAAAAACAACCAAAAAAAACCTCCACAAACCCAAACAAAAGACCACCAACCAACCAACCAAAAAAAAAAAAAAAAAAAAAAAAAAAGGGAAAAAATCCCAAAATATCCACAAATCAGTTTACATTTCCAGTCCTTCCAACCTCATCTTGCAGCACCTCCTGGGCACAGCAACACTGCCGTGCACGCAGCACAACCAGGCGGAAACGATATCAAGAAGTCTTGTAAAGAATGGCACAGTTTATTTAAGCCAGCCATTAATCCTACTTACCTTGCTGCTCTTTGGACCTAATCCTATTTCCTCTGTGCATTCTAAGGACAGTGAAATGACACATTTTTGTTCTCCTGGTGAAGGCTGGCCGGGAGGAGCGTGTCGCCGGTGCTTGGGATGCTGCAGGAGCCGGAGGAGCGGGATGCGCTCCACGGGCAGCAGCAGCTTCCAAAGGAAATCACTCAAGGGAAACTTCGTCGAAAAAAAAAAAAAAAAAAAGCACAACACATTCAGTTTCCTGACTACTGCTTTCCTCCTTGAGTTATTTATTTTGGCACTCGCATTCAGTAAATGAAACATTCAATCAACTGACCTCCTCGCCAGTTTGTATGATTCTTTCAAGAGTCACTTTCTTTTTTGTTTTGTTTTGTTTTAATTTTATTGCTTAAATAAACTATGGGGAGGGTTCTCATATCCCAGCTTTGCTTGCCAACTGGTGCATTATGTGGCTTATGAATTTTGCAGACAATGAACCCCAGTGTGGATGAGACAGACCATACACACGTATACATGCCATTTGTTGGGTACGTTAGACGTTAGGGCAAAGCATCACTTATTCTTTCATATTATTCACACCTTTCCTTTTCCCAGAGTTTGCCTCAAATGCTGAGAGTTGGGATATGAAGCTAATGCCAGAGGTTTTGCTGCAGAGACAGAAACCTCTTAAAATAATCAGATGGCAAAATACCAGGCTCACCCCCGAGAGCAGCGTTTGTAATGCTCCTGCCTGGCATTTTATTCCTTGCTTTATCTCCCCATATCACACAAATCCATATGCTGTGTATCATTTCGCTTTGAAATGCCATGAACTTGGTGTTTTAAATCGAACCAGCCTTCCTCTTTTTCCTTTCTTTCTCTCCTTTTTTTTTTTTTTTTTTTTTTAGCTGCAAAACAATAGAGATTGTCAAAGGGCCCCGGGTTGAGCTTTTCTACGTGTTCACAAAGCGTTAAAGCTTTATCGAACAAACCGGCTCTGTCTGACCCCTGCCAGACAAAAGGCAACTTCCATTTTCCTCTGCAGAGAAGAGGGGCAGAGGGGGACAGAGGGGATATGTACAGTAGGGCTGGGTGGGCCTGGGGCTGTGGGGTGCCCAGAGGCACTGGTGGGATAACCCTCTCTCCCAGCCGAGCCCCTGATGATGCTGACCTTGGTCATTTTGGAGGTGCAACTGATATGCTTGGCCTCATGTAGGTGGAGGACATGATGCCAATGCAGCCAGGAAAGCACCAGCCCTGCAGGCTGGCACCGTGGCTCAGCCAAAGCTTTTGGGTAGTGTTGCACTCAGAAGGGCTGCACCCACTTGGGGCAATGCTGCACCCACCCTGAGCAGTTCTGGACCCAACCCGAGCAGTGCTGCACCCACCGATGGGGCCCAAACCCCCTGTATGGGCAGGGATACCTCCCACTAGACAAGGTTCTAAAAGCCCCATCCAACCTGGCCTTATGCATTTCCAGGGAGAGGGCAGACACAGCTAATAAGGGCAACCTGTGCCAGTGTCTCACCAACTTCCCAGTGAAAAATTTCCCCTTAATATCTAATGTAAATTTCACGTTTTCCAGTTTAAATCCATTACTTCTTCTACCACTGCATGCTTTTAGAATAAGTCCCTCTGCAGCTTTCTTGTAAGCCCCCTTCAGGTATTGGAGACAGAAATAGTCAGGGTGGTCAGAAATGGTCTTCTGGAAAACACCAGAGGCAGAGGGACACCTGGCAGATGATGTGATCTGTAAATGCCAGTGGGGAAATCAAGCCTGGGCTCTTCCTTGCCCATATGGAGCCCTACAGCACCTCCAGCTTCTGGTCCAGAAGAGTGTTGGTCTTTTATAGGCCCTTGGTGACATCTACGATCACCACAGTGGTGTCCCAGACGCTCTTCCAGTCTCTACTAACACCACTGCAGCCTGTGCATTTTACTGTCACGTAGAGCCCGATGCAGAGAAACTGAACTCAATCCTGCCCAGCATGTCTGCACCTTTGACAAAAGTCTGAGCAATGTTTCCTTCAGCAGCAGCCAGGTAGCAGATGAATCATTTTATTGATGAGCAGAGTGATCTCTGTCAGCAGAGATGTGGCTGGAGCACTGTGATGCTGAGCAGTGTGAGCACTTGTTACTGCATCTGCTGGCTTGACCCCAATGTGCTACCTCCTCCTGTGCAAGGATGAGCTCAGGGACATCCTTTGCTGGTGCCTGGGGCTGAAATGGGCTTCTCAGAAGTGGATGGGAGAAACTTTTGCTTCCCATGAGCTGTGCATTGGGGTTTGCTGGTGAACACTATTCCTCCCTTGGGTTTGGCTATTTGCAGAGACCCTCCTACTCTGCACCCATCCCTATCCCACAGGCAGCAGAGCAACACCAGCACTGCCACTTGGCAAAGACCACCTTCCTGTGGGTATATCACATTATTGCAGTGCCAAAGTGCCCATTAATTTCCTATTCTACTCATAAAATGTTAATTTCCAAGAAGGAAGCTGGGGCTGTTCTAGCTTTGGGCTTATTGAGCTTTGGGTGGAGGGCGCAGGCTGCTCCCCCTGCCCCTCCAGCAGCGTTTTGCATTACTCATTAAGGGAAGCTGGTAGCTGGCTTTGGTGTCAGTAGAGATTTGTAAGCCTGATTATATTCCTAAGCATATGTTTGGAAATGAGCAGCAGCTCTCTGAAGTCAGTAGAATTGCTCTGATTGAAAATCTCAAGTCAAGAGGAGGGGAGCCTGGCCCCGGGTCTGAGCTCCTGCCAGCAAGAGCCACAGGCACCGAGTGACAGCTTTGGGCTCTGCCCCCCCCCCCCGAGGGAGAAGTTGAACAGAAACCAGAACAAACATCTTTGTGCTGAAAATGCCACAATATCACTGAAGTGTTTGTGTTGGCATTTTGTAAGTGCATAAACAGTGAAGCAAATCACCTGAGTGGGCAGGTAGTGTCTGACTTTTCCAGGTTATTTTACAGGGTTTGGAGGATAATCCTAAAGGGAGAGAGAAGCTCACTGAACTCAGGATGTACCAGAAATTCCCACCAGCAGATGCTTGGTTTTGAATGCTGAACAAAAGTGTCCAAGGCTGAGCAGCAGCAAAGGGTTTGTGGCACCTTGCAAGGTTCAGCTCCTGGTGTCGCTGGGCTTTGCTACTGCAAAAACAAATCTTTGTGAATAGGAGCCACAATTTCATTCCCAAAACCAAGTGGCTCCCCACATCACTTACTTCGGAACTGTACCTCTTCCCTGGAGGCAGCCAAATTTGCAAGGCATAAAACTGCTGTAGTAGAGCACTGGCTCTGACCTGTGAAGCTTAAAGCAACAAGAGATTTGAAAGCCTGGAAAGACAAGTCCTTTGGTTGCTCCATGTTAGAAGCAGTGGGAGGAAAATGCCACAAACTACTGCCTGTGCAGATCCACAACTGTGCAGCAGTCACACAGACACCCTCTGCATTCCCTGTCTCCAAACATGCCAGCACTCAATGCTTGACCACAAAAATATACTTGGAAAAATAAATTTGAGCTGCACCTATGGAGGTTTTCACATCAGAAGGAAGTTGCTGCTCACACAGTCAGGACCCAACACACTGGGGCTGAGACCAGCTCATTCCCTTTCACCGTGGGATGCCTCCCAGAACATCTGCCCTGGCTCTTCACTCACCCCAAGGTTTGGACCCAGACCCCTGGTGAGCTGTAAATCCCAGCCACGTGTCTGGAATTGCTTCTACTTCACACCAGCACAAGGGATGGGAGAATCAGGCTGACTTTGTGTAACTGGGACAAGAGAAAATTCTATTTAAATTCTGCACCCCGCCAGTGAATCTTGCAGCAGCCTAATTTTTCTACAAATAATGCCTTGGGCAAGGCTTGTGTGGCCCAGAAAAGGAAAAAAAGTTTGAATTTCCTCTATCCTGCTTACCTGAAACCTCCTTCTGAATGGCTGGTGAATCTTGGGAGGTTTGGCCCACTGGTGGCCAACTTAGGGCTGCAGTGATGGAGAGAGCACCCGGCTGGGGAGTGCCAGCACCCATCAGAGTGAGAAGAGCAGGGATATGGGGAGTCAAACACTTGGGTGATTGAGCCAGAGAGCAAAAATAAAAAAATAATTTAAGAAAAAAAAAATTAATTGAGTAACCTCAAATTACAAATCAATTTGAGGAAATCCCAATCTAGTTGCAGACACTCTGTGAGCAGCTCAAGCTAAACTCATCGAGCAGACAGCTCTAATTAGCACAGGGTGCCAACTCGCCCCCATAAGCTCTGCGTGGCTTTCTCCATGTCAGATGTGTTTGGTCCTGAGCCCTGACACTCATCAATTTGACCCAAAATGCATTGAAGGCAGGGTGTCACCATGTTGGGAGTGTTTAGGGGCCAAAGGATGTCAAACTCAAAATTTCTTTGTTCAAACCCCTCTGTGCTGCCTTCTCCCAGCCACCCCGGGCTGGTTTCTGACCTCATTCATGCCAGTGCAAATCTGCAATAACTTCACGTTAGCCACAGGGTTTATTACAAATTGTCCTTGTGTAAAGAGACCAAAACCTGGTTTATAAAGTTGGTTTCTTTTCCCTCATTCCCATGCAAGAAACCCTTCTGCAGTCTGAGTCAGTGGGACAGCCTTCACCTCTTAACTTAAGGAAAATTGCACTCAATTCACACTGATGGAAGCAAGGGGCAAACCCATTTCCTCCATAATAGCAGCATTGCTTTGGTGGTGCAGGATTTAGCCCTTTAGATTGAGTGAGGGTTGAACTTTCTGGGGGCAGGAAGCCCAGCTGAAGATGAACACCAAGGACTCCACAGCAGCAAGGCACAGCTAGTGACTGCAAGAAGGGGATGAAACACTGCACCAAAAAAAGCCTCCTTCAGCTTTAGTGAAAGATGTGACCTCATTCTTTTCCTGGGGCTGCAGAGATATGTGGCATTTTCCTTGTGAAGAAGTGTATTTTTCCTCTGGGAACGGCTGAAAGACTATTTGGGTAGAGTATTATTTTAGACATATTTTGCATTCCTGCTCTCCCTCAGAGAATGAAGCTGCTTCCTCCCACTTCTGAAACACTTCTTCATTTCCCTGTGCTAAACCCCACTTGATCAAACATGTGGGACAGGATCCTTGGCTAGTGCATCCAAAAGCTGTGCTGGTTTACACCTAGAGATTTATATCCCCATCACAACTTTCTGATTTTTTTATAATACTCATCTTAAACCCCATCCTTCCTTTTTTTAACCTGATGCCTTCCCCTGAGAGACATTTTCTGATCGCTCCATTGTATCCTCTTGTTACCATCTGGAGCCCAAATCACATTTAGCATTTAGCTCTGTTTGAGTAGTGGTTGGCATGCACTGGGAAAACAAAGGTAATACTGTCACAATCTCATACTTCTTGGCTTACCTGCTGTAAGGAGAGCTTGAAATCTTCCTATGGTGTTGAAAATGTCACTGTACCGGTAGGGGTTATTGCTGTTCCTTATTGAAGCTTTTGAATGAAGCAACGTTTGTTGGGGAGGAATAGTGCCTTTGGTTAGATTAATTGGGGTAATTTCATACAGCTGCTATTCCTTGAGGTCTGCAGCTTTCAGATCTGAAGGAAAATGTGGATGCCATGCACCTCGTCTACCTTTCCAGGTGTGATTCCCCTTCCTACACTCATCGTCTCTGGGAAGCCTTTTGCTTTCCAGTCGTACCAAGGCTGCTGCTGGGACTCAGCTGCAAGTAGGTGGCCTGGATGCCTTGCCCCAGTGTGGACATGGTCATTGCAAATGTCACACCTGAGCCTTCACTCAGGCTGCCCTTTAAGCTGTAAAGAGAGCTGGATGATTCTAAGGGATGAAGCTCCTCCCCAAAAGCACCTCAAGGTTCCCCTGCAAATATCCCAAGTGAAGGGGTGATCTCCATCCCCAGAGTCCCAGAAGGGTTGGAAAGGCACCCAGGAGCTGGTGTGCCCATCCTGTGGTTGCCCCTACAGAGCCCAAGGAAGCCACTTGCACCCAAAGCTGCCCCTGGTACAGCTCAGGAAACTTCAGTGCCCAAGCACACAGTGACAGCTCATGGAGCCATCATTTGAATTTCCTACCCAGGAAAAGTCACACAGGCTTGCCCAGAGAATGAGACCCCTTCTGTTGACCCCATATTCCATCACATGTGATGATATTAATCCCAGCTTAAGTTGACTATTTTATTTGTCTGTAATTTTTGGAGTGAGAATAATAAAACCAAGTTATGTAAGTGAGCTGAAATCATGGAATCAAGTAGAGGAGACAATAAATTCAGGCTGTTCTGGAAATTTTCAGTTCTATACCTGGATATACCCAACTGACCTCTTTTAAGCTGAATTACAGGAGAATGTTCCCAGCTTTAATTTCCCAAAAGCCATGTATAGGGAAAAATTCAAAATCAAATGGTGTTTCTCAAACACATGCAAGCAGGAATCAGCCTTGGGCATGGGACTGCACCAGCCCCTTTGCCACATTAACCTTGGGTCTCAGGATTGTGGTCAGCAATGAGACACATTTTGGAAGTTGGAAAGAATGAAAACAGATGCTATTCCTCTTGGACATGTGGGCAAAAGAGAGAGATTTTACCTGTTTAGAAAGAAGCTCCTGACATTTCTGTGTGTATTGCAAGGTCTTCTCAAATAATGTACATTATTGGGTGGCCTGACTTGGTATTCCCTGCACTGGTGTGTACTACATTTGGCTCCAATAGCAACAGTGGAGTTGCTGGGAGATAATTTTTTTTAAGATCACTTCTTTTTTCAAATATTTTTGAAGTGTGGCTCATATTAAACTGGGTAATAATTAGATAGTGAAAATGCTCCTACCTAATGCTTGGATTATTCCAAGTGCCTGAGGCAATTCTTCAAGGTTTATAACAGACATAGAAATCAATGTTTAATGTCAAAAGTGATCCTGGAAGGTGTTTATTGAGAGTTATTTTTTAATATAAAGTGTAAAGATTAGAAAAAACCTCTTATTCTTAGTTTTACATCTAGTGGTGACTGGGGGAAAGGTGTGGTATCAGCAGGGAAAATATTATCATAAAAGCTGGTGTCAAATCTTCTTTTAAGAGTCTTGATCCAAAATACCAGTTAAAACCAAAACAAGTCAGTATGTGTAAAGCCAATATTCCCTGATTGCCCTCACATTACACTGATTTCTTACAGCTGCTATAAACCAGCACCAGATACTTTCATCAGTGAAGCTTCATGACAGAGCCCTGTGGGAATCAGGCCTTTCAAGAGAAACTTTCTGCAGGTTTGGGCTTCCATCCATTTAAAAATCTTCTTGTACAACAGTGTGTGAAGACTGGCTTCCAGCTGCTAGAATAATACACTAGGAAGCAGCAAGGACAGCAAAGCTGCTTCAGCATCCTCTGCCATTCTTCACCTTCCTCTTCCAACCTCCTCTCTCCACTTCCATGTTTAACCTTCTTCCATGTTTCACCTTCTTCTTCCATGTTTCACCTTCTTCTTCCATGTTTCACCTTCTTCTTCCATGTTCCACCTTCTTCTTCCATGTTTCACCCTTTTCTTCCAATCTTCACCCTCCATTTGCACCCTTTGCCCTCCACATCCACACTTCACCCTTCTCTTCTAGGATCTTTTATGTATCATGTTCCTTGCCAAAGGTGGGGAAGGATGGACACCTGTCAGGGAATGGGTCCAGCCCCACATCCCTCCCACCATCTCACAGCTACCTCCATCCTCACCTGGTGTCCTCTGCATCCTTATTATGTCTTCTGGGAAACCTGGGAAGAAAATGGAGTCTGCTCTTCCAATCCCTCCTCTGACCATGATGTCCAGCTACCTAAAGGATTGGAGGGCACTGTGACTTCCTCAAATTTGGAGGAGGCAATGCAAGAGCTGGTACCCAGCCAATGAGTTCCCCCATATGCAGCACCTCTGGGTGTCCCCATACCACCACAGGCACTGTGTGCCTTTCCTGGGGATGGCCAAATCATCCATCCTGACACCTTCTGAGGATACAGAGATTGTGCCTGCTGAGGGCTGCATGACCACACCTTTACCTAAAGTTCTGGTAACTTGAAAATGAGTTACACAAAACTGAATAGGAGTGTTGTGACATGAATCAGCATACCCTGTGGATGTCAACACACCTCGTAAGGTGGGTTGATGGGCACTAGTGGGAATTGTATAAAATATTAAGCCTACATTTAAAAGATAAATTGGGCCAACCCTTGAAACCCCCTGTGTTTCAACAGGACCAGTCCAAATTTGAGCAGAGAGAGCAGGATGTGGCCTGGGCTGTTTACCTACTTCCCATTGTGTTTCACAGCAAAGTCCCAAATGGTAATTTCCCTTTGCAGTTGTGTTTTTTTTTTTTAAGTTCACTGCACTAAAATATAGTATTTTTCTGATATTCAAGGACTTTTTATTACAAATTATACACTTTTTTTTGGTATAAAATGCTGTAATATTAATGGACAAAGTCTGAACATTAAACCTACTGCAATAATGACTTATTACAGGAGAAAATATATATTTTCCCCTAAATTATACAATGAAGTACTGAAACCAGTTTGCCTCTCATGGTACTTTTGTCTAAAATCCAACAGGCAATTAGAACATTTTAAATCTTGCCTGGAGTAACTTCTCGATTTACAGATTTTCCTGCACAGCTGTGGAAAGCCAAATCAGTTTTAAAATTCCCTAGTGAGACTCTGAGCACACTAATTTTTTGTCAAATATTTCGATCTCCTTTTGTGTCCCTTTACAGAGTTTGGATGCTCAATGCCTTTCACAATCCCTTAGTGTGGAGTCAGGTGTCCAGCCCTGGACAGCAGCATCTGAAGAGCTGCTGCTCCCCTTTGCTTCTCAGCCAGACACATCAGCCCCCACAGTCTGTAGAAGCAAAGACTGAGAAATGTCCCCAGAATGCAGCCCTCTCAAAAGCATCAACTGAGAATGGAAAACAAGCATCACTACCAGATGCCAGCTCAGGGTTCACCCATTTTAGGGAGCAGGGATGACTTTTTCCCAGGGGCAGGCAGCTTTTCCTCCTTTGTCTTTATGCAGCATCCTTCATGGCTGGAATGGTGCTGCTGTGGTGCCCATCAACAAGGATGGCACTGTCTGGGGGACGCCCTGAACAGCTTTCTGTCCACATGCCACTCATAACACAGCAGATGTCTATGATGGACAGTGCTCCCCACTGTCACGGCTTTTGACCTCATCTTGTATTTGATTCCTAGATCCTTCTGCCTCTCGAATTTCCATGCCTACCATCCACCAGCAGCATTTCCCTCAGGCAGTTTGTCCTCAGCACTGAAGGACTAAGTCCAGCAGTCACTGCGGAGCCATATGCTTAAGTCAGCAGACATTGAAGTTTGGTCCAGAGTAGAATAAACCCATATTCTTCATCCCCCTGGAACAGTCTTTCAGTATCAGCTGGATGGTGGATGTGGTTTTCTTTACCCCTGTGCACACAGTACCTGCACTTTCCTCTATGTTGGTTGATCCTATTCAATCAGGGAGCAAAGTTTCACAGCATGGTAATCTATGTGCATCTTAAAGAAACCAGAGGGGGCTACAGGGTAGACTTTGAACTTTCTTATGTTACAGTTTCCTAGCTCCATCTTCTTCCTTCTGTGTTCAAATCCATCCCTGTCAGTATGATAACTTAGACCTTCTGTGAGTGCATAGAAAAGCCTCATAATCTGAAATGGTGATACACACTGAAAATACCTTTCACTGGAATGAAGACATTCAGGTAGAGTATTGGCACTAAGTGCTGGAAAAAACTCAGCCCAGGAAGGGCTAGAAACTAAGTCCCTATTGCTCCTCTGCAAAAGGGACATGAGAAGGAGGAGATCTGTTTGGAGCCAGGACCAGGAGAGACATTAAAAGCAGGTGAATCCCCTGCAACACTGATTTGCTTCAACAAGAAAACAATTTTGTGCATTCCTTGGTGCCTCCTGCTATGCCAGGATGGAGGCACCCACACCTGGACACCCACGACTGGATGACACCAGCTGTCCCCTTGCTGCCAAGCCAGACATGAGGATGGAGATCCACCTCTGCTGAGTCCTCTTGCCCACAGTGAGCTGTGCCAGCCCTGTTTGCTGGGTTTGCTGCTGCCTGAGCCCGGCACCTCCTCTCTGTCCCTTTTTGAAGATGGCAGAAAACTGACTGATCAAAAGTGCAGCCCGGAGGCTGCTGTCAGTTTGTTCAAGCAAATAACTTCATACAGCTTTCAGAGATCGGTGGGATCTCCGTGGGCAGGAGGGGAACATAAATAAACAGAAAAGCTGTGGTGGTTTTTTGCAGAGAAAGGTTGGCTCCTGTTCCCTGGCATCCCAGCTGGGGGTAGGTGGGGAAAAGGAAAGGGTGTGGGGCTGAGAAGGAGGGTGAAGCAATGGAGAGACAGCTCTGGCTTCCCTTGGGGCAGGTAAGCAGGGAGGGACCCCAAAAAATGCAGGGGGAGGCAGGACATGCACTGGAGGACAGATCCCTGTGTTGCTCAGGGTGCTGAATTGCACCAGTTCCACTCTGCTGGGGATTCTCCTCATCAGGGAGAAGAAGGCCAGATGTGCTGTCACCAGAGTTGCTGTCAGACATCAGTAGTTACTGCTTCTGAGCTTACAGATACACAGACCTGGAGGCTGGATCCCACAACACAGCTGCAGAGCCCAGACAGAGCAGCCTCAGTGCACTGCAGGGACCTAAGCAGAAACACCATGAAATGACCTATAGCCTATGGGAACCTCAGTCCTGCCACCACTGGCTGGCACTTTGGAGGTGTTCAGATGAAAACAGCAAAACTTTATTTATCTCTGTGCTTCCCTGGTTTGCCCAGCTCCCAGGCTGGGGATGGGCTGTAGGTCATTTCAACAGCTACTGGTGCCTGAAGAGAAGACATTCCCATTGAACACTGGATGAGGTGAGGATGTGGTAAATGGCTATGGGAAGGGGCACTGGTGGCTTTCTGGTCCTTGCAGGCTGCAAAACCACAGCATCTACAAAGAACATATTGGGAGAGACTTGCTACCTTAGATTACTGTCTGTTTGCTCCATAGAAGAGGACCATGGACAGTCAGCAGCAGGCTACAGCTTCATATGTGTCTCAGTCACCTCAGCTTTGAAAGTACAAAAATGTTGGAAAAACCAATACTGTCTTCTCCAAATTAATATCTACGTAATTGTGTGCATCACCATACAACTGTCATGGATCTGGTACCTCAGTCTAAGAAAGCAGCCAGGTTTTGGTGTAGTGTGAATTTTGCAGGCTACTGAGGCTTTTCTACAACTCCTTGCTCTGAACAGTCTTCTGCTGCAGTATCTCCCAGTGCTGCTACTGCTGGCCAGAAACAAAGTTCAGCTAAGTATTGATTCAAAGTAAGGCTGGATGATGCTTCCTGAGGAACATGGACCATAGTTTTCTAATCGTGTATATGCCTCCTGGTGCTGTGGGCTCCTGGAAAGGTTTGGTGAATAGTGGATGCCTAATTATATCAAGACATCCATTCTCCTTCTGCAGGCCTATTTCATAAGTGGTCCTCATGAAGGCATCTGAATGGGCCTGAAAACAAAGCAAGGGCCACGTAACTACATATTTATATTTATTTGTACAGTCCACTTGTCTATCGAGCTAGACATATATATCCTTAGACAGACAAAAGAGCATTTTATTTTCCTAGGATACACGACCCAGAAAAATCCAGACTAGAGCCCTAAGTGTCTGCTGGAGTGACCAGAGCTTCCTGCAAGGCACCACTACCCAGACACAAGAACCTGTCTGAAGGTTTTATCCCAGCATTCAATAATTCACTAAACCAAAACAAAGAGTTCTCAAACAACTGTTTTAAAATGAATTTTACTGCAATTCAGACACCTTCTCTATGCTAGGCCACAGGTTCAATAAACACACTGGGCTTATGCCTGAGCTTGCCAAGGATAACCTTTAAGCACTGTGTGACAGGTTTGCCACTGTTTTTTGAGACAGAATAGAAATCCCAGTTGCTGGAGCTGATGGAAAAGCTTCTCTCCTTTAGGGTTTTATTTGTTACCTCTCAACTCCTTGCCCAGGGAGTCAGGGGCATGGTGACAGGACATGTGAGGATGGCTGAGAGGTGACTTCCCCAGAAAAGTTTTTTAATGATGCTCTGTTTATGTGATAATTTGAAGTAATGCAAAACCTCAACATTTCGCTTTATTTTTTCTTTCAATCTTGTGTGTGTGTGTGTGTGTGTGTCAGCTTAGTTTAGTTTCCTTTTCTTTTTAGTTTCCTTTCTTAGTTTTTCCTTTTTTTAACAAAAGATGATGAAATGGGGAGCACCTGAGAGTAGATGACTTCAGGCCTTTCTCTCTTGGAGCTCAGACATGGCTTTTACAATTCTGCTGTGCTTCAGACAGGCTGGGACTGCAGTGTTTTATCCAGGATTTTGAGAATTAGGAAGATGCAAATGGGATCAGGCCCAAGTTCAGCCTCCCTCCCAGATCTCCCTGAGAAAACAGCCTGGTCCCTGGGCAGACAGCAAAAAGGATGCAGCAAAAAAGCATTGGCAAAGCAACCCTCCTATTTCTAATTGTCCCAGGCTGGCCCTGGAGCTGAGGCCTCACAATTTGTAGCCTTTTGCAGGTGTAGGTGAGAATCCTGCAAGGCCACTGAGTGAGGTGACAAAAATACCAAATACCCTGGTTTTGCCCCTGCCTTCCTTTGGTGCATAGTGGCAAAGGGGATCTCTACTCAGCATCTCTACTCTTCATCTCTACTCAGGGGATTCCCTCAGACCTTGCCTCCATCTCAGTGCCATCATGAAGCTGAGTCCCGGAAAGAGGTTCAGGGGGAGCTCCTAGTCCTGGGCTGCTGGCTGGGCCTGGCCAGAAGACAGGAAAGAGGGAGCTCTTGCTCCAAGTCTTGATCTGGAGACTTGGCATCCTTAACTCCATTCCAGGTTTGACCTGTAAGGACAAAGGGACCACATGCCTGGCAGCGACTGTGCTCTGCCTGTGTGCCAGGATGCCAGTGGGGGGCTTGTTCTTTTTTGCTTAGGGTTTTATTTTTAGGTAGAGACCAGAGACTCTGATGAGCTGTGCAAGGAGACATGGGCAGGGCTTTCACCCTCTAAAGCACAGGCAGCATTCGAATACATGATTTCACAAGGATTTGCCTTGCCTAGAATTGCACAGAGTAAGGCCTTTTGAGTGAATGCTTCTTAAATGTTGTGTTATGAACAAGGTTTTCCCTGACCAAGTGATTGTTGTGATCATCATCAGCACCATTATCCCACTGCCTCCTGCAGCTTTGGCACAGGCAGGTACCACCCCACCTGGTGCTTTCTGTGATGAAGATGTAGCACTTCTTATCCCAACCAGCTCTCAATCCACAGGGCCAGACCAGTGGAGAAGGGGGTTGTTGTCTACTTTTTATGATTAAGTCATGAAGGACAAACAGAGCTCTTTTCCAAGGTCACCTGACAAGGTCACTGCAGCACCACTGTTCAACTAATTAATTGGATACCTAAAAACTGTGCTTAAGGATCCCTGAACACGTCACCCAAAGGAGCACAAGTGTTTGGGGTTTTTTGTGTGTTAGAGTTCAGAGGAAATCCATTATTTGGAAGATGGATTTTCATCAGTTTGGTTTTAGCCCAGACATTGTCTCTCCTCATCCATGTGGTGACACTGGCTGCTACAGCCCAGCCTCTCCTGCATCACCCAAACCTTCTGGCTTGCACTTCCCATGCCTGGAGCAGTTATGTTGAGTGGATGATTGACATCTTGAGGAAGACTTAATTGAAGAGGCCCTCTCAGACAAGGTCTTCATGGGACTTGCATCCTTTTCACTCAGCTTCTGGGAGCACACGTCTAAAAGGTTATGAACGAATTTTGCACTTTGTAAAACTGTCAGATCCCACACAGTTCATTCTCATTTACGCTGGGAAAACACCACGGGTGTTACTTGATTATTTCTGGTTTCTGCTTGCATAAGCAATCACTACACTGACATTGTATCCCTCTTTTTCAGGATGATCAATTTCATTTATTACCAGGTAATTCAGTGTGTTCTTGCAAAATACCATACTCATAAGGAGGTAAGTAAATATTAGGACTATGAACATGTGGCAGAGAAAGGTCCTTATGCAGGGAAGGGCCTGTGGGGACTGGCTTTTAAAGATCTTTACTATTTGTTAGAAGCTGCTCTTTTAAACCTGCTCTCCAGCCACAACCTCACCAGGCACAATCCTGTCAAACCAGTGCTTTAACATCATTTCATGTTTTGGTCATGGAAGCATTTAAAAATTAGGGTAGAGGTTTGGTGTGATTATGTGAGGAGTGTGCCTGTGTGAGCACCATGAGGTTCAACAAGGGCAAGTACAAGATCCTGCACATGGGCTGGGGCAGCCTCTGGTATCAACACAGGCTGAGGGATGCAGGGATTGCAAGCAGTCCTCTGGAGGAGGACTTGTGGATACCTGGAGAATAAAAAATCAGACATGAGCTGGCACTGTGCAAGCCCATAAAACAAAAATAATATCCCTGGTTAAATCACAAGAAGGTCAAGGGGAGTGATTCTTCCCTTCTACTCCTGTCCTGTGAGACCCCACTTAGAGTGCTGTGTCCCATTCTGGAGAACTACAAAAAAGACATAGACCTGTTAGAGCAAGTCCAGAGAAAGCCATGAATTTGTTCAGAGGGCTGGAGAACCTCTTCTGTGAAGTTGTGAATAAATTGTTTATGCTAAGGGTGGTAAGACATTGGCACAGATTGCCCAGAGAAGTTTTAGATACCCCACTCATTGGAAGTGTTCAAGGCCAGGTTGGATGGGGCTTTGAGCAGCCTGGTCTAATGGAACTAGGATAGGTGTTGAAGTAGGATATCTTTAAGGTGTCTTCCAGCTCAAACCATTCTATGAATCTTTGATTTTAATAAACCAACCAAAGTTATTTATCATCCAGGCCCAATCTGCTGCCCAGTGCCCAGCAGTGTGACTGGGGCAGAGCTGAGGTGAGGAGGGATGCTCAGTGCTGGTGGGCACTTGAAATGCTCCCAGACCCCCAGTTGCTTCCTCCTTCCTTGAGAGCTAATCTCTTTTATGAAATTTGACATTGAAATGCCTCTCTTATACAACAGATTATCGTTGTAATTAGCTACAGGATAAATAAGACTGTATTGAGTATTACATTAGACTTCTCCTTTATTCTGCCAGTGAAGCATTTTTTCCCCTATTGCTTCTACCAAATCATCATGAGACTTTTGTGAAGAGGATTTTTGTACAAAAAGCTGTGGGCAATTGCTCTTGAAAAGATTCTTGCAGTTATTTAATACTGTGAAAGGGCAGAATGAAATGCTATTTGAATGTATTTTCATGCTAAATTAGAATAATGAAACTTCCTCTTAATGCTCTGACAATGAAACAGGGACAACTCACTTTACCCAGGTAAACCATGCAGACTGGGAGCAGCTTCTCAAACATGAGGAATGGAGGTTAGCAGTAGATGTACTTCTTTTAATATTTTAGACTGCTCTTTGCTTTAAATATTTTTTTTTTAATTACTATAGTTGGCTTCACTTGAAAACTGAAATTTTTGAATGTCACAAGATGGGGAAAAGAAGATTTCTGTATGGTAATAACGGCAGCACTTGGCTCCCAGTGCAGAAAGAGGCTGGTTCCAGGTTCAGCAGCCCTAGCATGAGGAGCCCTGGGAATGGACTGGTTCCAGCAAAGAGGCACAACATCCTTTGGACACCATCATGGAGACAGAAGACATCACAGCTCTGGCATCTTGCACCATCTTTCCAGCCTGTTTGCATGGCTGCCTGGCTCTGGGTGAACATCCCCATGAGATAAAACAATTTAAGTCTGTGGGAGCTGAAGGCACCCAACTCCCAGTTGTGTCCAGGCTTTGTGGGAGGCAATGAGCCAGCAGAAATATGGTCTGAGGCACTGCACTTAAACATCAAACACAGAGCTGTGAGATTTCTTCCACTGCCTCCCAAAAGCCAAAGGATTTTTGTGCAGCAGACAAGCAGCAGCTTGTCTCCATGGCATGACCCAGCAGTGAGTTTGTACCCGATGGAACTGGGTACAGCATCCTCTGGCTCCTCCAGGCTGCCAGCACTGCTGCGCTGCATCTCCCATCATCCCAGGTCCTAAAGCCATCTAAAAAAATCTCAAGCCTTTTCCAGTGAATAATTGCTGTAACCTGCATCCTCTTGTGTAACTGGTTTTATTTTCTTCTCTTTTGAGAAGGGGTTTTAAACAAACTGTGAAAAAAAAAAAATTAAAAAAAAATTGTTCAGGTAATGCTCTGGCTCTGAACAGAAAGCCCCAGAGCTAGCTAGAGATCCGAGCCGATATTTTCTGCGTGGTGTGTGCCCTTGTGCTTCCGGATTTCAGGGCTCCGGAGCAGCGTGTGGCCCGGCTCGCCATATGGGCTGCGGGACCCGCGGGCGGAACCGCTCCCTCCCCGAGCAGCGCTGCCCCTGCTCCTCCTCAATCCTGCAGCCTGGAAGGGAGCGGGAGCGTCATTCCAGCCTGGATCTCCTGGCTTGTTAAGCATAAACATGTTAAAATGAGACCTCGATGCCTCCCTCTTGATCCTACCAACACCCACTGTCCTCAAGGTTAAGTTTGCAGGCGTGTGATGGTATTTCTCCTTTGACTGTTTACTCCCTAAACTTCCTTGTCCCTATTCCTGTAGAAAATAGCCTGGAGTTGAGAGAAGGGAAATAGGGGTAGAAAAACCAAATGTGCAAGAAAGCAGGAGAGGCATGGAAGTGCTTTCCAGCGTGGGTAAATAGAAAGAACCACAGTGAGGGCCAGGGATTTCAGCAGCCCCTGGGCTGAGGTATCCCTCATATATGTATATTCCATTATAAATTCCACCACTCACCTTCAGTGTCTTTGTGTTTTATATATATATATATACATATATACATGTATTCATATATGTATATGAACACATGTATATAATATATAATATATAACACTAATAATATAATAAAAATATGTATATAATGATTTGTGCTTGTGGTTTTAGACATATATGTCTATGTGTGTACAGACGTGTACATATAGCCATATATTCATGCACATGCAAACACACATACCTCACACACGCTTATGTCTATATATACATATATGTGTCTATATGTGCGTATATATCTTGTCTCCTTGATAATGTTTAGAGAAGATCAGTTCTCTTTGCTGTACACAGGCCATCTCCAGTATTCCCCAGCCTGTAACCAGATTCCTTCTCTATTTGGAGCAAAGAGCTGCCCTGATTCCCCCCAAGGAATTCTCTTTCCCCATCTTGTGGCATTTTAAAACTTAGTTTTCAAGGGAAGCAGATTATAATAATGAAAAAAAAAATTAAAGCAAACAGACATCTAAAATATTAAAAGAAATATAGGTACTTCTTCATATATATGCACACACAGATATATAAATCACCAGCCCAAACCATGACCCTGTAGTTTATGACAAAGCATCTCACTTGGCTCAGCAGTAACCAACTATCCTGACTATTATTACACATTTCAGAGCACCTAACCTCCTGTCAGATGTATATTTTCCTGTTGCACAGCTCACCTGAGGCCACAGAAACCTCGCTGAGCTGCTGCCTCCTGTCTCAGCACTGGGAATATAACTTAATGCTTCACCCCTTGCCTGGACCCACGTGTCAGCCCCTCCTGACCACACCACTTGTTTAACCTCTTAGGAATAGGAGCTACTCCTGACTCCTGATATGTCACATCAGCTATCAGGATGCAAGAGAGAGATCTGGCTGCCCCATCTCCATAAATCCTTGATCTCCATAGCAGGGCTGTCACTTCTCCCTGCAGAGACCATAATTTCAGGTTTGCTCTGAGCTGGCTGCAATGCACATTGGGTTTGATATCTTCATTGCAAGTCAGAGTCTCTGTGCCAGCCCTACCTGACAGGGCAGTGTTGTTGCCCATGACTGCTCTTGTTGATGTTGCAAGATGTCCAGCTGAGGAATCCAAAGTATTTACAGATGCTTTTTAATGAAGTCTTATATCAGAGGTACAAAGTAAACAAGTATCATTACCTGCTGTGATGGCTGAGACTATCCCCCAAGGTCACAGCATCCAGCAGTCTCAAACAGGATGGGCATCCCCCTTGTTCTGCCCCAGCCATTAGGAGACACTTTCTTTTAAGCAAATTGCCATCTCTATAGCATCAAAGTGGCCATTAATAATACCATGAAAACCTTGAGACCTCTGTCTCCACTCTGAATGCAGCAACCCACTGCCACCCATCTCCCTTCACATCAGTGCACATCCACCCCTTTGGCTCCTGGGAAAAAAAATATGGGAAACATATCCCAGCCTGGAAAAATCCCACGTTCTGAGCTGGGAAGTGACACCTATCACAAAAACTTTTTTCCCCCCTCCTCTTTTCACCCATCCAGTTATTGTTTCTATGGAAACATAGCCAGAAAATCAGCTGGCCAGAGGCAGCTGGGCAGTGGGGAAACCCCTGGAGAGATTTCTATACCTGGAAACTACAAGGAGTAATTTGCAAAACATGGAATTCTTGTTGCTTTGGGACTCACAGGTCTCTCAAAATGTTTAAATGCATATAAAAGATTAATATGCTTCCTATACTTAATAATAAGAATACAGTTCAACAACTAAAAGTTCCTACCTGAACTTGGGTGATGTTCTGGGGGTCTCTGCTCCAGGTGGAGGTGTCAGTATATGGCCTCATCTCCTGGGCCTAACACTGACATTGTTTTTTTAGGGTACAAGTAGCACCAGGTTGATCACTGCTTTTGAGGTGAGCCCTCCAGGGCAGCTCAGCACCATTCCCCAGGTGAGGGGACACTGCCTCTGTCTCCCACAGCCCTCGCACGTATGGCTGCCCTGCTCTGGGATCAATTCCATCCTCAAAAACCCATGTCTCCCATACTGGCATCATGCAGCCTGTGTACAAACATCAAGCCAGTTCAAGGAGGTATGTGTGGCATAAGTGCCTCCAGGTATTATCAGGAAGAGCAGAAGAGATTATAGTTAAAACTGCAAAACAGATTTTAAATATGAAAGATATTTTTAGTAACAGAAAACACTGGTTAAGTGCAGCTATGGGACACCCCTGGAAACCACAAAACACCTCCCATTCTTCAGAAAGAGTGTCCAGCCCCAACCAGATGAACCACCTTTCCTTGTCATTGCATTGTGAGGAAAACAGCCTAATGTGATGCACTTGGAGTCAATGCCACCACTTCAGCTTGTCAGCAAAGGTGTTCCCAAAAATATTTTCTCAAGCACGTCACTGGCCCAGGAGAAAATCTGGGATGGTCCCACGTTGGACACCCAGGCAAGCAAGGATGAGAAGACCTGGGTTACCTCCCTGGCTGGATGCTGTTGCTGACCTTCCTGCTCACTGTATTGAACTCAGGAATCCAATTATGTCATTTTTAAATCCCCAAATCTTGTGCTCTTTCTCCTGTGCACATCCCTTCTCCAGTCCCGATCAATATTTCCAAGCCTCTTACCAGGGAGCAAACCACAACTGCTCTGCAGGATTTTCTCTCAGGCCACAGAAGCAAAGCCCTTGCACAAAAGCAAAACCAAAGTTGCTCCCACTCAGAGCCTGCAGTGCCAATCAGGAAAAATCACTGGCGGGGGGTGGGGGGGAAGTGGATGGGGCCAGTCCACCTCTCTGTTGCTAGAAAATTAAAATTAAAAGTCACATCTGGATGAGCTGGGCAGGCAGCTGTGTGTGCTCCCTCTGTAGCATTGGGGGGCTCCAGGCACACCTGGGGTGCACAGCCTGGGGGGGGCAGGTCCAGCTCTCTGCCTGGGTGAGGGTGTCCAGCTGCAATGCTCCTGGTAGGTAGAAAGACAAGCTGGAAAAAGTGTCTGTATGTGAGCAATAAGGAGAAAGGTGTGATATGGAGATAGCCTTGGGGCTCCTTAGTCGTGTTAAATCTGTGTTTCAGGGCAGTATTTGAGAATCTGTTTAAAGAACAGAGATTTGGAAGAGGGCAGGATCAGGAGGTGCCTGCACAGGGGGGAAGTTTTTTTGAAGTTTTGTCCCAGAGCCTTTCCAACGCACACATCAACCTGTATCAGCATTGTTTTAGAGAAGATGTAGCATCAATGAGAAGTCAGATGGAGAAAGAGAGTGATTTTTATCCCACTTAGTTCCCCTGCAGCATCAGCCCAGCCAGCCCCAAGGGACTCCCATGCATGACATTTAACCCATAACCAGCCACTGTGTGAAAGGGGCAAATCTGTCACAAGCTGCAGGACGTGTTTGGGATGGAGGCAGAAGCCCAGGCACAGCCCTGCCCCTCTCACCACCTCCCAGGGCTCATCTTAGAGAAGTGTCTGTCCTGAGAGCAGCTGAGCACTGCTCACGATCTTTCATGGTACAGGTATATGGCCAAGCCCTCTGGCTGAGACACCATAATCCCATTGCTTTTCTCATTACCAGATCCCCTGCAAGCTGTAGGCCATGTCTCGTTCAGCTGTAAACCCAAGTCTTTG
Source organism: Calypte anna (assembly GCF_003957555.1). Lineage (NCBI taxonomy): Eukaryota > Metazoa > Chordata > Aves > Apodiformes > Trochilidae > Calypte > Calypte anna. The sequence continues at coordinate 8,908,182 of NC_044245.1, forward strand.
GGCTCCTTGAAGTCACTCTGGATGAATCTCTATGCTGACTGATGTCAAAGGTGTTGATGCAAGGACAGAAATCAAGCAGTGCAAAAAGTCCACTCAAATTGCTTTTCCATACCTCCATACATGCTTGCTAACACTTCCTTAATCCCCAGCTAATCCATCTGTCCCTGATGTACTGGAGCCAAGCTTTCAAGATTTGGTGAAGTTACCAGATCCAGTGCCAGATGCTGCTCTGCAAAATCTGCACAGGAAGAAGAGTGTGATGCCCACATCAAAGATACCATGTGAGCTTCCCCTGGACTATCTGAAACATCTCAGACCAGCCTGGTGCTCTAGCCTGTGCCACGGTTTCATAGATCATAGAATGGTTTGGATTGGAAGGGACCTTCATCCAGTTCCAACCCCCCTGCCATAGGCAGGGACACCTCCCACTACACCAGGTTGCTCCAAGCCCCATCCAACCTGGTCTTGAACACTCCCAGGGATGAAGCATCCATAACCTCCCTGGGCAATCTGTGCCAGTGTCTCACCACCCTCACTTGAGAAGAATTTCTTCCAAATAGATAATTTAAATCTACCCTCTTTCAGTTTGAAAATGTTACTTCTCATCCTCTCAGTACATGCCCTTGTCAGAAGTCCCTCTGCAGCTTTCCTGTAGGCCCTTCACGTACTGGAAGGTGTTCTAACACCTCTCTGGTACCTCTCTTCTCCAGGCTGAACAATCCAAATACTCTCAGCTTGTCTTCGTAGGAGAGGTCCTCCAGCCCTCTGGATCATCTCCATGGCCTCCTCAGGGCCTGGTCTAGCAAATCCGTGTCTTTTACTTGGGGTCCTAGAGTAATGTGCACCACTGTTTATCTCACTATAGAAATATGATCCAAATGATTAACATCTGGCTTTTGGGGAGGTCCCCTGCACTGGGACACTGGAATTTTCTGTGTGTGAAGCACAATATGTCAGCACAGGATAAATACCTCTGGTTACTGCTGGGCTGTATATTTAAAACAAGCAATTTACCACATCTTTAGTTCAAAATACCTTCAGATAGAGGCTGTGCCTTGCACTCAGAGGTGCTGGTGGCCACCTCTGCTTCCCCAGCCAAGCTGCATGGGTGACATTTCTCCTTGTGAATGGGATGATCAGGAGAACCCAAGTGCCTACAAAGACCCCAAGCCAACAGCACCAACCCCATCAGAAAGGACCCAGAGGACAACGGCTGTTTTACCCAAATGAGGAGGATGGCAAAATTGGCAAGGGGCCAGCAGGAAGTATTTGTAAACACTTTGTAAATGATCCAATTTTCCTGAGCATCTGTTCACTCCTCCCTTGCCAGCTCCATGGATCTGATGCCGGTTGCTCAAATGGCGAAGGCCGAAAAAGCCCCAGACTCTCTGTGCCTTCAGTCCTGTCACTGAAAGCTATTAATTTACAGCAGCTTTCTTCTGACATCACGAGTTCCTTAAAATAACCAAATCCATCATCATGACTGCCTGCATTTTTATTGCATTGTTTTTTGGAGCAAGGGCCTCCAACCCACGGACACTTTCAGCTGGTCTTTCAGCAGCAACATTTGCCATGGAGAGGGGATGTCTGCTTTCCTCCAGGACTGAAACCAGCCAAGAAGGTCACTCACACAGCAGGAGAGGTGCCTGCAGCAGTTTAGGTGTGTGCCTTTGCTTTGCTGGAGCTCAGGATAACCAGGATTAAAACCTGGTTTGGTTCTACTTACACCAACAGCAGTGGGAGCAGCAAGTGCTTTCCATAGGGGGTTAAACATAACAGTGAGCCTGACACAGTTTCTAAGTCTTTGGATAAAGACTGAGCTCAGGAATTGGCTGCAGACTGTCAAGATGAAATGACCTCGTATGATCTCTGATTTCTGTGGCCTGCTCTGCACTTTTCCATTGAGACTCAACATCTTCTCAAAAAAAAATAAAAAAAAAAAAAAAACAGCAATGAGTTTCTCCTTAGTAGAATACCTGGAAGGAAAGTACGAGGGCATCAGTCTCCACAGAGATAAGCCAACGATAACCCAGTAGGATATTTAGTGCTAGGGTCCCATCTACATCTTCATCTGTTCATTTTTTTCTCTCCAGACTGGGTAGGAATCAGAGAACCAGTACTCCATTTCCAGCATACACTGTAACTCTCTGTGGATAACTTGGATCTGGAGGCTGGAAAGCTTATAATGGATTTGGAGAGAAGGCAGAAGTAGCAGGGATGGGTGTGAGGGTTCTTCATCCAATCTCGGTTCATCCTCCCAGAGAGCACAAGGTGCTGCCCATTTTCTACCATCACCTGGGAATTTCTCCTGGAAATCCTCTTTACTGGAGGATTTGGTGATGCTGGGGATGCCTTTGATCCTCACTTTTCTCTCTCTCCAGTAAATCATCGATTATGTGGAAAGTGAGGTCACTGATTGCTGTGCACATGCCAGGCTTTATGAGGCATTTCCACTGGTGTTCATCCCACGGTGCTTTCATGCCCTGGCTTGGGGTTTTCAGAGATGATATATTAATTATTCTTTTTCAGGTGGATCTGACCCCATTCATGGCTCCTCATCTGCTTGTCCTCATGTTAATAATTAGAGCAGTGAAAGGCTGGGGGAGCCACCTGACAAGCCCACTGCCTGGGAAAGAAAAACTCTCCTGCCTCAGGGAGAGTTGCATCAGCCAAAGGAGAAGTTGCCAAAAAAAGAAAAAGAGGAGAAGAAGAAAGAAAAAAGGCCAGGAGTCCTTAGATGGGTTGTGTCTGCCACAAGGACAAAATACCTCTCCACACAACTGCTGATAAAGAAAGGGAATGTAACATCTCCATTAGGAACCAACTACATAAAAGGCATGGAGGGAAGGAATTACAGCACATAGCATAAACAATCTGATGTCTGATGCTAAAAATAAGAGATTTTAGATGTTCTGACTCCACTGTCCTACATCACCATCATGAGTAGCCAGTTACCTGGTTTTAACAGGATGATGTGTTTGAACAGAGAAGGAAAATATCTTCCTAACTGGATTACTCAAAAAAATCCATGGTTTTGGTTTGTTTTTTTTTCCATGTGGGCTCCTCTGTAAATTAATTTTGGGGTTACAAAATGTTAAGGGTTTTTGGCCTTTTATCAGTGACTTCATGGTTTGGGGGTTACTTCAGAAGGTGTGAGCTCACTAGGTTGACTTCTTGTTGTGGGGATTTTCCAAGGGAACTAATTATGGCATTGCCATCTGCACAAGGGAGTGGTGGTGGGTTAAAGGAACTGAGTATATTCTTTTCCTGGTTGCTGGTTTGCTCTGTGGCTTCTCTTGTTTCTTGATGGGAGAATGGAGATGAAAGCATTTGTCTGTTAGCTACACACCAGCTCATTGCCACAGAAAAGCAGTAATGTGTGTGTCACTTCACCAGCTGAAAATCCCCAGATCAAATTTTATCACCAAGAAATAAAACACATTTCAGGCACCTAACTCATTGCTGGCAGCTCATAGGGTGGGTGTGGGGGGGACAAACCCTGCCAGTGTTGGAGATGGGCTTGCAGGGGAGAGGATGCTCACTTCTGCAGACCTCTGCAGACCCCACTGCTCCCACACCTTCATGAACAAGTAGAACAACCACTGCAAAAGGGAAAAAAGAGGATTTCTGGTCCCTTGGTATTTTACAGCTGATAGTTCTGCTGATCACTCAGCCCAGAAATGCAGTTTCTGAAGACCCACCAATATGTTGGACTGAATGAGGCCTCAAGGTCCCACTTTACCTTGAATTTCTAAAAGACTTCCTCAGCCAAAATCTCTGTATTTCTCTGTGCTGAAACATGACTGACACTGGAAACATCTCCTCCCTTCACATGATCCAGCACAAAGCTCTTTAGCAGCATCATTGCAACTGTTTGTCTGGGGGGGGTTGATGAAGCCAGCAGCCTGGCCTGGAGGTTCCCCACAGTTCTGAATGACTGAAATAGATCTACACCCCTCCAGCTATGGCAATTTTCACAAAAAGTTTGAAACTTTTTTGGCTTGGAAGGTGTCTGGATAATTTTTTATGTCACAAGTAAGAATGAAAGCACTCTTGCTCACATTGCACGTTTTAGACACTGCAAAGGTTTTCCTTGAGAGTCTGCATTGCTGAAGGTTTTAAAAAAACCCAATAGTCTTGTGTTTAAGGTATCTTGGGGCTTGTAGGGTTTATGCAGAGTTTTTTTCTTCTATTTGTCAATAACCTGCCTATGGTTGGGTTTGTGATCTTGATTTTAAACCAATGAAGTCTCAAGTGGACAGCCTGGGTTAATTTTCTTGGGAGCCCATAGACTGCCTACTCAAGTTCCCAGTAGCATATTGTAATGCTGGGAATCAACTGGAATACTTTTTCTTGTACCCAAGCAAGCAAAAGTCTGGACTCAACGTGGAATAAGCGTATGAATGATATCTATAGGATAGAAGACAGCATATAAATGATGAAATTATCTGTAAGCATATCCCCTTTGATTGAGGAGGAATGGCTCATATGCATGGAACAGAAAACATAAATGCTATTCTGGTGTTGAGCTGTAGAAACAGAGGTAAGAGGAGCCCTTAGCTGGGAAGGTTTCTGTATCAAAGAAATAGAAAACATGCATTATTTCCAGGATAAAGCTGCACAGGTTATTCTGCTGGTTACACATAGTGAATTCTACCTGTCTTTTACTGGAGAACTGGTTTTACTATCTGGCAAATCCAACTCAGCCCTGGGGCTCTCTAGGTTTACACCAGTGTACTAGAGAGCAGAGCTTGGCCATGAAGAGCCAAAGGGGTGAGATGTACAGGTGAGATGTACAGACACATTTTTCAGTTTACTCTGTTTTTCAAAAAAAGCATTACTAGAGTTTTATAATTCTCTGGGAATTCTGTGTCATGACACAGACCAGATTATTTCATGGTCTTGTGTTGGACAGTGTTTTGATGTATTTAGACAAAATGCATCCCCTGAAAGAAGCTGGAGATATCCCACTAGAAACCCCTTTGCCATCCTAAGGGGAGATAAAGACCAAAGAAAAAAGAGCTGTGCTGGAGATGCTCTCAGCCCACATTGCCTCTCATTCCTGCCTCCAGACTTGGACCTTGGCCAAAAGCACCACACAGAAATAGAGGGGGGTATTAAAAGAGGTTTTGCCTTATGTTGAGGGCAGTGATTCACCATACCCAGTGACACCTGTGCATCTGCTGCCTCTCCATTCCTCCCTCCATCCCTCCTTCAGTCCCTCCCTCCTGCCCTCTTTCCATCCTCCTCTCCCTCCTTCCATCCCTCTTTTAATCCGTCCCTCCCCTTGCTCTTTCCCTCTCTCTATCTTTCTGTCCTTCTCTCTATCCCTCCTTTCATTCCTCCTTCAGTTGCTCCATCTCTCCCTCTGTCCCTCAGTCCCTCCATCCCTTATCCTTCCATTCCTCCCTCCATCCTTCCATCCTGCTTTTAATCCATCCCTCCCCTTGTTCTTTCGCTCCCTCCATCTTTCTGTCCTTCTTTCTATCCCTCTCATTCTTCCGTCAGTTGCTCCATCTCTCCCTCTATCCCTCAGTCCCTCCATCTCTCATCCTTCCATTCCTTCCTCCTTCCTTCCCTTCATCCTTCCCTCTCTCCCTCCAGCCCTCCCAGCCCTCCTGGGCCTTTTCAAACAGACTCCCCCATTCAGAAGGGATTTCTCCACGCCAGGCCGATCAGGGGGATTAAAGAGCAATTAAACCCGATAAATTATCTGCCTAAAACATTTTTTCAAAGTAGCCACTGTGCTGGAGCAAAGTCCCTGTCGCTTCATTTCCCCTGTGAAGGGGGATCAGGGCAGATCAAACCCCAGCAACCCCCTGCCCCCCACCCCTGCCCAGGCACGCTGGCAGGCAGGGACCCCGTGGAGTCACCCTGCTCCCCTCACGACAGCCAGCAGCAAATGAAACCCCAGCCTCTCCTGCTCTTTTGGCAGAGTTCTTGCCTTTGGAAAGCATGAAGGATGTCTCCCAGGCTGAGGCAAGCGAAGCAGCAACGGGAGCAGCCTGCATCCTTTAAGGCTAAACAAACAGCCTTCACCTTCAAAGCTCCCAGAAATGCTTGTCCTAATTTCTCTCTGATTCGATATTCTCTGTCTGCTTTTGTGAAGGCTCCAGCTGCCTTTTGCCTCCAACCCTTTCCGGCTTCTGCTCAGTGGCAGCAGCCAGAGCAAGGGATTTTAATGGCAGTAATGTGGAGTGTAGCTGGCTTAAACAAAAAACAAACCTACAGACTGGTCCTTAGGGATGCTCCAAAACACACTATTGTTACTATCTGGGTGCTTGGAGCTAGTGCCTGGTCTTGAGCTGTTATATTGCCCCTTCACCTCAGCTCACTCACTCAAGGGTCCATAAAATTCTTGCTTTTATTTTCAGCACTGTGGTATTGCTCAACTCAGCTGCCAGCTCAGCCTCAGTGCAGTTCATTACTCATCACCTGCCCTCACCTACAACAGATCTCCAAGGGGCTCAGCTACTCCCCAGTTGTATTGAGGAGCAGGATCTGGCCCACAAGACATGATCATACATATCACTAGGGAGACTGAGCAAACACACACAGCCCTTCCACCTTGCTGGTTTTTTTCCCATACTTTCAGCCCATTAATGAGCCAAAAAAATTTTTAAATTATGACATGGAAGTGCCTCATATTAGTGGATGCTGATGTGCTATGTTAATGCAATCCAGCACCCACCCAAAAGCTCACGAAAACAATACTGCTCTATGTGGGGCCACAGTGCTGTGTACTGCCCTGTGAACCTGTGGAAAGAGGGGAGTGCAAAGACAAAAAAAGTTTTTGATAGACTAATTAAATTAAAATAATCATGAGGTCAATGATCAGGCTGTTACAAATATGCTTTTAAAGATTCTAAATGTGGGTTTTTACAGTGTTGCTCAGCTACACCCAGATTTCATCCCATGCTGGAGTCCCTGGTGTGGAAGTTCAGTTCTTATTTCCCAAGTCCAGTTATTCAGAAAGCATTTTAAGCAAAATCGGGTTACTAAACTCTTCAGAAAAGATGACCCTTTTTGGCTGGTCCTTCAGCTCCACCAACATCCTTGGAGCCGTGGGGTCAAAATATCCCTGAGTTTATAAACTCAGCAAGGTTCCAGAGACAGAGCCTGGATGAGGTGTCTGATCAGGAGAGAACACTCTGCTGCAGAAAATATAAGGAGAAAGATGAAGTGACTCACCCAAAGACATGGGAAAGCCCATCGTGAAATAGAGATTTCATACCAAAACTCTTCACCTCTCCTCTTTTCTGGCAGAGGTGAAAAATACAAGACATCCATGTCCCAGGAGGGCTTGGCAGCATTGGCTGAGGACACACAGATATTTAGGGTCCAAAATCAATGGAAAACAAGCTTTCTGCAAGGGTATTTGAGACCAGAGGTGTCTGGGGTATGCAGCATCACTGCCTGCCCAGCTCATCCACTCTTGCTCTTTACCCCCTCACTATCCAAGCCATTCTACTCAGGGTGCCTCTCCCTGTCCTGACTGCCACCACCTCAGTTAACATAATGACATCCTTGTGTGTAACATCCAGGAAAAACCAACTCTTTCTTTCTCATTTCTGTCACTTGCACCCACATTTCTCCTCAAGTCATTCTTCATCTTTCCCCACTGGGAAGCTTGCAGAGGGCTCTTTCTCCTGCCCTGTGCCCACCCTTCCAGGTAGAAGCTCTCTGGATAACCCCTCCATCATTGCAATACTCCTGCTATTGGGCATGATAATGCTGCGGGGTTATTTCCCTCCCAGAAACTGATTCATTAAATTGATTTTACGAGGAGCTGCAATTCCTGCTCACAGCACTGTCTGTAGCATGCTAGGAGTGTATGGCACTATTTACATTTGTGTTACTGACTGTGCCACCATAAATATTTATAGGCATAGTGTGTACCTGCGATACTCAGTCAGTTCTCTGTGAGTTGTGCATACCAGGCTTTATGGTCTATCCTGTGGTTTTATATAAACTCAGTATTGCAGAAATAGAAGAGGAGAGGGAAGGACAAGTTCCCAGTCCACACAAGCCACTGATGTTTGCTGAAGTGGGGACAACTGACCACTGGGAAGGGTCCTGCAGGACAGGACAGTTTGCAGATGCTGCACAGCACATAAGTCCCATAAGTCAGGGTGGCTGTGACAGAGGCAGAGACAGGAGCCACCTCTGTACAAGCTAACACAGCTACAAGACCTGCAAATGAAAGGATGAATGAATTTGCAGTCCTAAAACTGTTGATTCAGCCGCCAGAAATCCAAGGGTCATCTCCAATGCACACTGCTGGGCATGGGTACCCATGTTGCAAAGGGATGTTTGCTGAATGACCGTAATAAAACCCTCAAAACAAAGCAGGTTAATGTCAGTAATTCCCTCAGAAAATTTAAATGCACATATTTTAGGAGAGGAGCATCTTCCCACACATCCCTTATCATTCTATGCTCACACATGCTCTCCAAATATCAAGGGCAATGTGGCTTCTGCAGTTTGAAAAAGAAAGCAAGAATAGATTTGGGGACTGGCAGTGCCAAGCTGAAGCTACAGAGCAATGGCTACATGATACCTAAATGTCACAGAGCCCTGGGACTGTGAGAAAGGGTGGGAGAGGTGATACGTAAGCATCCTCTCCATGCCAGCATGCAGAGACAAAGCCATCCAAAGCCCACGCAGGAATGTCCCTGCATCCATGGCTTGGTGATGTTCAGGCCTGAATGTGGTGATGGTATAACTGCACAGCACTGCTCTTGGAACCCTGCTTGGGTCAGGTCAGACATAGTCCCCTCCCCAGCTTCATATCAGGAGAAAGCATAAACCTGGTTCTGCTGTCAAATGCCCTCTGGGACATCTCCCCAGGGCTGCAGCAGTGTCCCAGCAGCTCACGCGTGCTGGCAGCACCTCAGGAGCAATGGCAGCAGTGGCAACTTCCCCTGCCATGGTGCAGATCATGTATTACCAGGGTCTTCCTGAGCACAGGAGGTGAATGGTCCAGGACCCTAACCCCAACTAGAACAAAAGGAGATGTTTGCACCCCTCTTAGGGATTTTTGCATCCCTTTTAGCAGAGGAAAAAAATGTTTTCCATCCATGGTGAAACTGGGGCTGCATCTCCCTCTTGTTGCTGTCCTGCAGAAACAGCCCTTTGCCCCCGAGCAGAGCAGGGCTGGGCACAGCTCCGGGTTGGGACTGGTGAGGGGAGAGGGCTGTGTGCACCCAGAGGTGAAACAAGAAACGGGTCAGGGCAGGCAGGGGGCATGCAGGGAGGATGCAGCCGCCTTTGTTGGCATTGATCCCGGAGCCCCAAGCTGCTGTTCATCCCTGAGACCAGGCAGGGTGCTGCCTTTGTAGGGAGGCGAAGGAAAGCGCGTCCCTCGCGCTGGCTTGCCTTCACCAGGGATCATTATTCAGCAAAAACCGCAGCCAGCGTGGATGGATGCGGAAAAGGGGAAGGGAGGTTTACAGACAATTGCTTGCGTGGTCCTGTCCCTTTCCATCTCTCGGCTCCCCGCAAACAGGCGGCAGCAGTCAGCCTCGGAGAGGAGGCACAACCTCCATCCCCCAGCCTCCAGCAGGGCTCCCCACAGCCATCGCTTTCCGCATCCCACAGCTCTCTGTGTCCCATCGCCCGCCTGAGCCGGAGCTCCGGAAGGGTCGCTTCCCCCACCGTGGTGTTTCCTCCTGGATGACACTGAGAATGAAAGGGTTTGGACGTTGAAGCCAGGGATTTTACCTCTCTGCATCCGCTCCTTTCTCTGACAGCTGAAAGGTGACTGTGTAGGACCCAGGACTCTCAGGGGCCCAGTAGCCTCCTCCAGCCCCCTCAGCATCACCCTCTCCACCAGCCCACCCCCACTTCCCCCAGGCAACCCTTCTCCCAGGTTTGCGGAGGCTCCAGCGCTGCTTTCCCTGCGAGGTGGAAAGATCGCTCATTTAATCTCGCCCCTAACCCCGTGACCTTCCTCCCTTAAGGAGCTTTTCCCCTTCATGTCACTGCTTTTTAAAGCCTCCTTTACAAATAAAAGCAATTTCCTTTTGGAACTGTAACTCTGACATGGGGAGATACGCGCTTTTTTTCCTGGACAATAAAGGGGTAAGAATGGGGGGCCGGTTCCCTTTTGGTGTTTGTATTCGTCCGGCTCTGTTTGTTTAGATACTTTACATAAAGCAGTAAACACCGGGCGAGTTAAAAGCTTTAATTAAAAAAAGGTGGTGAGCTGGGGAGGGGAGGAAAAGGGGGAGAAAAAGCCTTTCAATTGACACAGAGACTTAGTGAGGCAGCCACAGCTAGACATAAATACATCCCGGGAATCCAAGAAACCTAGAGGACAAAGATAACGAATAAGACGATCTCTACCTATGGAGCGCAGCAGCTCGGCTCCGCGGTACCGTGCGTTCCCAGCCCTGACACACTGCGATCGGGTCGGAGCTGACCCTTTTGCTTCTAGTAAAAAATCCCTACCAGGAGGGCAAGGGAGCCCTTTTCACCGCCACCCCGCAACCTGTCTTTGAAGTTCCTGAGAGGTTTTTTTTTTTTTATTCTCCCGGGCCTGCGTGCGGAACTGGCAGGTCCTCAATGGCCCCCGCCCTGTTCCCCCGGCGGTATTGGAGAGAGGCAGCGGAGCGGAGACGGCAGAGGGGCTCTGATCGCTGGGCTGGCACGGCCCGCTCCGGCCCGGCCCGCTCCCGGTGGCAACATCCGCGGGGAATAGCTCGGCGGAAAGCACAGCCACACCGGGAACCCCTTTGGTGGGAGCGGGAAAGGGACCGGGAGTGGGGGGCTGGAGGGTGGGTCCGGAGCAGGGAGAGCCTCCAGCCCCGCTGTGCTCCCGCAGTCCGATCCACCCGGTGCTTGAGTGGGGGAATCATGGACGGCAACGGCCCGGGGGAGCGGCAGTGAGGCACCTGTAGGAAGGGGAAGGAAAGGGAGAAGGGAAAGAGGAAAGGAAAGGCAGGAAGGTAAGAAGGAAGAAAGAGGGAGAGAAAAGAAGATAGGACGAAAGGAAAGAAAGGATGGAAGTAAAGAAATTGAAGGATTAGATTAAAGAAGAAAGAGAGAAGAGAGGAGAGGAGAGGAGAGGAGAGGAGAGGAGAGGAGAGGAGAGGAGAGGAGAGGAGAGGAGAGGAGAGGAGAGGAGAGGAGAGGAGAGGAGAGGAGAGGAGAGGAGAGGAGAGGAGAGGAGAGGAGAGGAGAGGAGAGGAGAGGAGAGGAGAGGAGAGGAGAGGAGAGGAGAGGAGAGGAGAGGAGAGGAGAGGAGAGGAGAGGAGAGGAGAGGAGAGGGGATGGTGGGAAGTTGCCTTCCCTCCGGGATCGGGCTCACAACAGAGAGCGGGTGAAGCTGGTGAGAGTTTTAAATGCCGGGGTAGGACGGGGGCGGGGCTGTTTGTCTTCCCGGAGCATCTTCCCTTTCCCCTCTGCATCCAGCCTGAGTCCTGACGCCGACGTACAGCACCCTGTTTCAGGGAAGCCCCCGCTGAGAATAGCAGGTTTTGTGCGGTTGATTTTTAGATGTATTACAGTTTGGCTTTGGTTTGTTTGGGATTTTTTAATCCTGCAAATAGTGAAAAAGAAAGTGTATATATGCACCCAGTGTACCGAGCCATCTCCCATCCCGGTGCCTCGGGAGGGCTTGAGTGGCACTGCAGGAAAATCAGCACCATTATCAGGAGGAGTCGAACGACCCCACAAACCCGGCTGGGCCCAACCCCCAGCAGTATCCTCGCCAACTCTCCTGCAGGGGGAAGTTGTCCTTGACCGCCCCCCTCGGGGAACCATCCCCACAACGGGATTCCCCTCATCCCTGGCTTGCCGGAATGTCTGGGGCCGGCTCCACCTGGACGGGGAGGCCGGAGAAGGGGCAGAGAGCCCAGGTCTTGCCTGGGAGGGCAGGGACCTCCCCCTTCGCCCCCCCTCAAAGCCCTCTCAGAGCTTCCTCGACCCCGTATCCTCGGCGGTCCGGGGTGAGCAGGGCTCAGCTCCCCGTTTGCAACAGCTGGAAAATAGCCTTCGAGAGACCATAAAAGTTGATTATCCGGTGAGGAGCTGGAGTGAAAATTACCTAGTTAATTAGAGCGGTGGCTTTATTCTAGCTGTGAGTAAATGCCGAGGTGTAAATCCAAGGGAGTTTAGGGGAATTAGCTGCCTGTGTGGAAAGTGGAGGATCAGCTCCCCACATCCCGCCCCAGCCCCTACTAATGCTGGGGTGGGTATAGAGTTGCTGAACTTTACCGTCACAACAGCTTTTGTTGTGTCTGTACGGATTAACTCCTCCGAGTCACGGGAGAAGCGGGAAAAAGGTTCCTCAGTCGCAATATAGTTGTTCGTGCACTATAGTGTAGGTACCGTGTGTAAGTCTGGATATAGTGCGTGTGTGTAAAACAGGGGGGTGATGCATCGTGTTGGAAAGAAAAAAAAAATTAAAATGTTCAGAAAAGCATTTTTACACTTCTTTGAAGTTTTTCTGCCTCCACAGCTCCAAGTGGGCGAGTGAATGGCGAGCCCGGCGGTGGCCCCGAGAGCCCGGGGTAGATTCTCTTCGCGAGAGGCACGGGGTGACCGCAGCGGGGATTTGAGCCCTACCCGGAACAACAGCCGGAACATTCCCTGGGGACAGGACAGCCGGGCCGGGCTAAACTGGGCACCTGACACCCAGATGAAGACGTTGCGGGACGATGTTCTCCCTTCTAACGAAGCGCCTGAGTGTGTAACTCAATGTCACAGACAGGCCGTTTCACTCACTTTTTTTTTTTTTCCTTCTAAGAGGGGAGCACAACGTATTTCTTTGCACAGGCCAAAAAAACTATTCTGCAGGAGCTGGGAGTTTTATCCCAGGCAACCCTTTAGGCTGGTGGGTTCGTGCAGCGATGGCTCGACAGAACAAATCTCAGGAATATAAGTGACGGAACCAGTACCCGGTGCCACCCAGTGCTACGTAGTGCCACCCAGTGTCCTGACGGGACCCCACTGGCCCCAAGCGACTGGAACAAGGCTCCGGCTACACCACTGACTACCCCCCTGGGAAACCATTGAGTTTTCCCGATTTTCCTTTTTTCTTTTCTTTTCTTTTCTTTTCTTTTCTTTTCTTTTCTTTTCTTTTCTTTTCTTTCTTTTCTTTTCTTTTCTTTTCTTTTCTTTTCTTTTCTTTTCCTTCTCTCTTCTTCCTTCTCCTTTCCTTTCCTTTCCTTTCCTTTCCTTTCCTTTCCTTTCCTTTCCTTTCCTTTCCTTTCCTTTCCTTTCCTTTCCTTTCCTTTCCTTTCCTTTCCTTTCCTTTCCTTTCCTTTCCTTTCCTTTCCTTTCCTTTCCTTTCCTTTCCTTTCCTCTTCCCTTTCTTCTTTTTTGTCCTCTTCTCCTCTCCTTTCCTCTCCTCTCTGCTCCTCTCTTCTTTTCTCCTCTCTTCTCTATTCTCTCCCTTTAATTCATCCTCTTTTCTCCTTCGTTCTTTTCTCCTCTATCTTTTTTTATTTTTTTTTCATTTTTTCCCCCTTTTAATGTGTTCTTTTCTATTGTTTCCCCCTCTATTATTTTCTTCTGTTTTTTTTAAATTTTTCTTCTATTTTCTGTTGTTTTCTCCTCTTTTATCTTCTCTTCTGCTTTCCTCTTTCCCTTCTCTTTTCTGCCAGCCATATAATTGGGCTTTGGGGTGACGCTAAGTTTATAGTTGGCTCTCCACCGAATTCGGGCGAATATCTTTTTAAATTACTGCTATTCGCTCGTTTTCGAATCGGACAGGAGCCGGGGTAGGGAAAGAAAAGGGAGAGGGCAAGGGCAGCGGGAGGACAAGGCTGGTGTAGGGGGAGGGCAGAGGCAAGGCAGGGGCAGGGCGAGACGGGGGCCGGCTCTCACACCCCACCCGCGCATCCTCCTCCCGCGGGAAACGGGGCCGGGGCTGGGGGAGGGAGTTTACCCCGCGCCACTCCATGCTGCGGAAAGCAGCCGTGACCGTAAACAACTTTTTGAGTTAGGACTCTGTCATATAACCTCATCCGTTCACTACCGAGCATCCTCCGTTCTTCTCGCCGGTGCCAGCGGCCGCTCCGCGGGGAGCCTCGGGCCCGGCAGGGACGGGTGCGGGGTCTGCGGGCTCTGCCCTCTGCTCAAGATGGTTATCAAATTGTCACCACCCTGAAAGAAAAGGGGAACCCACTCTTTCCAACCCGTGTTTTTAACCTCGTTAGCGAGAAGGTCTTCCCCGCGTGAAATAGAGGCTAGTGTGTCGAGATGGCCGCACAGTCCTTGGTCCAGCCTGTCAAAGGGGACAATTCAGGAAAAACTGAGGGCTTTACAATTTTCAATGTATTTTGGTTGCCGGCGGCGCACTGAGAACCCGGCGGTACAGGGGGAAATGCAAACGCGCTGGCTGAGCTCACCGGCCGGCCGGCTCCGGGGAAAGATTGATTTGGGCTCAGCGAGGGTCGTTGCTGGTTTTCCCATTCCCAAACTGATACCTAATCTCCGGGAAGGGACCCTGTACACGGCCGAGCACTGACTGACACCTGCCTGCTGCATGGCCAGCTTCAGTGGCGGGGAGAGAAAGGAGATGCCTCCTCTCTCCTCTCCTCCCTTCTCAGCATCACCGGCTCCAGAGCGCTGGCAAAGCTGCCTAAAAAAGCATCTCTTGGAAATCAAGTCGATGCGGGTGTAAGCGGGGCCAGCAATGGGGGGTGCGGTGGTGTGCCCGGCGGGGCATATCTTCTCCTGCGGCACGGGCAAGGACTGGATGAAACTGGCTGGGGGGGAATAGATGAAAACGCGGGGAAATTCAGTGCATGCCAACGTTTTGCAGTCAGGCAGCCTGGTAGGACATGGGGCATGCCGACCATCCCTGGGCTTTCCACTCCCCTCTGCACATTGTGGCTTCCCAGCACCTTGGAGTTTGCTGTTTTGTTGGGGGGGGTTGGTGTTTTTCTTGTTTTGGTTTTTTAAATTATTTGTTTGTTTGTTTTGTGCTGGTTTGTTTGGGTTTTTTTTTTTTTTTCTTTTTGGTAGGAAAAGCTGGAGGGAAGCTTTGCTCGGAGGAGGAGCAGGAACGTCCACGGCCCCAGAGCCTGCCCGCAGTCCGGCCCCGGAGCCACCCCTGCCCGCAGGCGGGAGGGGTTCGACTCCATCCCACCCTTTGCATTACCGGGCTCCCGGGTTGCCATACTGTTTTTAAAAAAATAATTAAATAAATAAATTAAAAAAAAAAAAAAAAAAAGCCCACAAAGCAGGAAAGTGGAGAAGAAAAAGACAGGTGCTGAGGGGTCTGCACGGGGATGCGTGAGGCTGTGCCCACGCTGGTTTTTGCGTGAGGAAAAAAAATACATATTTTGGTGGGTGTCAGAGTGGAATGAGCCTCGTTGAAACTACGCAGGGAGCCTAGGGAAAATGAATCTGGCTGGTGTGCGGAGATGTGACTTTTTCAATCACCAGGGCTGCGAGGGGAGGCTAAAGAAAAGAAGTTAACGAACCCAAAACCCCAATTTCAAGACACGTCTCCTGGTGACCCGCAGTAGTTTCTAAGGAAAAGCCCACGCACGCCGCGATGCCGCTGGCGGGGAGCCCGCAGACCGGCAAGAAAACGTGCTGCTGGGGAATGTTTCTACAGAGATTGAACTCCCAGATAAAAACAACCTTGGGGAAAAAAAAATAGATCATTCAGATTTCCTCGGTTAGGTATCAGATCACCCCCTCACCCCCCGCCACCCCCCCCCCCGCTGCCTCTGCATACCTGAGGTGCTGGATTATTGTCAGAGGACAGGCAGATGCAGTAATTGTTTTGTACAGCTTTGTTTGCCTCCTATTTTGGAGTTTATCTCAGGAATTCTCCTCCCTGCTCTACCCAGGGTATGACTATCCCCTAGAAGGAGAGGGATAACGAATGGGAAAGTTAACGCGGTACCGGCAGCGAGCCCCTGTCCTGCAGAGCGGGCAGGTAACGCCGGGTTCGGGGAGGTTTGAAGTTTTTATCGGTAACTTGGGTCCGCCCGGGAGCGAAATATTTGAAGTGCAGCACCTTGAACACGTTTAATTATGGGGTAGTAGCAAAGCGAGAGCTTCGAAGTAATTAGAAAATACTTCTTGGGAGACAGGCTAATCGCTTTTCATGGGGCGCTTGAAGAAATTAACCTCTAGGTGCTTGTTTGAGCAAAACAACTTTAGATCAGCTGGTCTTTGCTTGATGGACACGACCCGCTGCGGAATACAAATGAAAGAGGAAAACAAAATAAAAATAAAATAAAAAATTAAAGGGAAAGTAAAAATAAAATAAATGGAAAAGAAAAAGGAGAATTAAAAGAAAAAGGAAAAGGAGAAGAAAGGCTCGCTGTCACTTTCCTTCAAGGCAGGGAGCGGTCCATAGTCACCCGCAGAGAAGGCTCCTCCAAATACAAATGTCACTTAAAAAGGAAGGCCGGGAATCGGGGTGCTGCGGCCACTGGAACCGAGCAACCTCCGGCCCGGCCCTGCTCGGCCTTTCCCGGGGCCGCGCCTCCCCTCGCCGCACGCCCCGTCGAGGTGGTGACACCCGGCGGGCCCCGTGGAGGGATAAGAAGTCTGCAGCGGGACAAGGACCCCTTGCTCACCTCGTCGCCCCCCTCCTGCACACCCCCAGTAGGATTAGCATCCCGCAACAGCCACACACCCCACACCCCCACGGCCACCCAGCCGCACTTTTCTCCCTAATTTTGTTCCCGGGGTATTTCTGCCTTCAGACAAAAGGCGAAACAGTAGCGATAGCCTCCCGTCTCAATGAAACGGGGCTTTTTGGGGGGTTCGGAAAGTGATAGGAAGGCCTTTTTTGGGGGTAGTAAGGCGCCGCAATGCCTTTTCGTGGGTAGGCAGGGGAGATCAAAGGCTCCTGTCCGGCTGCGGGAAGGACGAGTCAATTACCGTCGCCGGGGATGCAGAACCGCGCCGCGGGGAGGGGACGCGCCGCGCCCCCACGAGCAGCCTGCAGGCACCGTGCCGGGCCCTGATCAACCCTCACCACCCCCACCCCACCATCACCCCAGCTCCCCTGCTCCCCCGCCCCCCTTTGTATCACCGCTGCTCGCTTAATATTATTTATGCATTTCTGCAAGGAATTGTGGGATGCTACCGGCCCCCCCAACCCCCTCCCCCGATAAACAACGGCGCAATTAAGCACCCAAATAATCCATCGCGGGGGGAATAAAGAGGGATAAAATGTCCCTGCGGCGGGGCACCCTCCCTTCCTCCCACTCCCTCAGGCGCATCCCCGTGGCTGCCGGGCTCGGCTGATAGGGGGGTGTCCGGGGGGAGGGAGGGGAGTGGCGTGGGTGCTGTCACTTACCGGAGATTCCCGCACCACGTGTGCGCATGCCCGCACGGTCATTGGCCCGAGGCACGTGTCGAAGTGCCCGGGCCGACGACGTCACCGGCGGGGGCCCCGTTAAAACCTAAAGGACAACAATCCGGAGTGGAAGTGTCCGGGCGCGGCGGTGGCGGAGGGAGGGCGGGAGGGAGGGCGGGAGGGCGGCCGCCGGGGCGCAGCGCAGCGTTGCGCCGCGCAGCGCGGAGCAGGGCGGTCGGCAGGGCGGGACGCCCCCCCACCCGCGGCGGCCCCCGCATGTGCGGGCGCGGGGCGGCGCGGGGCGCCCCTCACCGCCCTGCCCTCCGCGGGACACCGGCTTCCGAGAGCCCGCCTCCACCCCCGCCCCGGCACCCACTATTTTTTCCCTTTACCCCCCCTCTACCCCTCAATTCTTATTTTTCTTATTATAATTAATTATTTTTTCCTCCGCGGGGGCGGCGGATGAGGCTCGGCGGCGGCGGCGGTGGCCGGGGGAGAAGGCGACACCGCGCCGCGGGACCCAGCGGTTGAGCGGCGGCAAGAGGCGGCGAGCGGCGGCGGGAGGACCGGAGACCGTGTATTTTTATTTTTGGCAAAGTTGGAACTCGTGGAGGCTCAGCGGCTGGCTTTGGGGTCTCCCTGGTTTCGTTTCTTTATCTTTTTTTCTTTTAATTTTTTTTATTGCTAAATTTTTTTTTTTTTTTTTTTTGCAAACTCTGGATTTTGAATGCCGGGCGCGGCAAGGAGAAACGAAAGCAAATAGACACCTGTGCGTGCTTGTATATATATATATATATATATATAAATATATATATTAAAAAAAATAAAATAAAGAACAACCGACTGCAACAGCAACAACAAAAAGCGCTAGGCAGCCGCCCGGCCGGCGGCGGGGCGGCCAGCGGAGCCGTCGGCGGGACCGGCTGCGCAGCATGGAGGAGGGCGGCCAGAGCCCCCGGGAGGAGGCGGCCGAGCCGCAGGAGTCTGGCGGCGACGCGGAGCCCGGCGGCGGCGGGCGGAGGGGTCTGCTGCTTCCCCCCGGTGACCCCCCGCACCCCCACCCGCACCCTCACCGCATCACCAACTTCTTCATCGACAACATCCTGAGGCCCGAGTTCGGGCGGAGGAAGGAGGCGGGAGGCTCCGGCGGAGAACCCCGGCGGCCCGGCGCGGAAAGCCGCCGAAGCCCCGCCGCGGCGCCGGGCCCCGGGGCTCCGCTCCCCGGCGGCGGGGCAGGCTCGCCGGGCCGGGGGGAGGGCGGCCCCGCCGGGCTGGCCGTGCACGGAACCGCCAAGAAAGGGGGGGACCCCGCGGCGCTGGAGGCGGCTCTGAAAGCGCGGGGGTTGAGCGGCGGCGACCTGTCGGTGAGCTCGGACTCGGATAGCTCCCAGGCCAGCTCCAACGCCGGGAACCAGCCCATGCTCTGGCCCGCCTGGGTTTACTGCACGCGGTACTCGGACCGACCCTCCTCAGGTAAGAGCTGCTCCGCCGGGCCGCCCCACTCTGCGCCGCCTCACCCCCCTCCCCGGGCTCTCATGCTCGCTTCCACCCGTCCGCGGAGCCGGGAGAGAAGCAGGGAATATTCCCCGTTCCCCCATTCCCTCTTCTCCTTCCTCCTTCTTTTTATTTTTGGCCATGGGGGAATTGCTTTAAATCGACTGAAAATGCGGGGAGACGAAGGGGTGGCTGGGGATGAGCGGAACCCGGGGAACGAGGGGGTAGCCTGGGTCTCTTCCTCCCCTGAACCGCGGAGTAGCCGGGGACACCGGGGCTCGGGTCATTTCCCATCAACAGACGGATTTTATCAAAAAGAAAGGGGAAAAAAGCTGGCCTTGGTCTCCCTGCTCATCCTCCCGGCGAGCTGTCCTTCTCCCTGCCAGGAAAATGCCCCCGCACTGTGTTTTGGGGAGGGGAGGCTGGATTTACACAGGCCTCGCCTTGCTTTCATTATTATTTGTAGCAAAAAAACCCAAAACAAAACCAAAAAGAAACAAAAACCCCAGTCCTCGATCGTTTTATTTTTGAAAAAGAGGCCTCGGAGAGGCAGCCGTTCGGTTTCTTTCTTTTTAATGTCCCCTCCATGTGTAGCGGACCAGCTCTGTAGGAGCCGGGGGATATTTCCAAGAGACCGGGAACTTGTTTGGCAGGGTCCACCTCTTGGCAAGGGCTTGGGCAGATCGTCCTGAAATTATCGATGAAAACACGGGAAAAAAAAATTTATCAGACAGGGTGTAAAATGTCCTTCTGCTACAGCGGGGAGAGCAGGGCTGGCCCGGAAGGTTGCAAAAACCCGGGCTAAAAAGAAGTAAAAATCACTGGGGGAAGGCATGTGAATCACCACGCAGGAGATCTGTTCCCAGGGAAAAGAAAAAGAAAGAGGAAGGGAAAAAAAAAAAAAAAAAAAGGAATATAGGATTTTTTTTCTTTCTCACGAAAGCAGCGAGTTAGGGTTCTAACCCGGAGAGCCAGCCGGATGAAAGAGGGATTGTAGGACGAGTTGAAAATTAGTTCGTAATGTCTGAAAACAAACTTACTCAGAGGTAATATCCAGGGCTAAATTGGAATTTACTCCATTGTTCTCCAGTGCTCTCCTTTGTTAATATTTAATTAACATACATCCTCACAATGGCTCGGCCCGAGCAGAAAAGGCTCCTTGTGCTGCCGAGAATAATATTCCCGAGAATAATCCCGGCGATTCGGGTCGGCCCATGCAGCACTATATGGGCACTGCGGCAAACGGAGGATTTCTTCTTGAGATGTGTAAACAGGCGGCCGATTTCCATTTTTTTTAAAGCGTTCCCCCTCCAAAAAAGAAAGAAAGAAAAGGCAAAAAAGTAGAGGTTTCCTTAAATATATATACATTTAAAAAAAAAAGAGAGAGAGAGAGAGGGAGGGAAAAAACTCGGGGTTTCCTTAAAAAAAAAAAAAAAAAAAAAAAAAGAAAGAAAAAGAAAAGAAAAGAAAAGAAAAAAGGCAAATAATCTGCTCAGGGAATAAAATTTATCTGCCTCTGGTGCGGGCTTTCCTTTCCAAGGTATCCTGGGGATGAAAAGGGTTTATAAATGTGTTTGGATTTTTTTGTTAGGGTGAGGGGTATGCGAAGGGACAGCTGTGGGCTGCCGGGCAGCGAGCGGGAGCTGAGGAGGCAACCGGGGGGCGGGGGGGGCTGCGGGTCCCGTTCCGTTGCCTCCAGAGCATCCCCTGGCAGCAGAGGCACAAAGTGGGGTTTATTTGGTTTGGTTTATTGTTTGGTTTTGTTGTGGTTTTGTTTGCTTGTTTGTCTGATTGGGGCTTTTTTTTTGGGGGGGGGGGGGAAGTGTCGGAGGGTGTTTGCCCCCCAAGCGCCCAGGCGGGACAGGCGTGGGGCCGCCCGCAGCGGAGCGTGGCGGTGTCGGTGCTTCTCCTTTCTCCCGGCCGTAGGTCCCCGCTCCCGCAAACCAAAGAAGAAGAACCCCAACAAGGAGGACAAGCGGCCACGCACCGCCTTCACCGCCGAGCAGCTGCAGAGACTCAAGGCCGAGTTCCAGACGAACCGGTACCTGACAGAGCAGCGGCGGCAAAGCCTGGCCCAAGAGCTGGGGCTGAACGAGTCTCAGATTAAAATCTGGTTCCAGAATAAACGAGCCAAGATCAAGAAGGCGACGGGCAGCAAGAACTCCCTGGCAGTGCACCTCATGGCCCAGGGGCTCTACAACCACTCCACCACGTCGAAAGACGGCAAGTCGGACAGTGAATAGCCAAGGGGGGCGGGGGGCGGGGGGGAGGGGGACGAGGGAGGGAGGGGGGTGCAGGGGAGGGGGGGTCAGTTTGCAGTCAAAGTTTATACAATGCAATAATTTAATTAAAAAAAAAAAGAATAAAAAGAAACGTAAGGGCCAGTGTATAAAGATTATACCAGCATTAATAGTGAAAATATTGTGTATTAGATATAATTCTGCAATATTCTATGTATATATAATTTACAGGTAAAGTGGTGTAAAAATCCAAGATATGTGATTATAATTTTTTTTCCTTTTTTTTTTTTTTTTTTTTTGGTTGGTTGGTTTTGGTTTTGGGGATTTGGGCTGGATGGTTTTTTCGGTTGTATGGAGGTTTTAGACACTATCTTTGTTTTATTTTTAATGCTTAAGTTACATTTTTATAGACTTAAGCGCTGTTTTAATGGATATTGGACGCTGTTTTTTTGAAATTCAAAAAAAAAAAAAAAAAAGAATTAAAACCAACTTTTGCTGAAGTCCAAAGATTTTTATTGCTGCATTTCACACGACTGTGAACCGAATAAATAGTTCTCCTATTTGTTCTATGAGTTTTACTTTTTTTTCCCCTCCCCTTTTCCTTTTCTCTCTTTTTTTTTTTCTTTTTTTTCTTTTTCTTTTTTTTTTTCTCTTTTTTTACTTTTTTGAGATGCGTGCGTCTGGGGCTGACTTTGGGGATAGAGTTGGAAAATTTAATTTAAAAAGAAAAAATTACATAAGTAATGACAGGGCAAGAGATCTCAAAGCACCGTCTTGAAACGTGTCCCGGGTCTTCTCCTGAGTTCATCTTTCCTTTCTCATCCCCAACGACATCCACGGGCATGGGTGGATGCAGGATTCAGGTGTGGATGTGGGATGCAGGGGTGGGGTCATCACCCTCCCCACCCCCCCTCAAACTTGTAGGGAAAACTTTGGGTCCCCCGTCTCCGAAAAGTAGGAGCCACACCGGGATGCTGTTCCAGACCGTGACTTCTCCTCCGGGATGGTCAGCCACTAGCTGGGGTCCAGCTCGGCTTCCGCACCACATCCCCGAACATTTGGAAGGGTTTTCTCCCTCCAAAAATGAAGGAAACATTTTTAGTTTCCTCTTCCCCTCCACCCTTATCCCCATCCCACAGTGCAGTTCTCGCTGGCGCAATTCTTCGTAGCACCATGGGGGTGAGTGTTTCTCCTCACCCACCCCCTCCCCACACAGAAACCTACTTGTAATAGAAATTTTTCGGGGTTTCGAGGCTGTTTTGCCGTGTTTAATCTATTTGTGTGTGCCTCGGTGTGCGTGGGCCTGTGTCTCGCGTGGGTCTAGGGGTCCGTGGGTGGCTGCTCAGAAACGGCCTCTGTGATGCTATTGGGGGGGGGGCAGAACTTCTCGCTTTGCCTTAAAACCTCTTTATTTTGCAGCTATTATAGACACACATTGTACATAGAAGTATAAACGTTATAAAGAAAAAAAAAAAAAAAAAAAAAAAAGAAAAGATAGACATTGACTATAAAACAAGACCTGTAAATTTAAATTTTGTGAATAATCATCATCTGCTTAGGAGTCAGGATGAAATGACATTGCCTTTCAACAAGAAAACAAAGGATTTTTTTTTCCTTCTCTCCAGTTTATAAAACATGTGCATTTTAAAATTGCAGTATCAAATATTTATAATCGGATGAAATATGAATGTTTCTATTTACAACTGTGCTCTCAAAATTGTGAACATTCTCGCTGCATTCTGTGTGTTTCAATTCTCGAGGATTGCATTAAAAAGTAACAATAATAATAATAAAAAACCACAACAACCCACTTTATTACGAAATGCAAACCGTGTCACTTAGACATTGTAATGAACTGGTGCTAGCAGGGACAACACAGCCCTAAATGTTTATGTAGTCTTAAAATCGTACTTCTGATCGTTGGAGCTCGAGTTAGAAGTATTTTGTAGTTTCAGCGAATTACAGGGGGTGAGGGGTGTGTGTGGGGGGTGCTTAAATTCCCTGGCGATTTATGGGAGAGGTGATTTTACATCCAGGCGCTTCATCAGCCTTCTGACCTCATGAAGAAACTTTGGGGGATTAATTTCTAGACGGAGGAGAGGGCAAGAGTCAGCCGGAACTGAGCCCTGCTCTGAGGCACCCGGCGTGTTAAAAAGGATCTCAAAAAGGAAGAGAAAACCTCTTTAACCTCACGTACTATCAACAGGTTTCACCTTTTCAAGACTTTCAATGCCCGGTGGCGTGATGCTTTGGCAGGCTGCTTTTGGAAAACCTCTGCTAGCTAAACAAGTAAGCCTGGAGCTCGGGAAGAGAGGTGATGGGAAATATTGCCGATGCCACTCCAGGAAACCGAGCACCCTGTAACATACTTGGCATCCTCGGGAAATGACAGTACCACGATTTTAGGACGGGTTGGACAAAAATAAAACGGTCACCCGCCCTGCTGTAACAAAGGGCACAAGATCTCCAGAACAGTTCAGTCCATTTACGGCAGAAAGGAGGAGAAGGATCAAAGGGCAGGGTTCCACCTTCAGGGCCGGCTCCTGCTTCAGGAGATGCACTCACAGAGAAACCCAAAGCGGGTGTGTGTGTGTTAAATTTTATTTTATTTTAAAAGCTGCTGCTTTGGGATATGTTCTGCAAGGGGTAAAATTCTCCAGGAGCAGAGATACCACAGGGATAAGTGCATCACCCTCCCGCGGCTCCTTCAGCCCCACTCCCCGCCGGCCCAGGGGGCTTTACCTGATGGGGAGAAGGGGCGGCGGGGAAAGCTGCCGGGCTCATTTCCCAAACCGGCTTTTATTTTTCCAAATTTTCTGGTTTACGTGCCTTTGAGGAGATTTATGGTTTTGGTCACCTCCACTAATGGAGGCAGGTGATTTATAATCCCGAGGGAGAAAATCGGTGGGTACTAAAGAGGAGTTTTAACTCTGGATTGAAAAATAGCTACAGTTGTCCGATGGGACAGAACGGTATCGTGGATTTATTACACACTGGCGGATAAATTCCACAGAGCTTTTATTTTTTGAGAAGTCACTAAGCCTTCTCGGAGGGAAATGTTGGCCCTGCTCTTAAGTGTGCAGTAGGACAAAGTTTCCACCTGTCCTTCCCCAGCCTGAAAGAAACGCTGGGAACAGAAAACAGATGTGTGACACCAGCAGGAATAGGTATTAAATTTTAGGTTAAGGAAGAAAAAAAGAAAAAAAGAAAAAAAAAAAGGAAATAA